>NC_032023.1:4883476-4925084 GCF_001865875.1 Lupinus angustifolius | reverse complement strand
AGGCGTGATCATAACCCAATTGACCTTACAACATCTAGATCGGGTATGGTTCATTCTAGTGATTCATTTAATGATAACAATAGAACTGAGTTGCAATCTAGGAGAGGAAAAAAGAAACAAAATATTACACTTGAAGATGCTTCCTCTTCTAGTCTTGCACAAAGTTTTAGTGATTTTAGCATTTATGAAACATCACAGAGTAGTCAAGGGCACAATCCAATGCATCCAGTATATTATCCACATAGTTATTATATACATCCTCAATGTGAAAGTGGACAAGTTTCATCTCACCAGTCTTCATTAATGAATTATCAAGAACCTTATTATCAACAATCAAGTCATAGATTTTTTGATTATGTGTTTGGACAAGGACCTACACAATATGGTAGTCAGTATGACGATGAAGATTATGCTCTTCCACGCCATTCTAGCATGTGGTAACAATTAACAATTAAAATGTGAGTGTTCTAATAGATTTAATAATTTTATTAAGGTTCTTCAAGTGACAGTTTTATAATATTAGTTGTGATGCTTTATCTTACTTTATTTTGTAAGGACATTATATCATTGAATCTTGGCTTTGCTTCCTAATTAGGTATTTGATGATAATGAGAATTGCAATATGTTGTACTCTTCTAGGTAAATGTAATTCACTTTTGTTTATGCAAAAATAAGATAAAATGTTTTTTTTTAATTGCAAAATTATGTTATTTTATTACAACTTTATTTTAAATTGTTAATTGTCATTAAACAAAGTCCGATAATGAACAAAAAAAACCTATACAAAGTGAATAATAATAATAGTTATAATAATTATACATTATTTTTGTATTTTGTGGATACATTAATTAATTTCACGCCGCAATCGCATCGTAACGGCCGCAATGACCGTAATCGCATCGCAACGGCCGCAATCACAGTAACCGCGACCGCAATCGCGACCGCAACCACAATTTAAAACATTGGTTAGGCATAAGTGAAAGACAAGGTAAAAAGGTCAAGCGCATGACTGGTGTCTGTCCTTTCTCAAGAAAGAAGACAATGTCTCTATCAATCTCTTTATAAGGTTCTTCAAGGTATGTTAGTGACACCTTCTACTCCATAGAGAATAGCTCTTTTTGAGAACTGTACTACAGAAGCGCACTAGTTCTACAACATACAATGACATCTACAAAATGAATTTGACTCCTCAAATGTACTTGCCACCCAAGGGTTTACCCAATTCTTTCAGTTAAAATGCAATACCTATCCTAAGTCAGTGAAAGAGTTTTATGGTATAACTTATCTAAAACAGGAAATTCCTAGGTTACTCTTGTATTAGGATATCATATTATACTCTAACAAGACATCTTTAAGATTGTTGGTGTGTTAACCTTAGATGAGATTATGCTAAATGATTGTTGAAATGACAATTGGTTTAATTTTGATCATTTAGAAGTTTACAAATCTTATTTGCTCAACCATTTATGTCACGGTGAAAGAACAACCTTAAATTCTGGTGATATGAAAGTGCATGATATATTAACTCAGTAAATCGTTGTTTACATCCTGATTCCAAAGACTTATAATAATGCCTAACCAAGCAACACTCATTATGCTAACATGATGGATTGCGTGCAAGCGCTTCTCACTATGCAGAGTGACAACATGATGGAACAATTGAAGGACCATTAGGATAACTTGAAATCTCGACTGTACATTATGGGCATTGGTATAGATTTTGGATTTGAAGACATTCACAATCGCCTCTTTAGGCTTGAAGGTAATTTCCCTTCTATGGGTTCAGAATCTTGGTAGTTTTTTAGTTCAATTTGCTTGTACATCATTTTGGTACATTTTATTTTTTGCTTATCTCTTATGTTTAAATTTCAGTACCTTGACCACTTGTAATACTTGAAAATGGTTTATACTCTTATTTGTACTATTCTAAGCATGTTTGAACTCCTATTATGAGTTTATGACTTTTTCCTTTTTTATTCTAGTTTATAGTTCATTATTTATTGCTCAAATTCTCTAACTTTAGCATTAGTATTTCATTGTTGATTTGTTATCATGCGCAAAAAAGGAAGAAGATGTATCCGAGCTATGAATTAAAATCAAGAGCTTCTCTTAAGGGAGAGCAAATGCAAAAATGTGTGGTTGAAGAATTCTACAACTCATATCAAAACCTTATACTATTATATAATTGAGATAATGGTTTATCACCATCAAAAGTGGAAGATTGAAAACATTGATGCATACAAAATTGAATTATATGCATACCATTGTTTCGATGATGATGGCAACTTACAAGACGAATTAATGCAACATACAATCACAAGATGGAACTAAGACTCTCTTATGATTATATCTTAGGTTACACTTTATTTTCTATGCATTTTTTGTCTACGTAATGTTCGGTTGAATTTCTAACTGGGATCATTGTATATGATGATAGAGGTCGATTAAGCAACAAATATTTTTTAAGAAAACAATCTGAAGATGTAGTTAATTGTCTTGTTCATGTAATTGATTAAAAGGTTGTAAAACCAATAATCGGTTATCTGGTGCAATAAAATATGTTTATAAAAGGCATGATTGATCTCACAAGTTAAAGAATAATTGAAATAGTTTTATAACTACATATGCTTTACAACTTTCAAAAGAGAGAAAAACTTGTGAGAAAATTCAAGAAAAGTCAATCTCTGTCATATTCATTCTTCTTCATCTCTAATCTTGACATTTATTTTGATCTTAGTGTTATCAATTTGATTAGAGAAAAGAATGAAGTTTTTCATAATATTCATTAGTTATGATAATTTTCACAACAAGGTCTTTTTGAGACCAGAAGTTGCTATAAATTTTTTGTTTGCCAGAAAAGAGTTGTGATTAGGAGTGAGGCATCCTCTAGATCAAGAAAGAATATTAGTTAGTTGTGAGACATCCTCTATCTAGAAGATAGCAATCATTTTTTATACACATAGCTATGAGGTTATCGGCAATGAACCAAGGCTAAGCTGGAGAAGAAAGACAAAGAAGTCTTTGCTGATCTGATTGTATAAAATGTTATATCGTTTGTGAAAATACTCACATCAAGTGAGGGACTGGTTGTAGTGTCATTCTTGACGTGAACCAATATAAAATCACCAGTATAAAATATTCTTACTCTTTATACTTACAAATTTAGCATTGTTATGTGATGATCAAATGTTCTGTATTAAATTGGTTAGATTTTTGTTTTTATAATTGGTTGGATCATTTTGATTCATTAAGACATTCTTGAACCAAATAGTGTTTTTTGATTTCTATTATAATTGATCCATAATCCATTAAGTCAAATTGATATTGTATAATTGGAACTTAATTCTATGATAATCAATTATCTATGATTATGTAACTAAAACTCTTTGGTTAGTCGATTAAGTATTCGCTTAATAATGGTTTAATTTGAGTTTTAGAATTAAGTAGCGAACTAACCACACACCAATTCATCCTCTTTTCGGTGTGTAGGGCCCTTGTAAACCAACACCGACAACAAAATATTCTTTCTATATCAAGCCACTTGATGATCTAATAATTGGTTATTCTTTCTCTACCAAGTCTCTTAAAACTCTACACTTTATCAAATATTATTTACCTACCAAGCCTTTCCAATCTCTATACTCCTATAGACTTTTGGATTTTTGATCTTTTAAAAGTCACTAGGTGCTAATATAAAGATCACTTGAGTCTAGGACTCACTAAGAAAATATCTTAAATATTTGCAACATAAATTGTTAGAATTTGATCTCTCAACTTAATTTTCCTCATGCAAAATATGTTACAAAATAAACTTAAACTATAATGTGGTATATCTAGAACTTCTTATACAAGAATACCTCTTTTAAAATATTTATTCACTTCTATACTCTTGTATATTTTCTGTTGGTTTAAAGTTCTTTGTATAGCTCTATTATTTTAATAGACAAACTTCAACATATATAGATGTTCCAATTATCTCAAATAGTGCTCATCTAGAGTAAGCATTTAATATATTTGTTTTTTTAGTCTTGATAGTGAGAAGAATGTAATTTTATAATTTGTTATATCTTGCACTATGCTAAGTTTTATATTAAATATTTTGGATCTTGTATCTGAGATCTTCTTTTGATGTATCTTAAGTATTTTCTCTTTGATCATAACTTTAGACTTTAAATAAAGACTTCGTACAATGTTTAGGTGAGTTCTAAGTATTCCTTTTTGTTAACAAATTCATCTTCTTCTTCTTCTGCAAGTTACTTAGTGAACTTAACTTTTATCTTTCGAATAGTACCAGGTTTCTTTTACCAAGAAACATAATATATAATAATTGGAAAATAATCATATTGATGAGTAGAGCTTTGAATTGATACAAGATTAGAAACAACACATCTAATGTCATCAAATGCATAGGTCATTGGAACAATTGTTACTTGGATACATGTTAAGAGTTAAATTGTTCTATAGTTAACACTTAAATTATTGACACTTTACAACTTAATCAACTCAAATTATTGCAAAAGTTCTTATACATGATTAAATATTCATTTTATTAGCTAAGTGTTACCCCAAGTGGTTTTGTAGGCTGAAATGTGATAAAAGAGTAAAAAATTATAAGTTTATGGGCAAAACTCACTCACGCTCAGCGCAAAAATCATGCTCAACGAAATTGACAACATCCGATAGTTGTGCTCAACACCAATTCCACACTAAGCGTAAGAAATGCCACACTTAGCTCTAATACCACACTAAGCGCAAGAAAAGTCACACTCAATGCAAATCATGTGTTAAGCGTCGAAATTCAAGGAATTGGAAGTTTTGCTACTTTCTGAATTACACTGAGTGCAGTCCCACGCTCTGTGTAGCTAAAGTCCTGCCCAGCGCCGCAAGCCGTGTCCAGCGTAGCCTGGTGCAACCAAGAGTCACGCTCAACATGGAAAGTCATGCTCAACACATCCTAGTGCATCCATGAGTCGTGCCTAATCAGCTAGATCCCATGCTTAGCGCAACAACAGTGCGCTGAGCATAGAAGTTAACCTCAGAACAATATTTATTGGCTTTTAGACCATTTCATTTGTATTCACTTTTACTTCTTCGAAATATAATCCTCTAATAAGCTAAATTTTAGATAGTTTAGTACTTAGTTCATTGAAATTAAATGTAGGTGTGAACATCCAATTTCATCCGCAGTCTTTTTTTAATTCTAATAAAATTTAGGTACTGAGACATGATTAAGAAACACTCATAGAACTAAGTGTAATTATCCTAAACTCTCCCTAAACCCTAACCCTAAACTAAGGGTGCTATATAAAGCCCCACTCAGCACACCTAAGGATAAGCATCCTATCCTTAAACTCACTCAACAGCCTTATACCAATTAAAAAAACAGAATAAGAAGCCACCATATCTAAACACATTACATTATCACCTTATCCCTCTAAACATCTAATCTTCAAAAGCTTTATCCTTAAACAACTCAGCAGCTTTTATCATAAAAACACACAAAATGAGCAGCCCATACACCTAAGGAAAAACAATCAGATTACACACTAAAAGGAGCCATAGAAAAAAGTCACAAACAATTTAGAAGATGCAATAGAAGGGGATGGAGTAAAGCACTGTTAGAGGAGGGACCCCCTTTTTAGTCTAAAGATAACTAAAACTCCCTCTTCATATACTCTCAAGTTCTTTCCTTTCCCCTTTTCTTTTTTATAAATTCTTCAACCTTTTTCTTCACCCTTGTGTGCATTTCAATGATACAAATCATAGATTACTTATGGAAGTGCCAAGAATAGTGGAATCTAAACTGTGGTGTGCTACCATATTCTTGGAGGGGGAACCTTCGCTTGCACCGCCTGTTGAGACGATGGAGGTAGTGGAAGAAAGTCCCATGCGTGGTGGAGCACTGCCGTCACCCTGTTGGGTGGGCCGTAAGCTAGGCGGTGGTTATGGGTTCTCCCCTACACCGTCGCACCATCCTTTGTTTTGGTGGATAGCCACCATCAAGAACCCATAGGGGATGAAACCCCTTCCCTCTTCCATTTTTATCCCGTTTCACATTCCTTTATTTTATTTTAGAGTAAATTACACTAACACCCATGAGTTTTAGTGAAATTACACAAACTGTTTTTCACTTTTTTACACCTACACAACCCTCTCCTAATTTTTATACTTTCTGACCACCCCTGCATAAGAAATAAGTGTAATATTTTAAATAAAAAATGTGATAAACGTAATTAAGTTAAACAAAACATGATATATTGTGGAAACATGAGTCAATATTTCTTTATTATTTTTGGTTCGTTATACTATATTATAAGAGCGATTTAAACAATATTTCTTTAGAATTGTTGATGCATTTTGTAACAAAAAATAATATAAATACATTGATTTGTATATTATTTAGACTTGTCTACACAATATATCATATTTTGTTTAACTTAATTGCTTTTATCACATTTTTTGTTTAAAAGATTACACTTATTTCTTATGCAGGTGTGAGTGTAATGAAAGTATAAAAGCTATGAGAAGTTTGTGTAGGTATAAAAAAGTTAGAGATAATTTGTACAATTTCACTAAAACCTAGGGGTGTCAGTGTAATTTACTCTTTATTTCATTTTTAGTTTATAATTATATTTTATCTTTATTTATTAACTACCCTGTTTGGTAACAAGTTGTAGTTTTATTCCTGTTATGGTTTAAGAATACTAATGTCTCTATTCAGGTTCTAGGCTTGTTTAGTTAAGTTGTTTATTTCTTTTTTGTTTATATATGTTTTATTTATTTTCTTATTGCATTTGCTGGCTGTTTGTATATTTAAATTTTTTTATATTTTTTTTTTTGTAATCACTTGTAAATTCATTAAACCATCATAATAAAAATAATGAAAATGTATATCTTTTTACCAATGATTTTATTTTTATTCGAGCGTAAAAATAGAATATAAGGTGAAAATTTGGGAGATTGGTGAACAGACCGAATTATATATTTCTTTCCCTTTGAATAGACAAGTTGTGAGCAGTTGTTGTACTGCCTCTTTTTCTATCGTAATGGGATTGACGGTAGATGGTGAGTGTCTTCCTTATTTTCTAAAATTCTTATCCTAATTTTTAATAGAAGATTCATTTCTTAACAATTTCAAAGTAAACTAATCAATTGTTCATTAATGATGTTTCTTGTAAATATCAAAAGTCGTTGTACTAATTAATAATCATCATTTTTATTTGAACCATCAATAAATAAGATCCATTTTTTTAAAATCATCTTTAATGTGTGAATCAAAAGTCACAATCATTATTATTTTATGATATAAATATTTGAAATAATAGATTTTTCATAAAATTAATTAAGTGAAAAAAAACATTTTTTTAGTTTTAAGCTTACAAAAGGAGTATTAACTTGAGTATTATTTTATTATTATGTTAGTAGGAAAGCGATGAGCGGTTATCGTACTGTCTCTTCTTTCTCTCTAATATGGATAAGACAATATATATCATGCTCTTATCTCATTACCCTATTTAATTAAAAGTGGTGAGTGGCTGTCATACTGTCTCTTCTTTTTAAAATGGATAAGGTGATGTACGACAAAGTTGTATTTCCCTCCTTAACCTTAGCAATTGACAACTTGAGTCCTATTTTATTATCATGTTAGTAAGAAAACGGTGAGTGGCTGTTGTACTGCTTATTCTTTCTCGCTAATATGGGTAAGACGATATAAATCAAGTCCTTATCTGATTATCCTATTTAATTAAAAGCGATGAACGACTATCATACTGCTTCTTCTTTTTTATGAGATTAAAATGATATAGGGTAATGTTTATCGTCCTCTTTAACCCTATCTATTCACAACCACCTTACAAATTTTTCAAACCACTTTTCATAAGTAAAATCAATTCAACACACCAAACTATTTTCTATCAAGAACTACGTAGTCTTGATTTCCCTATTGCACATGGGGATACATAGGAGCAAGATGAACTCTTGTCAGAGACAAAAATAAAAAATAAAATATTTTGTTTCAATAAATAATCACTTGAATAAATAAGTTTTTCGGTATACTTAATGTTATGCGATTAATGCGAGTATCGTTTGATAACGGGCAGACGGGGTGCTAATACCTTCCCCGATTCATAACTGACTCCCGAGTCATAAATTTTAGTTCAAAGGCCAATCCTAATGATATTTGGGTATCAAAAGGGGTTTCTACATTTTGACCGTAAAAACGTGGTGACGACTTCAAATCAGTCACGTGACCAATGTTCGGCCGAAAACTGGGCCCCACAGTAAGCATCATAGATAATAATCGTTACTAGATCGTGTGTGGTTCTACCACCCCATGAATGTATTTTCCCTATTATTCTTACATAATTGTATGGATATGAGTAGGTAAGCCCCCTTTAGTTCTTGATGTAGCTACTCTTGATTCAATAATATTCCATGAAGTTCACTTTCGTTTTGAGTTTTGTGTTTACTTAATGCATGCTTTAGTATTGATCAAACTTTTGCATAAACTTATAATTTTGCTTAAGTATTTTTGCATTCTTCTAAACTTTCATTACTCAATAATTATTACATTTACTAGACATAGATATGTTTTATTCACCATTGCATGTGTGTTACTTTTTGGTATCTAGACATAGAACTAATATTGTGATTTCATAACTCTCAAACTGGATAACATCTGTTACTAGACATAGATATGTATTTGAAGGTTCACAAATCTAAATTTTATCATTGTATTTACTATATACAGAATTACTTATAATAATGTGTTAGCATGGACCAAGATATTGACGGCTAGCAGGATTGAGGTGTTGCATTTACTCAACTTACATGTATGATTCACTAGACATGAGGATATGAGTTTGCAAGTCATATTTATTATTCTTACATATCAAAGTCACTAGAAGTTGGTCTTTCAAGCATAAGTGACTAACTACCTAAGAAATTAATAGTTAGTCATATTGAGGTGTTTTATATGGATTGATCGTTCTGAATGATATGAAATAATGAATTAAAGTGAAAACTGAGAGTGAGTGTGAACTTCAACCCCGACTATCTTTTATAAAATTTGATTACATTTAAAGTGTTTATGTTACACATCAAACAACCCATAAATATGAAGATGAGAATAATAGTAGTTGGATTATAGTTTAATCAATTCTATGCGGAGATGATAAAAAAAATTTCTATACTTATTTGAGATGTAAATATAGTTTTATAACAACTATTTGCCGGTTAGCAATATATATTAGACATGTGAATTGAATTTTTATCCACATGTCACTCAATTCAATTATCAATGGAGCAATGCCACTAGACGCAATAATTCGTTTATACGAGCTTAGTGGTTGGACACATTTTGAAACACATTTCTCTTATAAATGCTTCCAAATATAAGTTGATTAAGCATAGATCAACATTGGAATATTTAGCATCCCAAATTTAATTATTTATTATCCATTAAAATATTAGGGAAAAGTAAAAGATTAATAAGTTGGTTTCACAAAAATATTGTTATGTGAAAACTAAAATCATTATGATAGTAAGAAATTGTATTTGGAAATTCATAAATATCACTGAAGAGTCACCGAGAGAATAAGAACAACCCAAATACTATTTCAATGGACATTTTAGAACTCAAATGACTCTGCAATTGTATAAAAGTATTCCTATGAAAGAGACAATTATTTGAAATGAGGTTTAAAAATTCCCAACACTAAAAAAGAAGTTATTTTATCAATTACTATAGTCCAATCATCATGTTGTTAGAAAGAACAATTTAATTAGATAGAAGATCCATATTAATGTCACCCTTATAAGTAAGGGCTTAAAGAGAAATCTTTTGTCTAAAGGGAAATTTGCTCGTCGAGCCAAAATTAACTATGTTATGAAGAAGATAATAGCTAGACGTAATAGAAGTGAAGATACAAATCAATAGGTCTAAAAGGGACAATTAGTTGAGAAATTGCATATTAATACTAAGACGCGAAAGATTCATTTGCTTAAGTCTTAAGATCTCACTTGTTTAGAACACATTCATAAGTGTTAATACTCTTCACTTGAGTATGTAGAAAATCATACAGGTACAACATATATCATACAGGTAAAAATAATCTGTTATTTTTTCAAAGCTGTTTTAAAATTTGACTCGCATATTTTGAATCCTCTTTGTTCTTGACTTGTTTATGTTTATCAATCATCTATATCCAAGACTTGTTTAAATTTCAAAAACTATTTACTGCGATATTTTTTTCTGCATCCACATTGTGAATTCAACAAACAATTCAGAAAGAAATGATTCAAGTCTTCAATCAGAATGGGCGATACTTCATTTATAGATTTGATGACCTTATAGATTCACTGAGCCATAATTGTAGGAAAATTCTTTAATATATAAACTTTAATTATAGTTGGAGACTTTATATTTAATATATATTATATAATACATATTAAAGATAAAGAATATTATCATTATTATATATTGTCAAGATCTTTCATGACAAATCATCGAGAAGAAATATAAAATACTAGAGCGGAAACGTACCTTAATTTATTCAGGAAGAATATGATTAATGAACTTTATATCACCTTTAGCATATGTATTTATCAACTCCATGTCATATGTCCTTGTATGCAAATGCATGTTCATAGTATAACATGTATGTTATTTGACCTTCCAATTGTAGATCACCCTTAGCCTTAGTTTCTCCTCTAATGAGATGAAGAAAATAACTTATGTCGTGGTTCATATTGTTTTGTGTGTTGTCTATAATTGGGGACCATAACCCCTATTTATAAGACAAACATCCTTTCAATAAGGGTGATGCATTTTCAATTTTCTTATTTCTTATTTTCTTCCATCATAAAAATAGAAATAAAACTTTAGATATCTACACAATAATTTTCATGACAATTATGTCTATAGTCATATACCTTACTAGAAGTATACAACTTTAATTTGGCAACTTAAAATAATGACTCTAAACACATTTACACATTACATGTGTGACCCAAAATTCCTTACAATCTCTCACTAGTCACATATGTAATTTTACAAATTGTGTTAGACTTTATGAGCTCAAAAATACGTCATTATAAACCTTAGACATATGATTATCTTGTCAATTAATTAATTAATATATAGAACCAAAGTGATTTTTATTATATCAATTATAACTAAACCAATCAATGGTCACTAATATTAAAACAACTAAATGACATTAGATTAATCATAAAATATGCAGCATGAAAATCACATGAAGGTAATCTATACATGTCAATTTT
The DNA here is from genome assembly GCF_001865875.1 of Lupinus angustifolius. Classification (NCBI taxonomy): domain Eukaryota; kingdom Viridiplantae; phylum Streptophyta; class Magnoliopsida; order Fabales; family Fabaceae; genus Lupinus; species Lupinus angustifolius. The sequence goes on along the minus strand of NC_032023.1, from coordinate 4,913,801 downwards.
CAACTAGTCATTCTTTACTTTAGCGAGATCCCATAAATAAATTTCAGAGTGAAACTGAACCATAAACCTTATTCTGTAGAAAAATATATTCATATCCATAAACATGTCTATATAAAGAGAACATCCAAATACAAACTCTCACTGAATCAAAATATCCTCAAGTGATACAACACTCATATGAACAACGTAATTGTGAAAGATCTTAGATGATAAACCTTTAATGAGCATATCTACAACTTGGAGTTTGTGTCAATATGCTCTATAGACATTTGACCACTTTGATTTGTTTCCTAAAACATGATATAACACTGCTATCTTTTTGTCACAACATAACTTTAATGGTCTTTCAACATATTCAAATTAGCAGCCAGGTGATAATTGTATAACCATATCCAGTAATTACATGCCTCATAATAAGCTTTGAAAATCACTACCATAATAGATGAAACTATAAGTGTCTACTTAGCACTTTCTAAAATAGCTCATCATCCACCTAATAGGAAAATATAGCCTTACATGAATTTTCAATTTTATTGACATCTAACAAAACTAAATAACAGTACTTAATGATCTCTAACTGAATCACTTTATGTTGTGAGAATATAATTTTTTTGTTCTTTATAAGTACTTGATAACCTAATTGGCCACTTCCAATTATTTGTCACTGAAGTACTTAAAATATTTGCATTCTAATCAAGTATGCATTCTAATCAAGTACACAATACATGATGTGCACAACTTTGTCTACATCAGATTCACTTAGCCAACAAATAAGGAATGTATTAAATATCTTTAACTTTAAAATTTCTTCCTAAAACATTGCACCCATGAATGTTCCTAGAATTGCATACCTAGTGAACGTAAGACACATGCTATTTGAACATTCTCATTCATCATAGTTCTCTTTATCCTTAATAGAACTTCCTTAAAATTAATGAGTTATTCTTTTATAAAGTGCAAGGTCTAGAATCATGCTTTCGAGAACAAACACAATGTTCTCTCCTTAATTTTTAAAGTTAGTGCAATTTAGGAAGATTGTAGAATATATATGTGCAGATGTTATAAAAGCAGAGAAATCAATAGAACAAAGAACATGCTAGATTGCAATCATTCTTGCAATTAAACTCACAATCAACTTTAACCCTTAAATTCAAATATTGGTGGGGCACATCAGGAATTACCTAGCACAACATTAATATTCAGTCTTTGGACAAAAATATTAACTTGTAAGTGGTACACTCAATATAGTAATCAAATATTGATAATCAGTCGTGTCAAATAATAAACCTTTATTTGGATCGACTTATTATTCACATGAAAATCATATGATTATCACATATTTATTACCAAATAGTAAACTTTCTTTGGGCCAATTATTATTCGCATAAAATGCAAACATACAATTGACTTGATATTTATAAATTTGCCAATTAATGGTAGTCTTGTTGTAATGGTCAAACATTGATAATAATACATGTTAAATAATAAACCCTTCTTTGGACTGGTTTATCACTCACATATGCAACCTTATAATTTTCACATGTTTATCATCACATGTGTATATATAATCCGATCAAATAATAATCTTCCCTTTGGGCTAATTAATATCTACATAGATATATACACACACTAACATTCAACATTTATTATATGAACAATCTACACAAGAAATATCACTTTGACGATTTCTTGTTTAATATATTCACTAAAAAATGTCAAAAAAATTTTATAGTCAAAAGATATCTCTATACTTCAATTTAATTCCAAGAATATATCTTACTGGCAAACTATAGTTTGCCATTCTGGAGAGAATATTAACATTGTAAACACAGCTCAGTGGTAAGGTTCCGCCTTATTTCTGGTTAACGAGTATGAACCCGGAACCAACCGAAGGGTTTCAATCTTTAATATAAATGCTACTAACAGTACAACCAATGGCCAACTGTTATACACTTATAACAACGTTAAACATACTTAACCATTTTGGATCGTTAAATTCCAAAACAATGCAACTTGTCAGTGTGGAACACCGGACCTGTTATGATCCACTACCACTTGATGGTAACTTTTGACAACTAGTGCATATCACAGTTTCAAAAACTTCAAAACCGTAAATGATGCGCCTAATGGTTCTAGAAAATGGGGTCTCCGTGTTTCAACACTAACACCAACCCAATGCAGCCAACCATGAATCAATGTTTAGTTTGACAATAAACATTCCTTATATTTCATTCCAACGAGGCACATGGCAAAATTACAATTTTGCAACAGTTGTGTGTTGAACATGGGACTTTGTAGTTTAATACACAACTGCATACACAACACACAATATAAAAGTAATATGCCCAACCTCTGCAACCAAAGTGCAATTCTTAATATCTTAAATATATGACACTGATATGAACAGTAATATTGCATGTGATAGCCTGGTGGAAATGTTACTTCAATTTATCCATAATGTCCCCCGTTCAATTTCTTACTAAAGTGGGGGAACCTTTGAGCCACTACACAGAGAGGTACATAACAAGGTTTAGAATATATATACACAACTCTAACAGTGGTTATAGAACTCAAGCAAAATATACCATATTTGAACACGAAGAATAAGTTAACCATACCATATTGTAACATGCAAATTTGTCATGTGACCATAAACATTATTTAAATCTAAATGTCAATGCAAATATTCACAAATTCTGAATATACACAATTCAATGCCTTGATATTTTAATTTAAACTACACATATAGGCATCACAATGAACAAAGAATGACAATTCATACCAAATTCTTAAATGAATAGATGATATCTAAAAACTTATTTCCCAATAAACTAAAAACTTATTTCCCAATAAAATGACATGAAAGTGGCTCTGACACCAATTGTAGAAAAATTCTTTAATATATAGACTTTAATTATGTTGGGAGACTTTATACTTAATATATATAATACATACTAAAGATGATGAATACTATCATCATATATTGTCAAGATCTTTCATGTCAAATCATCAAGAAGAAATATAAAATACTAGAGCGGAAGTGTACTTTAATTTATTTATAGAGAATATGATTAATGAACTTTATATCATCCGATCCTTAGCATCATATATTCGCCAACTTCATGTCATATGTCCATTTATGCAAGTGCATGTTCATAGTAGCATGTAGATTATTTGACATTCCAATTGTAGATCACTTTTAACCTTAGTTTCTCCTCTAATGGAATGAAGAAAATAATTTATGTTGTCATTCATATTGTTTTGTGTGTTGTCTATAATTGGGGACCATAACCCCTATTTATAAGACAAACATTCTCTTTCAATAAGGGTGGTGTCTTTCAATTTTCTTATTTCTTATTTTTGCTCATCATAAAAACAGAAATAAGACTTTATGTATCTACACAATAATTTTCATAGCAATTATTTCTATAACCATATACCTTGAAGTAGATTACTTTAATTTGGCTACTTAAAATAATAACTCTAAACACATTTGAATATTACATGTGTGACCCAAAATTCCTTAGAATAATTACAAATAACAACCCTTGGAATTAACCTTAAACAATGTTTTCCAACGTTGTGTATGTGAGGGTAATATAATATAAATTTAGATTCAACAACGTTTCATAAATATTATAGAGAAATGGAGAATCAACAACATCTGCTGAAGTAAGTACTAAATTTGTTACATTCAACAATACTTGCTCTAGCAAACACAGTAGAATCAACAATGTTTGCTAAAGCAATGATGAATAACATTATAGTGTCATATAAAACAATGTCCCACTTTTTAAGATTACCAATTTTATCTCTAAAAATATTGTTATCGTAGAGTTATTAAAAGAGTGAATATAAATAATATTTTAATAAAATAATAATAACATTTAATAGCAATCACCGTTTTGCCAAGGCAGAAAGGAAGTGTGGATGGGTTGTATTTTGAAAGCGGATTTTGGTTGTTGTGAGTGCTGAAGATAGGGGTGAGAAATGGATGGATTTGGAAGGATTTTGATTTGGATGTTAATGAAAAGTCATTCATCAATCTATATAAATCTATTTAAACTATATTTTAAGTTATCCATCTATATTCAATGGATTTCAATCCATCTAATTCATTCGTGACTCCATTTTCATGGATTTGGATGGATGAATATATAATCCATTTGATATTTATTATTTTAACTAAAAATATTATTGAAGAAAATCAATATTTTTAAAATTACTATCTCAACTAAATATTTTTTAAAACCACATTTTAGAAAAACACTTTTAAAAAATTATTTTTTGAACTTTTATAGAAAAATATTTTTTTCCCGATATTCTACACACATGTGATATTTAAGTTTCTACGTGTAAAGTTTTTTAAAAATACTTATAGAGTGTAATATCTATGCATTCTTAATGCATACACTACACTAGAGTTTCCATTCAACAACACTTATTTTAGATGTATAATCGCGCTTTCTGTTTGTCCGCAGTAGTATATTGTCATCATTTACAACGTTTCTCAAATATTGTTGTATTTAATATATACCATAGCGCATCACACGAAAAATGATGTCATATACTGTTAAAATATAATAGTGCATCGTTCACAAAGCATTGTCATATAGGTCTTACATAAAGAGTGCATTTTATAGGTCTTCTTAATAGTGCTTATCGTTGCGCTGTTGTATTATTCATATATATAACAGTGCATTAACAGAAAAGCATTGTATTATTCATCAATATTCTCAAACAACACTTTAGACAACAACTCAATACACACATAGTGTTGTTGTATTAATAATGTAGAACAACACGGTCTATAAAAAGTAATGTTGTATTTATCCTTTACAACAACGCATGTAAGGGTTTCCCCTGGAATTCGTTGTTGATTTGTATAACTTAATACCTGCATTTACATTTATTAGCAGAACATAGATTCTCAACAGCATAGACATTTATACATTCAGAACAACACAGACACATTAATACAGGCCAAAAGTTTGTTTTATTAACATCAATACAATACAAACTACAAACAATGAATATCATGACAATTATATTTTGATAGAGTACATAATTACAAATAAAAAATTATACAAATTACAAAGAAACAAAATTATACAAATTACAAACAATCAAAATTAAGTTATAATTATACAAAAACTACTTGCATCTACTTTTCCTTTTCTTTGATTGTTTTTGGCTTGTAAGGTCATCTTTGTTTGGAGGAACATATTGATTTACCCAAAGCTCTTCATCGTGATCATCTCTTGTATATAAATCATCATCCGTAGTTGATCCATTCTCACACGACTGATATGTCCCAAAAAGGATCATCTTCATATCAGTTGGGTCACTAACATAGAATACTTGTTGAGCTTGTGATGCTAGAATAAGTGTCTCATCTTTATATCCTGACCTATTAAGATCCACCTGCATGAACCCTAACTCATCAACTCGGAATCCATTGTTGTTATCAACCCACATACAATAAAAAACCAGCATCCGAAACATTGTGTAATCCAATTCCCATATTCGTTCAATCACTCTAAAGTATGACATGTTCGCATATATTGGGTTTCTATCTTTTGCACTTGACATGTGTAAAGTTCGAGCAACAAGAGTCACACCACTATTTTGCATTTTACTTTGATCATCTTGTTTTTTCGTATAAAATGTGAACTCATTAATTAGGTAACCAGTGTAGGATAAGACATGAATACTTGGATCATTGACTAACCATTTCAATCTTTCGGAAACTGAATGTGCATTTATATTCAACTCTTCATCAATGTGATTTTTTAGCCAATTTATGAGACATTGATTATGCTCTTTGGATATTCAATTTTCATTCTTACTTGGGTAAGACTTCCTTAGCATCTCCTTGTGTACTTCAACATATGGCTCAACCTCGTCGGCATTATGTAAAACATATAAGTGCGCTTGCTCCAATTCAGTTCTTGTTATAATCAATATTTCATTCCCATTAATACCTTCACCAAATTTTTTTTTGCGTAACGAGACTTTGGAATGCCCATGAAATCACCATCATTAAGGTATCCGGTACAAAAATCAAGAGCTTCTTCAACAACATATTGCTCGACAATACAACCCTTTGGTCTTGATCGATTCTTCACATACCCTTCTAATGTCTTTATATAACACTCAAAGGGGTACATCCATCTCATATTGGAAGGGCCACATAGTGGTTTCTCTCAAACAAGATGAATGCCTAGATGAACCATTATATCAAAAAAAAGAAGGTGGGAAATACATTTCAAGCTCAGAAAAAGTCAAAATAATTTGCCTTTGCAATGTAGGTAATTTCTCAGGGTCAATCACTTTGCTACAAATTGCCTTGAAGAAGAAGCATAACCTAGTTATGGTTCCTCAAACTTTTTTAGGTAGAATTGACTGTATTCCAATAGGCAAGAAATGATCTATAAGTACATGCCAATCATGAGACTTAAGACCTTTTAACGTGAGGTCTTTCAGTGATATGACGTTCTGAATGTTGCTTTGGTGGGAAAGTACCATACCACCTTTTTGGGAATTAAGTCTTCCTTCTTATATCGTGATGCATTACATTTAGGACAAAACTTTAATGAAACATACTCATTAAAAAAATAATATGCAATCATTTTTACAAGTATGTATCCTAGTGTAGTCCGTGCATATGGAGCGTAACATTTGTTTTGCATCATAGGTTCGAGAAGGTATCACATTATCTTCCGACAACATATCCTTCAGAAGTGTAAGCATGTCGATGAAACTCTTATCAGTCCATCCATTAACAGATTTCAACTTATATAACCTTGACATCGCTATCAATCTTATGAATTTAGTACAACCATCATATAATAGTTTTTCAGCATCACTTATCATTCGCTGAAACATCTCACGACAATCCTGAAGATCATCTTCGACAATGTTTGTCATTTCCTCAAAATGTTCGTCTTCATATTCATTGTTGTAGTTGTGTTTCATATCCATCTCATCATCACAATCCATAACGTCTCTCTTCTCACCATGTCTTGACCAACATGTGTAACTTTGATCAATACTGTGACATACTAAATGAACGTTTAACTCATTTGGAGTCATTCGGTTTGAGTAACAACATCTTAAGCAATGACATACAATTCTATTAGAGGTTTCAACATTCTCAATTGCAAACCTAACAAATGATTTCACTCCTTCTTCATACTCCTTCGTCAATCGATTAAAAAATATATTAACTTACATAATATGAGTTTTATACATTATTATTGTATCATCAATATTTATATTTGATCCTCATTAGCTTCTTCAAATAATAAATGATGATGTAATCACTATGTATAAATATTTAAACTAACAATGTATCAATATTACATCCAAAATAATAATTGGAAAGTGGATGAAACATTATAATTGAGGTGGAAATTAAATGTGAGTATTTGTTGTTAGCTTAAATGTGATCAAGATTTGGGAAATTCAAATAAGTGAATTGTTATGGACGAGAAGAAGTTTGATATAATTATAAACAATACAAAATGAGAAAACTTCTTTGTACAAAGGGATAAAATTATCATGTGTCATCACTTTTATTTCATGAATACAAGGTGCTAATATATATAATAAAAAAATTATTATTATTATAATAATATATAAAATATAAAGTTATATTTTTATATTATAATAATAAATAATATATACAATATTATCCAATATATTATATAATAAGATAAGTAGTGTATAATTAGGAATAAAAAGATAAAAATATGATAATATTGCTAGTATATTTTATGCTAAATGTTAGGTTAAATATAACTATTTAAATCAAAATTAAAAGGAAGATAATGATATGAAATAAAGTAACACCGATGAATATGTTAATTGATTACTATTTATCATTGGATAAGTATTCATAAAAATAATATTTTAAACTTAAGTATAGAGATTTCAAAAATTAAAAAATTAATAAAATAATAGTGATATTTCCAATTCAGTATATATTAAGAGTGACATTGTTTACACAAAAATCACTCTTTAAAAGATAGATTCACTCAAGTGTGAGATAATAAAATATTTTGCTTTTAAAATAAAATAAAAATAATAAACCTATTAATGATCATTCTTAGATCAAACACCCACTGAACATTCACATTTATTTTTAGATTAATCTACTAAATTAATTATTCTTTTTTACACATATATTAAAAACATAAAAAACAGATATTGTACACTTCGACTATTTAAACTCGACACCCTATATGTTATATGTCATTTATACATACATTTAAAACAAACTTTGTTTATCATAACTAGTAATACTCGATCTAACATAAATTAATTATGCAAGACACAAGATACCAGTGGCGGATCGTCAACAAAATCTTAGGAGGGGCAATAATATTTAATTAAATAACAAAAGTATAAATAAATATACATGATGGATCAAAGATAAAATTTTCAACTATTTTTTCAATATAAATTACTATGTTATCTATAAGAAATTCATCTTCTATCTTACTACGTAATTTTGTTTAGTTGGTCATACCCAAAATGATATTTATATATTGGTTGAATCATAATAAATAAAATAATATGAATAACTTGATAATATAATATATGACTTATGATAGAAAATATTTTTAAACATTAATGGCTAACACCAAGAATAAAAAGTTGACGTTGACATCTCAAATTAATATTCATTTTCATTAAAACTCATAGAATATAATTTTTGGACAATATATATTATTAATATTAAATTACTTATAAGTATTCTTAGGGTATATATTATCAATACATACATAACCCCTTTCATCAAACATAAAATTATTATGAACTCAAACAAAGTCATATTATTATAAGCAATATCAACGTATAAGAGAATTTGATCTATTATATATAATTTTAGAAGGACCACACAAATTGTATTATATTTATTTATGAAGCTACAAATTAAAGAAATATGTGAGTTTTAACTTGTATCTCCATAAAGACATCATATATGTGTAAGTAAAGGGAATATATATGCTCCAAAAAGTGTATCACTCTATGTGTCACATTTTATAATTTAAAAGTTTAATAATTAAGTATTTTTATGGCTAAATACAGTAACTGACACATGAAGCGACATACTTTGTGAAACAACATATATTTCCGTAGGAAAACAAAAAATAAATAGATTATTTTTTTAAAATCCAAGGGGGGCAGCTGCCCCCCCCTGTCCCTTCCATCCTCCACCATGTGACGATACAGATAAGAATGTGCATAATAAAGTTCACAAACTAAACGTTTTATGCTTACCATTTAAATTATAAATTAATACTTTAATAATTAACTTATAATCTGAGTCATTGTTCCCAACTATAATCAACAGAAAATACTTATATTATATATTACTACTTTTAAAATGGTTTTAAATTACAATAAAAGTCAAAGGTGGTGGTTTATTTTTTTGCTGAAACAAACACAAAAATAACAAAAGTAAAAGAGACAAAGAACTCACACATTCGAAGAAGTCAAAGATGGAAATCAAGATGGACGAGATAACAATGACTCAACGGAACCAGAATCTCCAAAAGCCCCTATACCAAACCTCAAGACGAGGGTGTAGAAGACCATGGCGAAGAAACTGGTAAAACTGACCTGCCCTAGGTTGACATTATTAAGTGGAATAGGGACCCCATCAGGGGACTATCAATTAGGCATGTTCCCCCAACTATAGTAGAGGGTGAGATTGAAATTCGGATTGAGGAAGATGATGTTGCAACAAAATTACAATATTGGAAGGATGTAATGATCTTACATGCCTTTGGGGAAGATCTTACAACGAAAATGGCTACTTCATTATTCAATTCAAGAGTGGACATGACAAAGATGAAGTACTAGCTAGAGGTCCTGACTTCATTTATGGTCTGCCTATGCACTTAAGGTCGTGGGCCCTGACTTTGAACTGAAAGATGACCTCTTACGAGTTCTATCAATCTGGATTAAGCTTCCTCAGCTACTTCTTCACCTTTGGGGAGAAAAGAACATCTAAAAAATTGCTAATGTTGTGGGCAAACCTGTAGTTACTGATGAATTTACGACCAAAAAACTAAGGGTAACTCATGCTAGAGTGTTGGTTGAGGTTGACATTACATTCAAACTGAAGGACATCATTCCTATCAAGGATCACCTAGGCAAAAAAATTGAACAAAAAGTTGAGAATGAGTGGAAACCTCAATACTGTGAGAAATGCCTCTCAATTGGACATGACTGTGCAATGAAGACACCTAAACGCACTAGAACTCAACCAAAAACCAAACAAAAAGTATGGATAAAGAAAACAATAGATTTTGCACCTACTGATAATCAAGGAATTGAAGACAAGATATCTGAAGAAAAACCTCAACAAGAACAATAGTGGATTACTATTGGAAGTGGTAGACTGGACACAGGAAAATCTTCCCCTCTAGGGGTTCTAATGGAACCTTTGAACTACATTGCCATAACGAGTACCCCCTAGAAGACACAACAAGGGAGAATCAATGGGTTCCATGATAGTTTCATGGTATGTTAGGGGGCTGAATTAAGTGGCTAGACACCGTGAGATTAGCTCACATTTCAGTTTCTTAGAGGTGCCAATGGCCTTACTCCTTGAAACTAGAGTCAAGAGTTGCAATGCAGCAAAAGTATGAAAATGCTTTGGCCATTGTCATGCCCCAATTTTCGGTTGCACGAAGGTTTGCGGTACACTCGTCCGCAACAAATTCTGTGTTCTTCACGGGTTAGTGATCCGGTGCGGCACTTTATGATGCAGTCGCGTGCGTTTTCGCCTCGTGATTGGCTGTGGCTCTTGGTCAACGCGATGGAAACAAAGCATGCAGATCCAACGGCGGTGATGGAACGACGCAGCGAGTGCACAATGCTACCATAGGCGTGGCTGCACTGGATCACTCAGAACAAAAACAATTCTCTCTCACACATTGGCTATGTTTTTTGCTGAATAATTTTTCAATGATTTCTTTTGGAACCAGCAAAGTAAAAAAATAGGAGCTTTAACCTACTACCACTAACCCTAACAGATAAAATCCACTAACCCATACCCCCTGATAATAGGCACTCACCAAGTCAGATTTGACTTGATTTATTATTTTTTAAATCATTACTTTTTATCTTTTAATTAAAAAAACATTTGAAATTGGTTTATGTATTTACTATTTTTTTATATATCCGAATTACTTCAAAAAACGTAAAAATAAAAATATCTTTGGTTATGTTTAATTTATTTCAAAATTATATTTTCGAAAAATTAAAATAATAAATCCTTTTATTGTTTATTTGGAATTTAAAAGAGATATTTATAATATGCCACCTATGTTATTTATTATAAATTCGAATATAATTATAAAATTAATAAATAAAAAAATTAATTATAAAATTCGAAAAATCAAAATAATAATAAAAGATTATTTTTATCTTTTTTTCTTAGAAAAATGACTATAGGCCTTTTTAGGATCAATTTTAATTTAATTCATTTTTCTTACTTTTGTTATTTTGAATTTCCCGTTAACCTTATCAACATAAATTTAATATCAGTATTCATTATATTTCCTCCATAACATGATTTTAATTATTTTTATTCATTGAAATGAAGTAAAAAACCGTTTTATTATTTTCATTTTAAACATTTTGGCCTTTTTATGGGCGAACAAAAAGTGAGTGTTCACAGCTACCCCTCTTTACTTGTTACTTATCTGATAGCAAACAAACTAAGGTTTGAAAGATATTATGGTAAGTAACCAGTAAAGAAATGAACGCTATTTTTGTTAAGGCTCATAAAAAGGCCACTGTGAAGATATTGAATTTTGATGAAGCATATCGATGCTTTGCTGGTGAACCAGGAATTTGTTGAGGCAGTTCCCGCGCTTGCTGTGATGGACCAGGGATTTGCTGAGGCACCTGTGCTGCCAAAACGATTTAGGGTTTTGCTGAGGCACCGGTGTTGCCAAAACTGTTCAGGGATTTGCTGAGGCACCCGTGCTGCCAAAACTGTTCAGGGATTTGCTGAGGCAACCATGCTGCCAAAACGATTTAGGGATTTGCTGAGGCACCCATGCTGCTAAAACGATTCAGGGATTTGTTGAAGCACCCATGCTGCCAAAACGATTGCCTTTTGTGATGCTTTATAACCAACCAGGTGGTTCTATGGTGATTGTCTAAGTAACTAAGATGCAGAAAATGCACAATTTGAATGCATGACTGTAATGTTTTTTGTAAAATGATTATATGCGATGGTTGGTTTGTGAAGCATGAGGCTTATGTCGGATTTTATGTATAGATATGATTGTGCTTTGAATGATATGGTTATGCATGTTTGTTTATGCTTATTAGAAAGTCTTGTGATGCTTCCGCAACACCCCTCAACATTATACATGCTAACATTTGGTAAGAGATTGGGATCTTGCTTTTGTCGAGGTTCGTGTTTGTGTCCCCTTTCACGCCTTTTTAGGCACAATGCATCAGGATGGACTAAAAAACTTTGATCAATCTTTTTGTAAATTATATATTTTTGTTTATTGGAAAAAGATTTGCATACTAAAAGACACAGTGGTATAAAAAAAACCAAATTTATTCATTTTCCTTTAGCTTTCTGAAAATGAAAGTCATACAAGCTTGTCTTAAGCCAAAACCCTGACCCAAACCTTATAACTAATTCCGAAATTTCCCCAGTTGGGGAAATATTTTTCAAAAAAACCTGCCCTAGTTTCTGGTCTTACTACTGATTCCTCTGGAGAAGATCGATGCTACTTGGTGGATTTCTCGAGCCATTCACAATTTGCCCCAACTCTCTAACTCTGATGTTGACTTCTTTCAAGGAGATTGTGTTACTTGATATATTCTCTTGAACCAACCAAAATTCTGCCCCAGTTTCTGGCGATGTTTAGATTGACATATCATGCTTTGAGAGGTACTTCCTTTTTTTTAGTGTCCCTAATTTTTGCTTAAGTCGCCCTTTCGGGTTTTCGACTTAACGGGTCCTTCAAACATTTTTTTATTATATTTTTTATTGTTATTTTTTTATTTATGCGAGGATAACAATATGTAAATTTTTTGAAAAAGATATGCACCAACTTATTTGGAGTCAGTTTATTTTGTGCTATGGTATGTACCTCAGACATTCGGCTCTCAACAACGACTTTTAGAGCTTGTAACGTGGCTTGGCTAGTGGCTATAAAAGAATAGATATATGGCTCAAATAATGTATTTCCCATCCCACCTTTCTCCATAATCTCCATAATCCTATTTCCAATCCTTCTCTAGAGCCTAACTTCGGGTAGGATGTTTATTTTTACCATCCTCATGAATTAACTTTCCGTAGGATTTCTCTTTTGATTTTTTGTTTGTATGTACCCTAATCTTTACTTAGGAGTTATTGAAATTCCTAGCGGACTTTTCTCTTTGTAGTATCATCCTTTCTTTTGGGCTCTATGAATGTTTATTGGAAAACTACCCTTTCCTCAGGTTCACAATATTTTTAAAGGTGTTTCTTTCTGGAATGAACTTCTTTCATATCGTCTTGGCTCAAAGGGGTGACTAGGGATATCTTCTTAGTGTTTTGGAATATCAAGAAAACCTTGTGTAATCAAGACAACCTGTCTGAGGTCTACACCATATGGGTTTTGTTTACATCATTCTCCCTCGTGCAAAATAGTAAATAAAAATATTGCGATCGATACATGAATGTTTTTTTCTTTTTTATTTTCTTCTCTTTTTTGGAAGTACCATCTAGGCATAATACTTCTTCACTACATCTGAATTTATGGTGAGATGCAGATCTTCCCCATCCATGTCTGTTAGGATTAGGACTCCGCCAGAAAAAGCTTTCTTGATTACATAGGGACCCTCATAATTTGGAGCCCACTTTCCTCGGCTGTTCCTTTGGATTGGCAAGATCTTCTTTAGCACCAAATCTCCTTCCCTGAACTGTCGTGGCCGGACCTTCTTTGCATATGCCTTCATGCTTCTTTTTTGGTACAATTGTCCATGACAAATTGCAGTTAGCCTCCGACCATCTATCATATTCAATTTATCTTGTCTAGCTTGAACCTATTCTGACTCCTCCAGACCGGCCTCCGCTAAGACTCCTAGAGATGGGATCTCTACCTCAAGTGGAAGAACAACTTCCATACCGTAAACCAAGGAGTATGGAGTATCCCCTGTAGAAGTGCAGACTAAAGTACGATAACCATGTAGGGCGAAGGGTAGCATTTCGTGCCAATCCTTGTAAGTCACAACCATTTTCTGGACTATTTTTTTGATGTTCTTATTGGTTTCTCCCACGGCTCCATTCATTTTGGGTCTGTATGGCGAGGACGTGTGATGCTTTATTTTGAATTTTTCACACATCTCGGTCATCATCTTGTTATTCAGGTTGGTCGCATTATTAGTGATGATCTGGTCTGGTAACCCATATTGACATACTAAATCTCTTTTTATGAATCTGAGGACTACCTTCCGGGTCACGCTAGCATAAGAGTTTGCCTCCACCCACTTGGTGAAGTAATCTATAGCGACTAGGATGAATCGATATCCATTAGAGGCTTTCGGTTCTATGGGCCCAATGACATCCATTCCCCACATAGAAAATGGCAAAGGTGACGTTAAGACATTCAAGGGATTCGGAGATGTGTTGATGTTATCTGCATATATCTGGCACTTGTGCCATTTCTTCACATGGTTGCAGCAGTCGGTCTCCATTGTCAACCAGAAATAACCCGCTCTCATGATTTTCTTCGCCATAGCATGTCCATTCGCATGGGTTCCGAAAGTTCCCTCATGCACTTCTTCCACCATTTTTTGAGCTTCCTTGGCTTCCAGACATTGGAGAAATACGATATCATGATTTCTTATGTAAACGACATCCCCACTCAAAAAGAAGTTTGTGGCTAGTCTTTTGAGTGTTCTTTTGTCGTTTTCTGAAGCATTGGGATGATAAGCTTGATTTCTTAAGTACTCTCTAATGTCGTGATACCATGGTTTTCCATCGGGTTGTTCTTGGACTACGTTACAATAAGCAGGTTCTGTATTGTTCTTTATCTGAAAGAGTAGTAATCTGTCTCCACCAACATGGAACATCGAGGACAAGGTTGCCAATGCATTGGCCAACCTATTGTCTTTTCTATGGATGTGATAGAAATCTACTTGGTCGAACTGTTTAACCAATTTCACGATGTAGTCTCTATAAGGCACCAATTTGCTGTCCCAAGTTTCCCATTCTCCTATTATCATATGGATTACTAGAGTGGAATCCCCAAATACTTCTAGGATCTTGGCTTTTGAGACAATAGCGACCTTTAGTCCCAAAATGCATGCCTCATATTCTGCCACATTGTTAGTACAATTGAAACATAGTCTAGTAGTAAAAGGAAGGAACTTCATTGTTGGAGACACCAAAACAGCCCCTACTCCATGTCCAAATGCATTGGGGGCCCCATCAAAGACTAGGGTCCATTTTTCTTCTTCTCTTGATTCATCGGATAAGGCCATGATATCTTCATCTAGAAATTCATACCTCAAATGCCCCAGTTTATTTGAGGGTTGGTTGGCCAAGTAGTCAGCAATAACACTTCCCTTTATCACCTTCTATGTCGCATAGGCGATGTCATATTCAGATAACAACACCTATCATTTAGCAATTCTTCCTGTGAGTATGGGCTTCTCGAAAATATACTTGATAGGATCCATTTTTTATACTAACCAAGTGGTGTGACTCAACATGTACTGTCTTAGCCGACGAGAGGCCCAAACTAAAGCGCAACAAGTTCGTTCTAACAAGGAGTATTTTATCTCGCAAGTTGTGAATATCTTGCTCATATAGTATATGGTTTGCTCTTTTCTTCCATTGTCATCATGTTGCCTCAAGACGCAACCCATTGATTCATCAAGTACAGTGAGTTATAGAATCATGGGTCGCCCTGGAACTGAAGGCATCAATACCGGAGGTTCTGTCAAGTACTGCTTTATCTTTTCAAATGCTGACTGACAGTCATTGTTCCACTTCACCACGTGATTCTTTCTTAGGAGCTGGAATATAGGTTCACATGTGGAAGTTAGCTGGAAGATGAACCTGGAGATGTAATTCAATCTTCCCAAGAATCCTCTGACTTCCTTCTCTGTTCGAGGTGCTGACATTTCGATTATGACCTTCACCTTTTCTGGATCCACCTCGATACCCTTCTGGCTGACTATGAAACCCAAGACTCTGCTTGATTTCACTCCAAAGCTACACTTGGTTGGATTCAACTTAAGGTGATACTTTCGTAGTCTCTCGAACAGACGCCTCAAGTTGTTTACATGTTCTCCTTTTGTCTTGGACTTACAGATAATGTCGTCCACGTAGATCTCTATCTCCTTGTGCATCATGTCATGGAAAAGAGTAACCATTGCTCTTTGATATGTAGCCATGACATTCTTTAATCCAAACGACATGACTTGGTAGCAAAAGGTACCCCATAGGGTAATAAACGTGGTCTTGATTACATCTTCTGGCGCCATTTTGATCTGATGATACCCCGAATACCCATCCATGAATGAGAAAAGGGCATGGTCAGCGGTGCTATCAACCAAAACATCTATATGTGGCACCGGAAAATCATCCTGTGGGCTAGCTTTTTGAGAACCGTGTAGTCAACACATATTCTCAACTTTCCTCCCTTCTTTGGCACATCTACCATGTTGGCTACCCAATCTGGATATTCAGCAACTTTAACGAACCCAGCTATCAACCATTTTTCTACCTCATCTTTGACCCTTAGGGAGATCTCTGGCTTGATTCTTCGCAATTTCTGCTTTACTGGCCTAGAATTTTGCATTAGCGGTAGTTTGTGCTCTATTATACTTCGATCTACCCCTGACATTTCTTCGTACGACCGAGCACAAACGTCCTTAAATTCATGTAGAAGTTGAACTAGGCGTTCTCGTTCGTTACCATCCATTATGGTGTCCACCTTCACATCTTTCTTATTTTCCTCGGATTCTAGGTTGACAAGCTCGACGGGCTCTTCGTGTGGTTGAATCTCTCTAGCTTGTTGCTCTACCAATCTGAGCAGTTCGGGGGAGGCCTCCCATTCGTCATCATCACTGTCATCTTCCACTTGGTGAACCGGTTGGTCAGGACTAGGCGAGGGCTCACTAGCATGGCCCTCAGTTTTAGAGTCGCTATCGGATCTGCAATGTGGGGATGACTAAGTCAGCTCCCCATGGATTTGGTTTTTTTATTCATTTATTTTTCCTCTGTTTTATTTTACTCTGGTCTTTTAACATGTAATAGAGAAAAAAATGCAAAAGAGACACATGAATATGATCGAAAAGATTGATCTTTATTGATTTGAATGGAAATACTGAAACAAATGAGTCATTATTATTTGAAAAAAACATAAAATGAAAAATGTCTAATAGCCTTGGACATGGCTAAAAAATCCTACATAAAATTATTACTTTGATCTTAAAGTAACTGATGCATGTAGCTCTTCATGCCAATTCTTCAAGCAGGTGCCTGGGGGACACTGGTACACGAACCCAAACTCTTCTTTCATTCTTTCTTCTTCCATGGAGGCCACCATTCCTAAGGACCGGGTACCGCCGCTGACAAAGCATTGACTGATATGTGGTATTAGAAGCCTTACCACATTCTCATGCCCAAATTGCCCTAGCCGAGTCAAACGCTCTCTTTTCCTTACTTCTATGGTTCAAAGCTTATCTTCATGTATCGTTCTATACCCCAAACCATATCTACCTTTATTGGCCTTGGGCATTATGAATTCCCTGCAGCCTTGTCCATACTTTCCTAATCCTTTCCCGGGTTGATATCCTCCGCGGATCATCACCTTTGCCATCATGAGAGAAGCATCTGACGGATGTGGGTTTGGCAATGATCCACCTTCTAATACAAATGTGGTGTTTGCGATCTCGAGGCCCTGGAATGATGTTTCCAATGCCTCCTCGGTCACTTCAATGTAGCGGGCATCAAACGACTGAGACACTATTACATCCTCTTCTCCTGAAACCGTAATCAGCCTTCCGTTCACTATGAACTTCACTTTTTGATGTAAGGTAGACGGTATTGCTCTTGAGGAATGAATCCAAGGATGCCCCAAAAAACATCTATACGTTGGATTGATGTCCATCACATGGAACAGTATATCGAATATGCATGGCCCTATCTTGATGGGCAACTCCATCTCCCCATCACGTCCCTACGTGATCCGTCGAAACCTTTGACAATCATTGAGCTAGCCCTCAAGTAGGAAGTATCCACCGGTAATCTGGAGAAAGTTCTCTTTGTCATGACATTCAGCGATGACCCATTATCCAGGAGGACTTTTCTGATCACACAATCATTACACATCACTGAAATATGCAAGGGACGAACATGTTCGGTACCCTCAGAAGGTATCTCTTGATCATAAAACGATATATAATTATCTGCCACAATATTGTTCACTATCCCTCCCAACTTGTCAGTTGTAATGTCATGCCTGACGTGAGTCTGATTCAACACTTTTAGTAGCACATTTCTATGGGCCTCAGAACTCGTGAGTAAGGATAACAAAGATATCCTTGCTGGGGTCTTATTAAGCTGATCCACGATTTTGTACTCACTTTGCTTGATAAATTTGAGGAACTCACATGCCTCTTCGTTTGATACGCCTCCAGGTAATGCCACCTCGATATCCTCTTCTACATGCTCTGGCATTTTTTCTTTACCTTTAGTGGCCCCAGATGGACCCTTTTCTATCTCTGGTGGAACATATATACGTCCAGTCCTCATAACCCTGCTATTTCCAGCAATGTTGGTAACCATAGAAGGCAATGCCTTCTCTGATTCATACGGGAATGAGCTCCCCCCTCCTGTTATCACGGGCTCCATCTTCCGGATGAATGGTTCCCATTGACGTTGAGAGACATATGTCTGAACACCCCTGGTGAATTTATGACGGGTTCATACATGTGTATGAACACGGGTATTTCCTTTTGACTTTTCTATACAACATTAATCCCATAACATGAGGACTTTTCGCCAATGGCAATCAGTTTCAAGTCCATCATTTTCTGAAGAAGCGATTTTAATTCTTTACATTCCTCCAAACTATGACTTGTACGCCCGTGCATTTCACAACTCTTCGCATCATTGTTGTTTGTTTTATAGCTAATAACTTCTACCAAACCCTGCCTGCACATTTCACGGAAGATGAACCCCATGGGCATCTTCACGTCTTTAACCTTGTCAATTACTGCGACCTCGATTTTGTTTCTATCGCATTTACTTCCTGATTTCCGTGGTTGGGTAGAGGATTCCCAGTTATGTTGGGTCTAGTTTCCCTGAAATCAATTCGCTTGGCATTAAATTTGAAAGCCATACAGTCTTCCACCAAATGTCTTACTGCCCCAGAATGATAGGCGCAATTGACATTTTCATTGTACCATGGCCCAGGGTTTTCAGGGATTTTTCCTGGGATTGGTGTGATCATCCCCTGTCTTTGGAGATAGGTGAACAAATCAGTGTATGTCATCGGAATTTGATCAAACACCAGTGTCCTCCTCTCTTGTTGATAGTAGTTGTTATTTCTTGGATATTGGGTGTAACCTTGTCTAGGTTGATAGGTGTTGTTGTTTTGATTTGGTGGGTTATGGGTTGGTATTCGGTTTTGTGTTGGACTTTGGTTTTGTATGTGGTTCTGTGCAAACCGAGAGGGCGCACGATAACTGTTTTGGTTATTGTTTTGGGGTTGGAACCTTTTTGGTTCTGCAGCAATGAAATAGATCTCTGCATCCTTCTTCCTCATGAAAGTAGGCTTCTTTCTGGAACCTGAACCTTCTTCAAAAAATTTCACACTCTTGATTCCTCCTTCCAACTTTTCTCCCACTTTAATTAGATCATTGAAGTTGGTTGTTACGTTACCCATGAGACGTTCATAGTATGGGCTTTGCAGGGTGTCGATGAAGATAGACAATTGTTCTTCTTCATCCAGCCTTGGAAGGACCGGAGATGTTAGTCCTCGCCATCTCTGAATATACTCTCTCAGACTCTCTAATGATTTCTTAGCCATGTTCTGTAATTGCGCTCTATATGGTGAAGCATCCTCATTATAATTGTATTGTTTGACGAAAGCATTGGATAGATCCAAGAAGGACCGGATCTGAGTTTTCTCCAGCCGGATATACCAGCTCATAGGTGCTCCAACTAAACTGTCTTGAAAGCAATGAATCAAGAGTTTATCATTGCCATGGTACGCTGCCATCTTCCTAGCGTACATGTGCAAATGACTCTTGGGGCAAGTGGTCCCATTATACTTTTCGAATTCAAGCACTTTGAAGTTGGGTGGGAGTACCACATTAGGAACCAAGCACATTTTGAAAGCATTCTTGAGGTGTGGACAAATGGTTCCTTTAATAGCTTTCGAACTCTCTTCAATTGAACTCCATTTCTCTTCCTCCTTTTCCGTATTCGGCGCATTATTGCCTTCTGGAGTCCTTTGAGTTATGGTTGTCTCTCGATGGGGATCATAATCGGGATCATCACTATAGTCCTCTGGTTGAGTTTGATGTCTTGTGTTGGCATTGTGTCCCTCTTGAGGTTGGCTAGTACCAGGCCTCTGGCTGGGGTTTCTGGACCCTGAATGAGGTTGTGGCCCAGTAGTGGCATTCTTTTCTTTCTCGAGCTGGAGAGCTTTCAGGATTTGGAACATTTCCGCCATCTGCTCTTTCATACTAGCTAATTCAGCTTTAGTGTCCTGGCTGAGGTCTGTAGATTCAACCATTTGTTTAGCTCGGAGTCGGGTGTAGTAAGGGTGTTGTGGAGCAATGCTGATAAATTGTGTAATGAATGCAATTTATTTTAAAATACTGATCTATAATAAATGAAAACTTTATACGAGAGACCATTTTGCATGTATCATATGTATGACCCCCCACAGTTAGGGCTTAAGGAGTGTAGTCCATTAGCTTAATATGTGGTTGATGACAATCTTTAGAGTAAAGAATTTTTATACCAAGGTTGCACCTTTAATTCTAGCAGCATAAAACCCCTCCGAAAGTTATAAACCCCCGTATCCTGCTAAATAAGGAGCGTAGTCTTTTAGTTTGCATACGGTTGACAACAATCTTTAGAATGTTGGAAGACCAAAGTTGTGTCTTTTGAATGGCTTTGAACTTTTCATTTCATTTTTTTGTTTTTGTACTTCTTCTTTTTTTTCCAATTGTTTTTGTGAATTTTACTTGGTTGAGAGAGACATTATGGAAAAGACACCCTTTATTATGAATCAAAACATCATTCAAGGAAGAGGAATCACATATGTCGATTTCCTCCATTCCTTCTTTTATCCAGCAAGAAATAAAAATGAGAACAAATAAAAAAAAACCACGTAATCCTAACTAGAATCCCCCGTTGCACTCCATCCTCCAACATCTGAGCTTCTTGGCGACCTGAGTGCAGCTACTGAAGAGAGTTCCCATTGCTGGGCGTACCTCTGTATCAGGATACATATGGAACTCCTGTTAGGCCTCTTCGAATGCTACTAACCAATTATCTGCGAAATCCCTGAACCCCTCAATGATATTGTGGCATCTTTCTCTCCATTGATCTTTTTCTCTTTTGCATTCTCCCAGACTGTTCCTCCAATTGTCATCCCATATCCGTTGATTCCCCTTTAGGTGCTCATATGAGTCTACCAACTCCTTCAGTTGATCCATTAGTTGGGCTTCTTTTGCGAAAGCCTCCTCTTTCACTTGCTCTAATGACATTTTGTAGTCATCCTCCTTCCTGTGGGATCGATCCAAGGCCTGTTGATAATCTCTAATCGTAGCCATGACTTGCTCCAGATCTAGTCTAGTCATCCTTTCTATCTCTATCTTGTTTTGCAGGGCTTGTCCCTGAGTCTCGAGTCGTTCCTTCAGATCTCTTATCTCCTCCACCATCCTCTGATTTTGTCTCATTATAGCCATTTTACCGGAATTCGAGCACAAGTCGGCATAATCTCTCTTTAGGCTCCTAATTTCCTCCATGAGTGTAGAGGAGATGTTGCCCGATTTTTCTAAGGCAATGTCCTTCATCTCATTCTGATCCCTGGATTCTTGAAGGCGGGCCTCTAACAATTTGATGTTTGCCTTAAGTGTGACTTCCGCTGGTGTGGGACCTCCCTTGATTTGTGTCATTACTAGTGAGGGTCTACTAATGCCCTTCATCCTGTCGGCTCTCCAAGACTTATACTCATCAGAATAAAAAGTTTTGTGTTCTCCCAACTCTTGCTGCCCATGCAAATGAATGTCTTTAAGAGTTGTCCTTATGGATTGGACCATTTTCGAGGACGCCCGATCATCTTTATACCAAAGGTAAAGACCCTCTAACTGCTTTTCAGATACAGGAACCATTCCCCATTTCAACTGGCCAAGTACCAAGGCTGGTATGAAAGAGATACACCCTCTAGGACCCATCAATACTAGATTCTAGAACTCCCCGCATGAATACATGACTTGCTGATGCCGATCATAGAGACAACATTTCTCAGCAAAGTTTCTCGGAGTAACCTCTTCGAATAATTCTTTCCATTTGAGAAGAGGCATGTCATCGACATAGGTGCTGAGGAACCTTGTTAATGGATAACGAGACCATAACCCGTATCTGGATGCAAAATCGAATTCAGACCTTGCTAACATTCCTCTGAACACCCTCTTGATACCGCTGAAATGACAAGAACGTCTCTGCTAGGATAGCTGCCACTGGGTTGATTTTGAAGCGGATGAACTTGTTGAACACATCCATAGCAGCTTGATCCACCTTGTCACAAGTGAATGGAAAGAGGACTAGCCCATACACAGCCAAAGCAAATGCGGGTTGAAATAAGGCCTAGTTCTTCTGATCAGCCATTTTGGAGATATGATTCTTCAAAAAGTGCCATTTCAACTCACTCGCTCCTCCTTGCTTGGTAAAGTCTGAAGCTTCTGGGCGCACATCGATAAGAGTCTCGATACTGCCTTCGTTAGCAACTTGCCCCTTGTGAACTGGTATAACTTCAATCTACCATCCATCGGAAAATCCAAAAGAGCTTCATACTCTTCTGTGGTTGGAGCGGCATCAAGGTTTGGAAACTCAAATACCCGAAGCCTAGGGTTCCAGAACTGAATTATGACTTGCATAAGTTTCAGGCCTTGGGGACGAACTTGGACTAATACAAGGTCCAATAATTCCCTGTAATTATCTCTCAATTGTTTTTTATCTCTTCTGGAATTTTGGGAATTTGTTCAGCCAAGAAACAAGCATTAATTATTAACAATTCCAATTTTGTTGATTTTTCGGGTGCCAATATGCTGTTAGAATTATTTGTGGTCATCATTTTTTATTTTTTCGAAATGATCTCTCCTTTAATGTAAAATGCACCTATTGAATTAAAAATACATATAAAATAATTATTTATACATAAAATATGATAATGCATGAATGAATGAATGTATATGAATCTGTTTTCTGGGGCCATGGGCCCCATTTTAAGATAACATAGTCATTATTACAATTAATGAGTAAATATATATATATATATATACTAAAATAATTTTCTGTTGTTCAAGCTAACTTATGGCAAAAGCAGATTGCCTCATTTATTTTTGTATCAATCTCCTTGGTGGGGGAACAAGAATTCCCCTCAAGGGTGCAATATTTTACATAATTTTTATTTTATAAAATTCCAAACAATATTAAACATTACATATATCACAACATTCACAACAAGTATAATGTCTTAGGACAAGGTTCTAAGATACAATGGATGTCATTGGCAAGTTCTAGACTCCTTATAAAGGTTCTCATATTGCATCTCTCTCAACTAGAGAAACCCAAATATTATGATGTTAGAAACATGAGACCAGCTCGAGCGGCTAACTCATAATAAGAGGTAGCAATATGAGTGGTCCACATCACCAACACTTAGAAGTGGCAAAAACCGCGACCAGCGAGGCTAATGTCTCTTCTATCCAAAAAGGTATCACGAATACCCAGGTTTAGGGCTTATGTGTGTACCTAAAATGTGTATATTTTATCATATAGCAATAAGAACAATACAAACATGCATTCACAACATAGAATTATGCAATTTATACAATTAATTATTTCAGCTTGCAACATATACATATACATACAACTAATAATTAATAACATATAATGAATATTTATACATATAATTAAAACTAATCATATAATTCATATTTATAACACATAACTATTAGTTAAGCATACAATTCTCATATTTCTGTATACAATTAGTAATTCAACATACATTTTTCATTTTTAATATACAATTAAAATAAATCATACAATTCATATTTAATAATAAAACATGCACTTTTCTTATTTATACATACCATTAAAATTACGCATATAACTTATATTTATATTAATAATTAAGCATGCAATATTATTGGAAATTAACTAAACAACAAAATAAGAAATAATAATAATAACAGTAAATAAACAATCACACATTTTATTGATTATGGGCCAGGCTCTCTCATAAAAGTTCCCAGTGGAGTCGCGCTCCGATTTTCGGTTGCACGGAGGTTTGCGATACACTCGATCGCAGTAGATCCTGTGTTCTTCACGGGTTGGTGATCCGGTATGGCGCTTTATGATGCAGCCGCGTGCGTTTTCGCCTTGTGATTGGTTGTGGCTCTTGGTTAACGCGATGAAAACAAAGTATGCAGATCCAACAACGGTGATGGAACGACGCAATGAGTGCACAATGCTACCATAGGCGTGGTTGCACTGGATCACGCAGAACAAAAACAATTCTCTCTCACAGTGATTTCTTTTGGAACCAACAAAGTAAAAAAACAGGAGCTTTAACCTACTACCACTAACCCCTATTTATAATAAATTTATTTAACCTAATCTAACCCTAACAGATAAAATCCACTAACCCATAACCCCATGATAATAGGCACTCACCAAGTTAGATTTGACTTGGTTTATTATTTTTTAAATCATGACTTTTTATCTTTTAATTAAAAAAGCATTTGAAATTGGTTTATGTATTTACTATTTTTTTTTATATATCCGAATTACTTCAAAACGATAAAAATATCTTTGGTTATGTTTAATTTATTTCAAAATTATATTTTCGAAAAATTAAACTAATAAATCCTTTTATTTTTTATTTGGAATTTAAAAGGGATATTTATTTATTATAAATTCTAATTTAATTATAAAATTAATAAATAAAAAATTAATTATAAAATTCGAAAAAAATAATAATAATAAAAGATTATTTTTATCCTTTTTTTCTTAGAAAAATGACTATAGGCCTTCTTAGGATCCATTTTAATCTAATTCTTTTTTCTTACTTTTGTAATTTTGAATTTCCGGTTAACCCAATCTTATAGATTTAAGAACCTTATCAACATAAATTTAATATTAGTATTCATTATATTTCCTTCATAAAATGGTTTTAATTATTTTTATTAATTGAAATTAAGTAAAAAATGTTTTACTATTTTCATTTTAAACATTTTGGGCTTTTTCTAGACTAGACAAAAAGTGAGTGTTCACAACCATCATTAGCAGTTTCCTGATAACTACGCAAATCACGATAATTTAGGATATGATGCCTTTGGGATTGCAAAATAGTGAAGGTGCAGTTCATCCAATCTACTGATCAACTCCTACACTTGGGTGTTTACAATGTTTATGGAAATTTTAGGTGTTGGCAAACTAGGATCTATGCTCATAACCATCTTGAAAAGAGAAGGACTTTATGGAGAGACATTGCTCAAATTTCCCATGGAATGGCTAGAGCTTGGGTTGTAATTGGGGACTTCAATAATGTCTTGAGTTGAAATGATAGAAGTGGAGGAAGTATAATGCTATATCATGAATATGCTGACCTAGAGAGTATGATGTAGACAGTGGGCCTCTTTGAGGCTAAGACTCATGCTTCTCACTTCACATGGTCTAATAAACATACTGATGGTGTCATCTACTCTAGAATTGATAGGGTACTCTACAATGGAGCTTGGTTTCAGAACTATTAGGATAATAGGATAGAATTTCTTCCTCCTAGTATTTCATACCCTAATCCTATCCTGGTCAAGACCCTAAAAAAACCAAAAGAGGCCCAATTCCACATGTTCAGATTCCTTAATTGCTTGACCAATGAGTCTGCTTTCATCAATTATGTCAAAGAGAGTTGAGAATCTCCTATAAGGATTAGGACCGTAACCAACATGAAAAGATTAGGATCGTAACCCGCGTATTGCTTATGGATGAAACTGAAAAGATTACAATCTAAGATGAGGATGTTGGGGAAAGGATATTCCAATATCTTTGAACAAATAGCTACAACCATGGACAGTCTAACTAAACCACAAGAAAGATGACAAATTCAATACCAACCTGCTAAGGCAAGTTAAGACTTGTACAGCTACACTAATGGATCTACACAATATTGAGGAGGATGTCCTAAGACAAAAATCAAAGGTTGAGTGGCTGCAACTTGGTGATGGCAACAACTCATTCTTTCATGCAACAATCAAAGATAAATCTAGAAAAAGGCCTTTACCAACTCAGTACCTCAGAGGGCAATGTTGTCTACACACAACAAGAAATTATGCAGGACGTGTTATCCTTCTATAAAAAGTTAGTGGGTACAATAGCCAACCGTAGAAAATGTGTGAACCTGGTAGCATTGAGGAATGGTAAATGTCTTAATAGAGATTTGGCAAGAAGTTTGATTCATAGTATGGATGAAAAGGAGGTTCTAGAAGCCCAACATAGCATAAGGGACAACAAAGCCCCAGGTATTGATGGCTACAACTCCTATTTCTTCAAATCAACATGGGTTATTGTTAAGGGAGATACGATGAAGGTTGTGACTGAGTTCTTCAATAAGGAAAACATTTACCCTACTATTAATTGCACTCTTGTCACCATGATTCCAAACACTAATGAAGCCAATACAATGGAAAACATGAGACCTATATCATGTTGCCCAACAATCTATAAAATCATATCCAAAATTCTCACTGAAAGGTTGGGTAAAGTTATTGAACATGTGCCTGGTTAAGTCATCCATGACAACATCATCGTTTCCTAAGAAATGGTAAGAGGGTATGGTAGGAAAGGGTTGTCAT
This sequence comes from Lupinus angustifolius, assembly GCF_001865875.1. Classification (NCBI taxonomy): domain Eukaryota; kingdom Viridiplantae; phylum Streptophyta; class Magnoliopsida; order Fabales; family Fabaceae; genus Lupinus; species Lupinus angustifolius. The sequence continues at coordinate 4,886,657 of NC_032023.1, read as the reverse complement.
CAAGATGCATGATTCAAATGGACATCCAAAAAGCCTATGATACTACGGAATGGGATACACTGGAAACCATAATGCTTGAACTTGGATTCCCTCATCAATTTGTTAGATGGGTCATGCTTTGTGTTGTCTCATAGGTACACTATCACTGGTATGTTGGAGAAAGGGCAGTGCCTTATGCACTGTGAGAGAAGAAAAACAGAAGGATTGATGAGGGATGTAGAGAAGAATGAATTAGAATTAAGTGAATGATAGTTGAGGAAGAAGGGAAGAAGAAGTTCAATGAATTTCACTCCATGTATTTCATCAAATTGTTACAATGCCTTTTATAGTAATTCAGCACCCAACTAACTAAACTACTTTTTGAATACTTTCCTAATATAGAAACTAACTAACTAATCATTCTAACACTCCCCCTTAATTCTAAACTATTTATTACAAGCATACCACACTTAACAACCTCCTCAACATTCTAAATCTTTCAACCTTGACAGATTTTGTCATCAAATCTGCAATTTGAAATTCAGTGTTGCAATATTTCAAATTGATCTTGCCTTTCTCAACTTGACTTCTAAGAAAATGATACTTCCTCTCTATATGCTTGCTTCTACCATGACCAACTGGATTTCTGGCCAAATTAATTGCTGATTTGTTATCAACAGCAAGCTCAACACTGCCTTCAAAGCCAATCATCAATTCATCAAGCAAGGAATTTAACCACAAGGCTTGACATACAAGGCTTGACAAGCAGCATGACAAGCAGCAACATACTCAACTTCACAAGTAGAAAGAGCAACAATTTCTTGCTTCTTTGAGCACCAAGACACGGGTGAGCCACATAGCATGAACACATAACCCATTGTACTCTTTCTCTCAAGCAAATCACCAGACCAATCTGAATCAAAATAAGCAGAGAGTTTCAGCCTGCATTTCTCTAAGTTTTTGGAGAAGAAAACTCCAAATTCGAGTGTGCCATTGAGGTATCTCAGAATTCTTTTAGCTGCTACAAAATGAGATTTCCTTGGATCACTCATGAATCTATTTACCAAGCCAACACTGAATGAGATTTCAGGTCTGGTGTGACAGATGAATCTCAAACATCCAACCATCTGCCTGAATTTTGTGCTATCTGTAGCAGGTTCATTGGCACACCTATCTAGTTTTAAACTTGGCTCTGCTGGTGTCTCAGCTGAGTTGCAGTTGGTCATGTTGAACTTCCTTAGAACATCCTGAGTATACTTCCTTTGATGCATAAAGATTCCTCCATCAATCTGTTTGAATTCAATGCCCAAGAAGTAGGAGAGTCTCCCTAGATCAGACATTTCAAATTCTGACTTCAGGTTCTGCTTGATCAATTCAACACCATCTGAGTTACTTCCAGTAATGAGGAGGTCATCCACATATAAGCAGATGATGAAGACATGGCTATTGCTTAAGCACTTTACATAGACACCATGCTCCACTTCACACTTACTGAATCCTGTTTTTAGGAAGAATGCATCAATTCTTTTATTCCAAGCTCTTGGAGCTTGTCTCAACCCATATAAAGCCTTTTTTAATCTATAGACTTTGTCTTCACTGCCTCTAATCACGAATCCAGGAGGTTGTTTGATGTAGACTTTCTCATCAAGTGATCCATTTAAGAAGGCTGATTTTACATCAAGTTGCCACATCTCCCAATTATTCTTAGTTGCCAATGCTACTATCAGTCTAATTGTTTCAATTCCGGCTATAGGTGCAAATACCTCAGAGAAATCAATACCTTCCCTCTGCATGAAGCCTTTTGCTACCAACCTTGCTTTGTGTTTGCCAACAGAACCATCTGGGTTGAGTTTTGTCTTGAAGACCCATCTTACTAAGATTGGCTTATGATCCTTGGGGAGATGAACCAATTCCCAAGTTTCATTCTTGACAATTGACTTGATTTCTTCATCCATAGCTTTCCTCCACACTTTGCTATTGAAGGCTTCATCAATTGAGATAGGCTCAGTATCTGCAAAGAGAGCCATGTATTGAACAAGATCTCCTTCATTTGTGAGAAGATTATCAGGTGGGATTTCACAATCCCTTATCCTAGCTGGTAGATTCCTCATTCTAGGGGGCCTGCTTGTATCATTGATACTTGTTCCAGCCTCTGAGTGTGTTTCATTTTCATCTTGATTCATGATTTCACCTGGCATGAGACCACTGGGATTCCATTCCAGTGGAACTTGAACTGTTGGTGTTGTCTTTGTCTGTTTTTCAACCCAATTGCTTGCCTCATTGAAGTGCACATCCCTGCTAAACAGAACTTGATTAGTGTTGGGATTAAACAGTTTATAGGAGCCTGTTGGGTGATACCCTACAAATATCAGTAGTTCACTTTTGTCATCTAATTTCCCCCTCCTCTAGTCAGGGATATGTCTATAACAAGCTGATCCAAAGATCCTGAAATGAGTGACAGAGGGCTTCCTTCCAGACCAGACTTCTTCAGGTACCTTAGACTCAAGTTTCTTGGTTGGGCAATGGTTGAGAATGTGTGCTGCTGTTGTTGCAGCTTCACCCCATAGGCCATGTGTGAGGTTCTTGGATTTTAGCATACTTCTAACCATGTTGAGAATGGTTCTATTCCTCCTTTCAACCACACCATTGTGTTGAGGAGTATAAGGTGCAGGATTCCATTCTCTGTACAAAATACTTCAAATTCCTTGGATGTGAATTCACCCCCTCCATCAGTTCTCAACACTTTAATTGATCTCTCTGATTGTTTTTCAGCCACACACTTGAAGGTTTTGAAGATACTGAATACCTCACTTTTGAGTTTGATGAGGTATAACCAGATTTTCCTGCTAAAATCATCAACAAATGTGACAAAGTATTTATTTCCCCCAAGTGAGGTAGTCTCAAAGGGACCACATATATCAGAGTAAACAATGTGCAAGAGGTTGTTAGCTCTTGAGGCAGTAAATTTGCCAAATGATGACCTTGGTTGCTTGTTGATTTGGCAACAATCACATATTCTACTTGGTATCTGAATTGAGGGCAAGCCAAGGACCATGTCCTTTGCTTTCATGAGCCTGATGTCTTTGAAGTTCAGATGGCCCAATCTCATGTGCCATAGCCATACATCTTCACTTAAAGTTTCAGTACTAAGACATTGAGACTCTATAGCATTGAGGTTTACCTGGAATGTTCTGTTTTGAGT
>NC_032023.1:4842381-4883376 GCF_001865875.1 Lupinus angustifolius | reverse complement strand
ATTTCTTCACTTTTGTTGCCTTGGCTTGTAGTCATCATTAGCAGAATTGGTGAATCATCATCAGCAAACTCATTGTCTTCCTTCACCATATGAGCTTCATCATGTTGTTGCCTGTTATGAGCATCTGAGTGTCTTGGTTGAGATTGGCACTCAGAAGAGAAATGACCCATCTTACTACAGTTAAAACATTTTACTCTTCTTCTGTCAAATTTGTTCCTTCCTCCTCTCCAATTGCTACCACCTCCTCTCTTTGAATAACTTGATGCTTGATCAAGATCAGTTCTTTCTTGGTCTTGATTTACTGAATTGCCAAGGTTCTTTCCTCTGAAGTCTCTTCCCTTTCCTCGGTTTCTTTCATAATTTCTGCCAAGGTTTCTCCCCTTCTTGAAGGTTTGAGCTTGTAGTGCTTGGTTAACTTTCTCAGTTGACCTCTCAATGAGCCTTTGCTCATGAGCCTCGAGGGACCCCTGAAGATCTTCCAGCTTTAAGTCTTCAAGTCTCTTTGATTCTTCTATAGCAACAACTATGTGATCAAAGTTGGGGGTAAGAGTTCTTAGGATTTTTTCTATAATAGCTTGATCAGCTATGTTTTCACCACATGCTTTCATCTGATTTGTGAGGCAGATTATCCTGTTGAAGAATTGGACAACCTTCTCATTCAATTCCATCTGCATTAACTCATATTGTCTCCTCATAGTTTGGAGTCTAACTTTCTTTAGTTGCTCTGCTCCCTTGTTGCATTTTTCCAGTATCAGCCATGCTTCTTGTGATGTTTGAGCTGAGGCAATCTTCTCAAAGTGTGCTTCATCAACACATTGGTGTAGAAGACACATAGCCTTGCAATCTTTCCTCTTGTTCTCCTTGTAAGTCACTCGTTCTTGTTCTGATGGATCTGCATTCAGTTGGGAATAGCCGAGCTCAACAATCTCAGCAATTTCTTGAAATCCCATGATTGCCTTCATTTGAATGTTCCATCTATTCCAATTCTTTCCATCAAGAACTAGTAGGCTTGCTGGGAAGCTTGTGCTTGTGTGGCCCATTGAGATGAGGGTGAGGAGGAAGAAGAGTGAAGAAGAGAATGATGAGTTTGTGATTGATCTACCTGATGCTCTGATACCAGAATTTGTTGGAGAAAGGGCAGTGCCTTATGCACTGTGAGAGAAGAAAAACAGAAGGATTGATGAGGGATGCAGAGAAGAATGAATTAGAATTAAGTGAATGATAGTTGAGGAAGAAGGGAAGAAGAAGTTCAATGAATTTCACTCCATGTATTTCATCAAATTGTTACAATGCCTTTTATAGTAATTCAGCACCCAACTAACTAAACTACTTTTTGAATACTTTCCTAATATAGAAACTAACTAACTAATCATTCTAACATGGTACCCGCTCTAATTTACTACAAGCTAAAAGAGGTTTGAGAATGGTGATCCCATATCACCTCTACTGTTTGTCCTAATCATGGAATACTTGCACATGATTTTTCAAGAGCTTAAACATGACCACAACTTCAACTTTCACCCAAAGTGTGAAAATCGTAGCATAACAAACATTTGCTTTGCTGATGAACTTCCCCTGTTCAGTAGAGGGGACAAAATTTTAGTTGAACTTCTTATGGAGAAGTTCAAGGAATTCTCAGACAGGACTAGTTTAAATGCCAGCCATCCTAAGTTCAAAGTCTATTTCGGGGAGTGGATTTGTCACTCCAGGAAAACATCAAGAGTGTCACTGGTTTTAGCATGGGATCCCTACCCCTCAAATATCTTGGTATCCATCTATCTAGTAAAAAACTCACAGTTCACCTTTGTGGTCCCCTAATAGAAAAAATCACTATAAGGCTGAAACAGTAGAGTACTAAACTTATAAACTATGTTGGAAGACTTCAACTAATCAAGAGTGTTCTCTTTTCCATAGCCAACTATTGGATGCAGGTATTTCCCCTACCTAAAAAGGCGTTTCACCACCTTGAAGCAAAGTGCAGATCATTCTTATTGAGTGGAAAGGAAGAGAATTGTAAGAAAGCTTCAACTACTTGGGACCATCTTTGTGACCCTAAAAAAGTTGTGGGACTGAATCTTATAGATCTTGTGGTATGAAACAGAGCCAATATGGCTAAACTACTTTGGAATGTAGCCTGTAATTCTGGCAAACTCTAGATTAAATGGATTCACACTTACTACTTAAAGGGGGAAGATGTAAGCAACTGCCAAATCAGCCATAACAGCTCTTGGATCTTTAAAGTCATTTTAAATGCAGAACTGAAGTTGTACGAAGCTTGAGTTGAATGAAAGCCACCACTATTGACAAATTCAAGACAAAAGGGATGTATTTGGAATTAAGAGGGCCCAAGCAACAAGTAAGCTGGAGGAAAATATTCTATGGTTATATGGCTAAGCCAAGAGCTCACTTCACATTTTGGATGGCTACCTACTAAGGATAGATTGCTAAAATTTGACGTTGTGACATATGGAAAGTGTGCCTTTTGTGACTAAATAGAATCTGTGGAACATCTCTTCTTCACATGTCCTAAAGCTAAGGGTATATGGACTTATGCATTGGACTAGATGAATATTTACCATCAAACAAGGGGTGAGAGACTAAGCTGAAGTTGCTAGAACAACATACTAAGGATAAAACAATGAGAAGCAAACTGTTGAAATGTGCTACAATTGAAACTATCTATGTTATCTGGAATTTTAGAAATCTTTGTTCTTTTTAGGGTCATGATGTCAGGTTAGCAGTTGAGCATAATATTGTTAGAATAATTAGGGATAGGATGAACGTCCATTATGGGCTGAAAATGTATTGTAACAATCATAGCTCCAGATGATTTCTGGTCTGTTTGGTCTCTTGTGTTATAGCCTGGATCCGTAGATCGTTTTTTACTTTTCTAATTTAGTAATAGAAGTTTCTTACCCCAAAAAAATTGGTTTTAAAATTTTCTGATAGAGTTTCCGGTCTTATACACGCCCGTTTAATTTTTAATTATTGTACTTGAAGAGAATAACATTTTTTAAATTTAAATATTAGTAAAATCCCAATCAGAGCGCAACCTCATTCGATTTAAGGTAACCAAATAAACTTTGACTGCTTTTATTTGTTTCGACCTAGTTTAACCATAGAAGGGTTTAATGACATTAAGTAGAACGAGAGAAGAGTCTAATTTATAATTGAACTACTGCAAAATATAGTTGTGAGGAAAAATGAAAACTTGGACCATAATTATTGGACAATCAAATATTTTTTATCATACCCTTTCAAAATATACTCCCAAATTTACCTTTCTTATAAATAAAAAATTAATTGATTACATTAGGAAAAATATAAAAATATAATGAATTAATAAATGTAATGGGAACATAAAAATACTTTAATATTTTTATTTATCTATTTAATAATTATGGGGATTCATTTTTGTGATATTTTTAACTGATTTTATTTGTAAATGTGTTATCTAAACACATATGTTAAGTAATAAGTAGCGTTGAAAATTTGTACCATTTTGCATCTCATATATGTCGACCTAAATTAGGGTGGGCATAGACATGTCTATTGGTGAAAAAGACATGATATTATCTCTAATATACAATTAAAAAATTAAAAAACATAACTTTATGTCACTCTCACATTTTTAAAATTGCACATAAAGTGTAATAGTCAAACAATTTAACATTATATATTTTTCTAGCCTAATGGAAAATCAAAATACAACACTTAATAATTATGATCATAATATATGTAAGTGGTCCAATCTACTTGTTAGAAAAGTATATGAGTTAAGCTGATATTTTGAGTTAATAAACAAATTTTTCATGACCAACTTATTCAATAACTTGGCTAGGCGGGTCAATGAAAATAGCCCAAATCATACTGATTATAATAAAACATACAAATCAGTGGTGCCAACGGTTTTCTCTAAAGTTAGTTAAAGACAGAGAATTTTGAACCTTCCAAAATAGGAAATCACAAAGGTTGGTTAAATATACAGTAATTTGAATCATCCAAAATAGGAAAAATATCTCAATGGTGCTCGAGGAATTCAAGATATTGTGACAGATTTTCACTACTGGTACTTGTGTACCACCATAACCAATGTACTCAAGTACTGTGGGCTTGTCAAAATACTGTGTGAAGATTTAATTTAATACTCTAATATCGGGATGGCAGCCAGCATGGATAATAAATATCTGCTATCCATTCTCTATATATAAGAAATTTTACTAATATCCACACAACATGTATAGACTATAAAGTCATATATACACTCCCATACATATATGAGTAGAATACAAAGTCATGGTAGTCAAGTATTAACATGTTTATAAATAATGTTAGAGTATAATATCTATGTATTGTCAGTATAAGAATTTATACACATTTAATACATCATCTATCATTTACTTTTATTATTTTTTGATGAGTCAACGATGTTAATTATGAATTTTATAGATAATATAACGATAATGTATAAAATTTATACAATATTAATATTTATACATCATGATTCTAAAATTGGATGAATAGAGCAATCAGTATTTGATACTTGACAATTTTGTGAATTGAGTCCTTGACCCTGTTAATGCAATCCAAACATTATGCTTTATTTAATTGTATGAGAGAAAATAAGAAGCAAGAAAAAAGTGAGAAAGAGAGAGGTTTGAAAGAGAAAGAAGAGACATAAAGTAGATTTTGGTGATGTTTAATATAAGAGAAGAAATAGAGAAAATGAATAAAAAATACATTCTCTTATCTTTTGTTTGATTGGATAGAAAATAAGAAGATATATGATGTTATGATTCAAATGATAAAAATGTCACTAAAATAAAGAAAAGAGAGAAAAAAATGTTATTTTAATATTAATTAAAAATAAATGATATAATTTTAAATTATATATTTTATTATATATATTTTATTATATATATTTTATTATGATTTCAATTACCATTTTTAATTGATATTTTTTATATTTATAAGAGAATTATTTAAATTAGTAGTATTTAAAATAAAAAAGTAGATAAAATAAGAAATGGAAGGACAATTTTTTCATTCTATGCAAAAAATTTATCACCATTCCAAAAGGAGGAGAAAGTTTTTTGGTGGACCCCACACATTTTTATTCTCTCACCTCTTCTCAATTTAGTAGAGGAAAAATTCATTTTATCTTCAATCTCTCTCTCATCCTTTTCTTTCCACTCTAACTCTCCTCTACTAAAGAGAGGCTTAAAGTTTCTCCTCAATCTTCCAATATGCTGAGCAATCTTACCATTCACCTTCTTTTGAGTTGAACATTCTTCAATGCATAACTTAAGCATCTTCAACAAAAAAATATCAATTTCATTCCTATTTGGAAATTACACATTATTTATAATTTAATGCACACCCCTCTAAATTAAGAATAATATTTACTACTTATAAGAATAAGCACAAAAAAGTATTTTTGTACAACCAATATTCTTAAGAAATAATAATCGTACAATAACAAATGAGAGAAGAATGTTAAAGCATATTTATTGGAGAATACCAATTATTTCATTCTTATTTTGGTTCTACACACTATAAGTTATTATACTTTCATATAAATTAAGAATGACATCTTTTTTTCTCTTATAATAATAAATATTATTCTTATTCTTATTTGAATCTCAGAATATAGTCTACACCTTTATATTTTATGATGAGAAATGATTTCTCTCTCATCTTTATACCTTTTGGGCTTACATTTTATTTTATAAAAATAAACACAAAAGGTTCCGATGAGTATTATAAATGAATAAAGAATATTTTTATTTAAAAGTAGAACACCATAACTAGCTCAATATGTTAGATATAACAATCACTACTCATGTATTTGTTCACTCACATAAACACTTATCCATCAAGCACATGCATACAATACATACATCATCATTTTACTTTAATCATCATCAAAAAACACATTCCCGAAATTCATTTTACACTATCATTGTTAAAAACTCTTCTCAACAATTTTGTACGCTGAACAGTATTGTCATTAAAAATATAATATAGTATTTTTTTGTAATAATATAATAATAAAGATAGTTATTGTAATCTGACAGAACATAAAATGAAATTAATATTGTTACTTAACTATTTAGTAATCATGGGGATTGATTTAGCTGGATTTTAAGGCGATCGAGTTTTCTTAATATATTTTAAAATAAAATTGTAAATTATTTAAATAAGAAAGTATTGCTAAGATATTAAAACTTCATTATTCTTGTAGGAAAGTATTGCTTAAGGGACTAAAGCAATATTGTAACTGGTACAAAATCTTCTAAAAAATTTCAAAATCCTTATTTATTTCTTATTTTATCCATTGAAAATCTAGTCAAATATGGCTAAACTTTTAATAAATTACTTTCTATGACCAAATTCTATGTAATCTCTTGTTTTCCCCCACTTTACATCACCTTCTCTCCATATAAAAGCAAATAGTAGAAGATAATGTCTAACATGATCATATAATTATTTGAGTTGGGATTTTATAATCGCCTTCAAGAATTATCCTCCACGTATAACCATACCAAAGAGAAAGAGGCAAACATGGTTGAGTTACGGAGGTCAGCAACATCGTTCAGGAGATATGGATCTTCGGGATTGGTGTGGGATGATAAACTCGTACTTGGGGCCAATGTGGAAAACCAAAACCAAGATGTAGATAATAGAAGCACTGGAGTTACACAACAAAAGCAGTCCCAAAACGTTAAATCAATTAGCATGTTTGACCGTAGCAAATCACAAGGAGCACAACCTTATATAAGGGTCAAGGTTGCATCAACATCAAAGGATCTAAAGTGTTCGAAGTCTACATGTTGGTCTTGTGGTATTTTGGGAAACAAGGTGTTGTCAAACATCAATCCTAGCCAACTTCCAAAAGACATAGGTAATTAAATTGAAATCATATCCAACATCATGTCCCGCATTGATAATAAAATAAAAACAACAACAATAATGTTGAGTGTTGAAAATTTGTAAATTGCATAGCATCTTTTTTATTGGCACAAAACATAATTTTGAATATAAGTTAAAAGTGTAGATCTTTGTTCAATTAAATTGATGCTGCAATATTATGGTTTTTAAAAAACCTGCAATTACTTGTGACTATACACAATTATTCGTGATTGTTGTAAAGGTAAACTGTAATTGTAAATCTAATATTAATTGTATTAGCTTTAGTTTTTTTATTATATGGATTAAGACAATATCTCATTGTAAATATAAGCACATGTTGTACCCTATGTATGATATCTTATTTTTTAGTGTAGTTTTTTCGTTTGTCATTTTATGTTCTGTGTGGATGATATATTTTTCCCGACGAGAAATAATTGCACATGATCGGACATTAAGCTTTATCATGCATTAACGAATAAAAATTATGTGAACTTATTCAAAATTAACTATTTGAGCATTTACGGCACATGAAATAATATCTCGCTCATCAAGCAATACGAAAATATTTATATGACTTGAAAGTCTGGTTATATACCATACGATGGTGAAGTTAAATACATCTTCTCTTTTGGGATTCTAGTATGAGTATTCAGTTCTTGCTAGTGCACATTTTTTTATAAATGTTTTACTTGTACAAAGTCACCAAAATCAAGCATATAGCTCGAACTATAATATAAACATCTTAAAAAATGTGCAAGTCCAACATATAAAATAGTTCTTATGAAGTAGTTGTTAAGACTTATTCAAGGTTTCACTGTCAACGTAGTTTATTTACCCAAGGATGCTGACCACACACACGTTTTTACAATGAAAATAGTGAAAAGTCATGTGTATAACTATAGTTATGTTTCATAGTTAATTAAAAATTATTATACGTACATAAATCACTTATATACATCAAAATAAGATATTTGAGGAAATTCATAATTTTTCAAAACCGATCTTTTTTTATGTGAAATCGATATTTTTTATGTCACGTTATGACTATCGCTATAAGAAATTAACAATGTGGTAAGTTCATATTACAGAAGAAGAAGAAATTGAGAAGGAACAAAGTGTACGTTGTTGCAGCGGAAGCGATCGTTACATAGCGTTAACAACAAACAATCAAATAAAGGCGCAGAATAAACAAAAGAGAAGAAACAAGAAAATTTGGTAACGAGATTCGGCCAACTGTACCAATTAGCATTCCTACTAGGATATCTCTAACTTTTGATTTGTGGACAATTTGTACAATGAGAGTTATATTTGTTTGACTGCTCATTATGTTGATTCAAATTGGAAGCTAGTAAGTAAAATTATTAACTTTTGTCACATGCCTTCCCTCATACTAGATCTGAATTGTCCAAGAAGATACTTGAATTTTTGAATGAATGAGGTATAGACAAAAAGATTTTTTCTCTAAATTTAGATAATGCTTCCTCCAATGATGTGATGCAAGAGCAAATGAAAACTAAGCTTATTGTGGAAAACTCATTGTTTTGTGATGGACAGTTCTTTCATGTGCGTTGTTCTGCACACATATTAAATCTAATTGTCCAATAGGGATTGAAGGTAGATAGTGATACCTTGTATAAAATCAAGGAGAACATCAAGTACGTGAGAGGTTTATAAGGTAGAATGCTCAAATTTAAGGTATACATTGAGAAGATAGGTGGTGTTTATACTTCGGCTCGCTTGTGTCTAGATGTTCCTACAAGGTGGAACTCTACTTATTTGATGTCTGAATCTACTCTTGAATATAAGCATGTATTTGAAAAACTTTACATGTATTATGATAATTACAGGCTTTCTCCTTCGGTAGAAGAATGGAAAAGAGTAGAAAAATCCATATGTTTTTGTTGCCTTTCTATCGTACCACAAACTTGATTTCTAGCACATCTTATCCTACTTCTAACTTCTATTTTATGAAAGTTTGAAAGATTCAATGTGCACTCCTTGATACTTTAAGAGATGAAGATGAAGTTTTGATGAATATGGCTAATATGATGATTAAGAAGTTTGAGAAATATTGGGATGATTATAGTGTTGTGCTTGTAATGGGGGCAATTCTTGATCATCGTGTTACGTATGAGTCTGTTATATATGAGTAAGCTAAAAGAAAACTACTCTTGATCATCATGTCTTCATTAAAAAGTTTAATTCTTTTATGTATTAGTAAACTACAAGAAGTCTACTCTTCATCATCGTGTCTTTGTTAAAAAGTTTGTTAACAGTAAATTAATTATCGTGCTATTGTATGTCGATAACATACTTATTATTGAGAAAAATATTTATATGATTGACAAGTTAAAGAATAAACTAAGCGAGCCATTTTCCATGAAAGACATGGGAGTTTGTAAGCAGATTCTTGGTATAAGAATATTGTGTGATAGGCAAGAAAAGAAAATATGGCTATCACAAGAATACTATATTAAAAGAGTGTTACAGAAGTTTCAAATGGAAAATGCTAAGGCAATAAACATTCCTATTCATTTTAAATTGAGTGCTAAATAGAGTCCTTCAAATGTAGCTGAAAAATCACGTATGCAATAGGTTCCATATGCATCTGTTGTAGGTAGTTTGATGTATTTAGTGGTGTTTACATGACTAGATATTGCATATGTTGTTGATACTTTTGATAGATTTATATCATATCTAAGTAGAGAGCATTAGAATATTATGAAATAAATTTTAAGGTATCTTTGTGATAGTACTGATTTGATAAGGTTTTGTTTTGGAGGTGATAAGTCTGGTCTTATGGACTATATTTATTTTGATATGACTGCAGACTTTGATTTGATAAAGTCCATATTAGGGTACTTGATTAAGTTTGCAAGGAAAGCTGTGGCATGATATTCTAATTGATATACCAAAGTAGTGGGCTATTTTTCTATCAGAGATGGTTCATATGTTACATTATGATGTATGTTGAGTTCACATATTTGAAATTATTTATAGCATATATAAATTGTAATTCCAAATTATTGATTTGAGAATGAATTAAAAATTTAAGAATTATAATACAACTTAAAAATAATGCAACAAATGATCATTTTATGTTGAGATTCCCAACAAAGAGAATATCTCTGCTCTTAAAGGATTCACCACTAGTAGTTGTTTCTTACTCACACACTCCTCTTCTGAAATTCTACACATGAGTAATAAAAAGTTTTTAAATCAAAATCATCACATGCACTGGGTAACCCAAAGTCTAGTTTATCTCGTGTACATATTAGATATCTTTAAGCAACAATTTCCAAAAGTACCTAGGTATGATCATCCAATTTTGTCCAATGTACAAAAAACTTAAAATTAAAAAAAGTTCAAAACAAAAAATGACAAAAAGTTTGAAAATAACATCCTGGTTATTTTTTTAACATTCTTATCATACCTTAAATTTTGTAAATGTTCATTACAGTTTTGTACAAATATTTTTAGATGTCTCAGCCAATTTTATCCTCTTCCACTATTCCGTTCGTAACCATAATTAGAAAATCTTTAAGTTACATGTAGTTTAATTTTATTTTATTTAGAAATAATAAATAAGGCTTTTCATTTTTATTCGGCTACATTTTTAATAATGAAATACTTATTGTATGCATTACAAAATAAATACATAACGTTAAAGGGAATCATACGTTTTCACCTTAGGAGGTGGTGGTGCTATTATATTTTAGCTCCTATTATACATTCACAAGTTCCATGGATTATTAACCTTTTCCATCTCAATTTAAATACCATTTTTGCCTTTCACTCACCCTTTCTCAGATTTCAAACTCATAGGAGATAGGTTCTCTCACTCTATTCATTTTATTCTATCTTTTTTCAACAAAACCATTCCAAGATCTTTTTTGTTTTATTTTATTGATAAATCAAATTTGATAAAGAAATCATTGTCAATCATTAGCATCTGAGCTTGCTCAAATCCATCCTCCTTAACTCAGATTCGTCTTGGAATTAAAGAAACAAAGGTCATGCTTAATTAAACTCCAAAACAACACTACATTGCTTTTAAGGTAAAAACAACTTCATCTAAGAAATATTGCGTGTGACCAAAACTAGGCATCATCAAGCCAAAGGATGCATTGATTGTAGTTCATTCCTGATACAATGGGGTAACAATCATTGATCTATAGTTTTGTGGCACATTGGTCGAATTAAGGGTTGAGTTTGCCAATGGGTGTGTTTAGTGTTTTAAATTGCGGTTATGATTGCGATTATTACAATTGTGGTCATTGCAACCGTTGTGATACTGATTATAGTTGTTGCAGGTGAATTATTTTGCGAGTAAAAAAATATTTTTGAAATCGATCCGTCTGATGCGGCACGGTGCGATTGCGTTGCGACTTGATGTGGACAAATATGGTTGCATTGTGACTTGATGCGGCCTAATGCAACCCGATGTAGTTGTGTTGCTACCCGATATGGTTGCAGTTCGATGCGGCCACATTATTGTAACTTGGTGTCACCACAACCACAATATTATGGCCGCATCATGTGATGCAATGTACAATTTGAATCGCCTGGTGTGTTTATTGTACAGTGAAGCATAGCTTGGTTTAGCTTGTGTAGAGAAGGGAAATGATTGATCATATTTGACTGGAAGCTAGTGGATTAGCAAATCCTCTACCTTTGGCATTTGTCCTTCGGTTGAATGAACGGTAAGAATAAGTGATTTAAGACCTGAGTGTGGTTTTATGTACTGCTTTGGATCAAAATGGGAAGCAAATGGAGATAACTAGCCATCAGGTTTAATATTTTTCTTTTTACTCGTTTTTAGTTTCTCTTATTATTTTATTAATTACTCCTTTTATTTATATATATATAATAATGAGTAATAAATATATTTTATTATAATAAATATTAACTAACCAAAATTAATCTCAATTAATAAAAATCAAACATTTTTATCATCAAATGAATTTATAGAATTTTTTTACTACGAGACCAATATTGTCTCTTCATCCATACTTTAAGCCAAAATGTAGTATACCAGTAATGTCAAACATTTGCTATCAATTCTATTTTTAAAACTAAGTATCAATAAAAGTTAAAATGTTTTTAGGATTTGATAGTGTGGCCATCACTCGTCTCTACCTTCCTGCTCCAAGCAGGAAAGCGATGCATAACCGGTGTTAAACCTTTATTATTAATTCCATTTTAAAAAAAACAAATTATCTATCAAAATTAAAATGTTTTTAAGATTTGATAGTATAGTCACTACATGTGTTGTCTCTTCCTTATTGTTTCAAGGAGGAACGTGGTATTTGACAACTACCAAACCTTAACTATTAGTTCCACCAAATTAAATTAAAATTATTACATTTTTAAATATTAATTTTTAAATCAATTAAATAATCAAATCAAACCTTATTCATTGGTTAAATCTATAACTAGTACTCTTGATTTTCCTATTGCACTTGGGGATACGTAAGAGCAAACTAAACTCTTGTCAGATACAAAAATAGAAAATAATAAATTTTGATTTAATAAATAAATTTATGTAAGGATATAAAAGTTCATATTGTTCGCGAGGGTACCATTTTAATATGGGCAAACATGGTGATAATATCTTATTCGATCCGTAATCGATTCTCGAGCTTAGAACTTTTGTTCAATTTTTTTTATCCAATTGGGTATAATAGAGAGTTTGCTATGTTTTTACTGCTAAAAAAGAAAATGACGACTCTAAATCTTTTGGAAAAAGGTTAAAATCGAGTTCATATCTTCCCAAGTCATAGAGACAATTTCCAACAGAAAATTGGGTCATAACATTGTTAGTATGGTATATGTTAACAAAACTTATTTCAACACTGCATTGTGACTTGATCTTTTCTCATAAGTCATGTGTGATTATGCAGACTCCTCGAAGGAAAATGATTGATTCAACTTGATTGAAGCAAAGATTATGTGATAGATGGAAGTACATCTCATGTCCCAAGATATATACCACTTATATAACTCTTCATTTTCATTGATCATAAAATATAAAGTTAATATATGTTAAATTTATTTTTTACTTTTCTAACCAATGAAAAAAATGGGTACATAGAATGGTACAAACCTTAGAACAATAGATGTGGCTCCGTGATAGATCTAGCATCCACCAATCCCAATCCTTCAAACATCTATATCGCACAATCTCTGGTTACAAATCACAATAGTAGTTCCCTTTGGAATTTCAGATTTGGCTATGTTTCCCGCTCTATAATGAGTTTTCTTGCTGCACAATTTTCTTTTATTCCCCTTGTAATAAACTAGTATTGACTTATGATGTATGCCAAATTTCAAAACATAAGAAGCTACCCTTTAACACTAGTAACTCTCATCCCCTTAAACATTTTGATTTACTTCATAAATATATAGCGAGTCTCATCCCTTCTTGAAAATAGATATTTACATACCTTAGTTGATTATTTTACACACTTTAATTGGGTAGTTTTCATAAAAAACAAGGGTAAAACTAGACACCACTTAACCAATTTCATCTCCTATATTGAAACATCATTTAGGACTAGACTTAAATGTCTCAGAAGTGACATTGTAGTTGAATTCTTCATGCATGATTACCTACCATTGAAGGGAATTGTGTATCAAAGGACATGTGTGGAAACTCCACAATAAAATGGGATTGTAGAGAGAAAACTGTTGAAATTTGGTTTGTTGAAAATCATTAGTGAAAACTTTTGGGTGTGAAATCTAAAAAACTTTTAAGTCCCACATAGAAGAGTTTTGAAAAAACAACTCCCAAGTTCCACATTGGAGAGATGATGAACTTGAAAAAAATCTCATGTTATAAATAGAGGTATTTTCCCCTCATTATAACTCGCCCTAAGTTGAATGTGCTTCATTCAACTTTTTTTTCTCCCTCATATTTTCCGCCGGTGCATTTCCGACAAACTCCCCCCTTTCTTTCTATGACACTAAGAATTGACACAAGCAACCAAATTGCGAGAATTTCGAGAATTGACACCAGTAGTCAATATTGAGGGAAAAGAATTGGCATAGGTAGCCATAATGTGGGCATTTTTATATTTGGCACAAGCAGCCAAATTGCGGGAATTTCGAGAACTGACATTGGTAGTCAGTATTGAGGGAAAAGAATTGACACATGTATCCATATTGTGGTTATTTCAGGAACGAGCTCATTCACATCCAGATCATGAATGTTTGGAATCCATGTTATGCAAGGAAACATTGCTTTTGCTAATTCAAAATGAAGGGGGATATTAAATCGGTCTATTTCCGGAATCATATCCATAGTTAGAGCATTCATAATAGTTCACTCATGATGGTAACCCAACCTAACTGACTGAAGATCCCAAAAAATAGGTTCAATGGGTAATAACAAGTTGTAAAGTGATATCAGAATGAACATGCTATAAAATTATGAGAAGCATGATTCCTGCAATATACGTAAGGATGAGTTAAACTCTAATGAGATCTATACTCCAATTGGAGTGGCCTACGTAGGCTACATGATTACTCTTGATAGACTCACCTATGTGAATGTGGTAGTTGATGCTGCTTCCTATGAAACTTTGGGGCATAAATTTCTAGAGCATTCACTATACTAGGATAGACGTGTATGACCTTTAATGCATGGACTTTACAGAATACACTTTTGAAAAAGTTGTGTGTGGCGCCGGAGATAGAGTTCAAGACTATAAGTCACTCTAGTAAAATCTGGATCTTATTCACTATGCAAAGGTTCAAGTCGCATGACACCTTTGTTTATGCACAATCCTATTGAGACTACATAAATTCTCGAAAATCCATTTTTAATTTCAAGTGGGGGATTGTCGGAACTTGGTTTGTTGAAAATCATTAGTGGAAACTTTTGGGTGTGAAATCTAAAAAACTATCAAGTCCCACATAGAAGAGTTTTGAAAAAAAAATCCCGAGTCCCACATTGGAGAGATGAGGAACTTGAAAAAAATCTCATGTTATAAATAGAGGCATTCTCACCTCATTATAACTCGCCCCAAGTTAAATGCGCTTTCATTCAACTTTTTATTTCTTCTTCATATTTTACGTCGATGCATTTCCGACAAACTCCCCACTTTCTTTCCATGGCACTAAGAATTGATACAAACAACCAAATTGCGGGAATTTTGAGAATTAACACTAGTAGTCAGTATTTAGGGAAAAGAATTGACATAGGTAGCCATATTGTGGACATTTTTAGAACTGACACTAGTACTCATCATTGAGGGAAAATAATTGGCGCATGTAGCTATATTGTGGGTATTTCAAGAATTGACAGTGATAGTCTGCTTGCACATTTTGGGCAGTGCCACGAAACGTCTTAAAGAGAGCGACCTGGTCGTGACTCAGCCAATAAGAATTATTTCGTGCCATTTATAATTGTTGCAAGCTATGGTAACAACAATTTTAAGACGTTTCTACTGCAATGGTATTCGTAGATAATATTATTGGACTGAACAACTATGACCTGAACAAGCCATTTCGGTCCGACGGGACAAATTTTAAACGTTGGCAACATAAGATGAAATTTTTCCTCACTATGAGAAAGGTTGCCCACGTTCTGAAAATCAACATCCTAGTGGTGTCGGATGAGGCTGAAAAGAGGAAAGAGATAAACTGTCTATTGAAATAGCTATCTAGAATGAAAATAATTACTTATATAATAATTTCATTCTGAATGGGTTGTCTGATGATCTCTATGATTACTATAGTCCATACAAGTCTGCCAAATTAATGAGTTATGGGAATTACCGAATGATGGATCTCTGTTAAGGGATTGTGATAATGAGTTATGGAACTCATATGATATAGTAAAATGTACAAGTTCTGTCTTCGAGGTCCTTACTACTTCAAAGAAGGAGAACTGACAAAAGTTGGATCATTAACTGTAGAGAACCGACTTCTCCACTAATTGCATACATCCTAGTTCATCAGAATACTAACCATGCGCAACCTAATGTTAATGATTTAAAGTTGATATTTGCAATTAAGGAAGGCATAATGGTATATTGGCCTTTGGAGATCCTTAAAGTCATGTATGTCATCGCTGCTTCATCCTCTCGATTGCTAGCATATGAAATTTTTATTACTCGCATCATAGATAATCTGGGCATTGGAACAATTGGCGAGGAGATAATTATTGTGAACTCCAAAGATCATTTAGTTGGTGACAACTTGGTCCATAAGATGAGTATCTATAACTACGTTGATGATTGGATGTATTAGGAGGATCATAACACCATTGTGGACTTGGGGTTGTCTAATGAGGAGGAAGATGTAGATCACACTGAATAGAACATTGGACAAGACAATGTTGAGGTTCCTGCACCTATAGAACCTACATTCAGTTTAGCTCATTTAGATGCATTGGAGCAACAGATGAATGAACATCTTCAAGGAATGGAACACAAGCTTATGGTTGAGCTTCATAGACAAGAACTGGACAACATGACTTAGTTTGAGGTTCTGAATATTATATTCTCTGCATTTCCCAGATTCTCGCAACCACCATCACCACCTTTTGATGCTTAGAGTAGCTTAGAGCTTCTTAGAGAGTCTTAGTTAGGTTAATTGTTAGGTGCGTGTTATTATGATTTGTTATATTTTGTTATGACTCGTTATCATTCGGTTTTTAACGTATGACTTCTATTTTGTTGTTTGTTGTGTATTTGCTTAACATTGTTGATATCGCACTTTGCTATATGTTGAAAAATGTTATGTGCTATTGTGTGACAATTTCTATTATGCATTGCTTCTTCTGCAATTTATCTGCTAATATGCATATAGATAGCATAATCTATGAGTTTCGGCAAAAGAAACTCACCAAAACTGTCATTTTAACTAATTATTAATTTGCTTAATCGATTAATTGCAGCAATAATCGATTAAGTGCAGTCCATGTTTTCAAAAACTGACTATTTTGTAAATGCGTTAATCAATTAAAAGACTATATAATCGATTAACTCAGTAATATTTATTTTTTCCCATACTTTTGGCTATTCTTTTCTTGGTTTAAACATTACTTTTTCATCATGCCAAAAGGGGGAGAAAGTTTGTGTTCATTGAGTTTTGTAGATTATACATTTAGCTTCTGTAAAGCTTCCTAATAAACAAACTTCATGCATGGATTGAGGGGGAGAATACATTAAGGGGGAGCAGCAGTGCATCAATCATAAAATCATCATTTTCAAAACAAGTTATTTGTCATCAAGTCATTCAGACAACGCTTAAACACAAGAGATTGTCATAATCTAAACTATATAATATTGCAAATATGCAATCTCATCTTATCCCTCTTACACAAGGAAAAAGTTAGAGTTGTTATTGCTTTAGCAACCACAAAATTCTGGTTTCTAGGACAATTGGATGTCAATAATGCCTTCCTCCATAAGGATTTATATGAGGAAATGTATATGGTACCTCCCTCTCGCTTACTTACCTCAAATTATAGTCATGTTTGCAAATTGCATAAGTCCATGTATGGGCTTAAACAAGCCAATTGTGAATGGCAAACTATTCTTTCTTCTACTCTTATCTCCTTAGACTACTCACATTCCATTATAGACCAAGCTCTCTTCACTAAGAAAACAACTTAATCCTTCACTATAATCCTTCTTATGTTGATGATATGGTCCTGGTAGGAGATGACATGAATGAAATCAATCATGTCAAGAGAATTTCTTAATAAATCATTCAATACAAAGGATTTGGTTCCTTGACATACTTCTTAGGACTTGAAATTGCTAGATCCCAATATGGAATTCAAATGAACCAACAAAAATATGCACTTTTCCTTGGAAGACACATGCTCTCTAACTACCAACTCTACCAGAACACCTTTTGATCCCTCTATCAAACTGCAACTAGAAAAGGTACACCTTTTGCAGATGTTGCTTGCTACAGACGTTTGGCTCAAGGTTCTTCGTTACTTAAAAACATCTTCAACTCAGGGTTTATTCTTCTTGTCAAACTCTCCTCTCAACCTTTTTGGTTTTGTTGATTAAGACTAGGCATGCTGCCTCGATACTCGTGGGTCCCTCACTGGGTTTTGTGTCTTCTTAGGTTCCTCCTTAATCTCTTGGAAAACTAAGAAGCAAAATATATTGAGTCACTTCTCCTTTAAAGCATAATACAGAGCTCTTGAAAGCTTGGTTTGTTATATTCAATGGTTAGAATTCCTTTATGAGATGGGACTCTGTAATCTCCATAGCCCATCTTGGGAGGAGGGTATTAGCCACTGCTACTGCTCTTGATACAACAACAACTAGTATGCAAGCCTCTTGTTCAATCATTGCTTGTTGTGCAAGGTTTCATACTTTTCATATTTGTTAGTTTTGTATACCTTGTCTTAATTGGAAGTTAGTTATGTAACCGTTTTGTGAAGAAGATCTTGCTCCTGACCTTGGCACGATTTTGATGAAGACACCAACATCACTAAAAAGAAGAAAAGGAAGATGACTTATGAAGACAAATGAAGATAAAGCTTCAAGACATTAGATTAAGTCTTTGTAAGTACTTCTATCCTAAACTCTTAAGTATATATAAGTATAATTGCTCAAACTATTTTTTAGAAAATGTGAGACACTTTTAAAAGACTTAAAACATTTTTCAAAAATAGTGTGTAACAGGTTACTTCATTGAGTAACAGGTTACATGTGTGAGAAAAGAGCTATCCAACTGAAAAACTGATTTTTGAAGGCTGAGTAACCCATTACTCAAAGTGAGTAATCAATTACACATAACATTGATCAGGTCCGGTCCTAACATATTTGAGGCCGTACACATAAAACAAATACGGGCCCTAAATTTATTAAAAAAATATAGATAATTTTCATAGGGTTTGAGAAAGTTGTATGATTATGATTCTCATATTTTGTCACAGTTTTATAATATAATTAATTTTTTGGAGGCTATGTAAAATGTAGTTTTAAATATTAACTTACAAATTTTGATTAGCTCTATGATCATCAAATGAATCTAAAGTAAGTAAAACTATGAAATGTACTAACATAATTATATGATTTATAAAAATAAATATATTAATAAAATAAAACTAAATTTAAATAATAAAAAATTAAAAATAGGCTCCTTATTATTGTGGACTCTGGGCGGTCGCACCTATAGAGCCTGGCCTTGGAGAAGAATAAGACATCAATCATTATCTAATTTTCATAACACTTGCGATTTTAGGTTCTTCCTAAACGGGTATATCGAATATTAGAGTTATAGGATGTGAGATTCCAAGGGAAATGTGAGGTGG
The DNA here is from genome assembly GCF_001865875.1 of Lupinus angustifolius. Taxonomy (NCBI): domain Eukaryota; kingdom Viridiplantae; phylum Streptophyta; class Magnoliopsida; order Fabales; family Fabaceae; genus Lupinus; species Lupinus angustifolius. Next base: position 4,864,175 of record NC_032023.1, on the reverse strand, counting down.
CTTTAGAGAGTTGTTCTTGGTACTTTGGATCTATTTTGACCAAATGTCTCAAATACTTATTTTTTTTAATTTGAATCAAATTTTGAAAAGTGTAAGTGTATTTTTCTTTAGTTTTTTTCTTACCCAATCCAACCTCATTTTTAGTTGATTAATGTCTAAGCTTGAATGTCTAAAGTATATTTAACTATCACAAATATTTCCTAAATTTTCTCCAATCCTCTAATACTATATTTGGGAGTTTTGTTTTGGAGCAGGAGAGAGGCAAAAAATGACTTCAGAATGTATCTCCCTTGTTTGGGAGTTGGGGGAAGAGAAAGAGAAGTTATGAAAGTTTTCTGGAGCCCTCTAAAATCCTCATACATCCCCATTTTCATATTCCACAAGTTGAAGTTTTTCAAAGAAAAATATGTCATAGTAGCTAAATATCTTTAGTCAAAATTTACAATTAATTTCTTGTTTGTTTTCTATTGTTAATTAGAGTTTTAAAGGGGATAAAAAAAATCTTTTATCATTATTTTAATTCATTTCTATTAGAATTTCATTATTTTGTTTCTCTCCTCATTAGGTGAGAAAGTGAATGGGAGAGTATTGTATTTGTAAAATACAAATTTTCCCTTGAAACTCACTTCCACAAATTAATGTAAAAGTGTATTATTGTATATTCATACAAAAATTAATTTCTTTCTCTTTTCTCTTTTTCTTTTTTTCTCCTACCAAATAACCCTTAAAATCCACTATTTTTCTTTCTTTATTCTCTCTACTCATACTCTATCTTCTTATCTTTTCTCGAAAAAAGCCTTAATGCATTGAAGTGCTAAGTGTCTCATGTTTTTAAAGTCAAAAAATTATTATTTAGAATAATCTAATAAGATAGTATATGAGATTTGAGAAAAAGTCTTGTATGCATGTAAGAGATGAAATGGTGGTGAAGGCCAACTTATTTAGAAGATTCTAAGTGCAAGAAGTATAGCCTAATGTAAGATATGATAAAACCTTGTACAAGGTATGTGATAGGAAATAGCTATGCATGTATCAACAATGTTATTACGCTCTCATAACAACAACAAATATTGGTTTTCTCACTTTGCTTCTCCAAGTTTAATAATTTAATTATTGTTTGTAAACCTAGTCTTTTTAGACTCAACATTAAATACTGATTTATTTTAAAAAGAGTTTACAACATTACAAAATTTTCAATCAAATTCACATAAAGGAATAATTATGGAAGAGAGAAAAATGCAAATTTAATAGAAAATAAGTTTACACAAATATTGAATTCAAATTAGTTTTATTTAATAAAAGATATGAACAAAATATTCTTAATAAATAAGAGACTGAATGCATTTCAGATTATTTTCTCATATTCTCTAGTGTTGGATATTTTATGTTTCAATGTTGAGACTGTATATAGATTAGACATTTAATGTAGTCATTACGATAGTGGTTGAAACATTGTTGGAACTTCATTTTTAAATTAGTATTTATTGAGACTTATATTATCTTCACCCCAATTTTCCTCTTGAACTTCTACAACTTTATTAATGTTTCATAATCGTTATGAATTGAAGATTTAATGTTTCATGGTTGTTGAACATTTATGATGGAAGAGATGGAATGTTTGTTTTGTGTAGCAGTCTCAAAAAGTATTGACCAACATGCTTCATTTGTAACTACAAAGACAACTTTCCTCTTGTACTAATAAAGTAATTTTTGTTTTCTAGAAAATTAGATGGATCATATAAGCTTTGTCCACTTGGATACTTTATTCATGTTTTTTTATCCAAACAAGTCTTCAAGATTGTTAATGGGCTTTTACTCCAATTGATTCAACTAGGTTGACTTTTCATTTTCCTCTAATTGTCGTCTTCAATTCTTAATTCTGAACTTAGTTCATTTGTATGCCTGGGTAAGTGAAAGTTTCATTACCAAAAGATATGACTAATCCTTAAATATTGACAAGTATTGAACAAGAATAAGTCAAATTTCAGAATTCTCTTAAAAATGAACTTCTATGATAGTCTCGACGATATGAGAAATTTTAGAGACAATGTTCCACCACTTTAACCATTTTTTTATACTTTTCTGATTTTCTGCATATTTAATAAAATAAATTAGAACAATTAGATAGTTGATTATAATCTTTTTCTAATTTTTTAGAATCCTCAAAATCAGAGATTAACACTTAGGATATATTTCAAATATATGAGTTCCTAACATCCGTTTTTGGCAACTCAATAGACATTGGATAGCTCTATTATTAAAGTTTATTTAAGACTTGGTGAGCATAAAATGCTACTTTTTGGATAGTCGAGCTCCTTATTACGACACCATCTTTAAGATGTCTAAGTGACCCCACCATGTGCTCCTTATTATGACACCATCCTAGTCGATTTACAGAGAAGTTGTTAAAACATCCTTGAAGAGATGTACTATGGATAAATGTTTTTGGAAAAGCACAATGAAATGTCTTCTGATCCATTCACATCAATATACTATATAATAGAATTGAAAACAAGTCAAACCGAGTTGAATCAGAGTTCATCTCAGTCCAGTTTGATAAGGAATAATTCAGCCCAAAACTCGATTCGAGTTTGATACGAGTTATTTTTTTAGCTCGATTTTGACTCGGTTAAAGTTCGTGAACTGTTCGGTCCAATTTGAATTGGTTCATTAACTCAAATAATTAATTTTTTAAGGAAATATTGTTTATATAAATATAAATATAACGTTCTTATATATATAATAACAATAAATATAAAAAATAAGATATAGATTATAATAAACATAAAAATTATTTTATATAATATATATATATATCCAGCAAACTCATGAATCTAACGAGTCAAACTATATCCAACTTAAGTTCACCTTATTTATTTAACGAGTTCAATTTTCAGCTCAAATTCGACTCATGTGGTTCATGAGTCAAGCATCTCGAGCTAAATAATGAATCCAATTTTGAACGAATACCGAGTTGGTTCGGTTCATTGTCATCCCTACTATATAATAAAAAAAAAGGTTCTACCATGTCATCCCATGACACGTGTGACAACCTCAGCAAAAAATTTCCCTCCTAAAACACATCACATTCTTAATATACATCCTCCCACACAAGATAAAAGTATCTCCTATCATTGTTCATTACCCAATATATTATTTAATAATAACATGTAATAATGTAACAATAATAACATTTAATCACTTACTTGCATTGCTAATATGAGTAATATGTGTTTCTTAACAATGCAAATGTGTAGATAAAAAAAGGTTATGCCACATTATCTTATGACACGTGTCACAAACTCGGCAAAAATTTTCCCTCCTAAAATGTTTCACTTTCTTAATGTACATTCTTCCACATAGGATAAAACTACACCCCTACCCATTATTCATTAAACAATATATTATTTAATAATAACATTTAATCATTTTATAAAATTGTACTTGCATTGGTAATAAGAGTAACACATGTATTCTTAATAATGCGAATGTACGAGTAACATGTGTTTTTCAACTTTGATAATGCACGGGTAACATGTGTGCTCTTAGCAATGCGAATATATGGATAACATATGTGTTTTTAAGCATTAAAATGAACGAGTCGCATGTTTGTTCTTAACAATATGAATGCACATGTAACATGTGTGTTCGTAACCATGCGAATGTGCGGGTAACATATGCGCTGTTAACCATGTGAATGTACATGTAATATGTGTTCTTAACCATGCAACAAAAAATATTTTCCATGTAAATGCACGGGTAATTTGCTAGTTGTGAACACTCAGTTTTGCCCAGGCCACAAAAAGCACAACTTTTTTTTTTTCAAAATAAATACTTTCTCAAAAAAAATTAATTAAACAGATGAGTTCCTAATAATAAATTATTGTGTTCTATAAACTTACATCTTTTCTCAAAAGAAATTTAATTAAACTCAAAACAAAAATTCGAATGGAAATGGACTTCTAGAAGCCCATACAAATTTCACCTACAAAAACCATTAATAAAGAGATTTATTTACTTTTTGTTTTATCTTTTCGAAATTATAATTTTAAATAAATAAAATATATTTAAAACTATTTTTATTAATTTTTATGACTTATTTCATATTTTAATAATTAAAATGGGATATTACAAATATCCTATTAGAATTTTAAATAAAAAATAAATAAATAACATTTTAGAATAATTAAATTGAAAAATAGGTTTCTTTAAACCTATATCATTTTCTTGAAATAATTAGAAAACAAAATAAAAAATAACTAAACAAAAATAGGTTTCTAGAAACCTATACTCATTTTCCCAAAAAAGGAATAAAAAATGGTTTTTATTACTTCTCATTTTTTATTTTTCAAAATTATATGGTAAAATAAATAAAATATAATAAATAAATAAATAAAATATATGGGATATTCCAAATATCCTTTTTGAATTTCAAATAAAAAGTAAAATGATTATATTTTAGTTTTTTCGGAATTTAAATTTTAAATAATTAAAATATATTCAAAAATATTTTTTATTATTTTATGTGATTTAATTTGAATATATAAAAAAAACCAATATATAACGTCTTTTATTTAATAGAAAAGTAAAATAATAAAATACTAAGTTAAATCTGACTTGGTGAGAGGTTTAAAATCCTATAGAAAAGGGGTGGGTGGTTTTATCTAAACATTCAGTTAACCAAATTTTAGGGATTAAGTCTATTTTTATTTAGTATAAATAGGGGTGTTTAGAATTAGGAAGGAGTTATTTTTTGTTCTAAAAAACACTACAGAGAAAAAGAGAGAGAAATTTGAAAAGGTAGAGAGAGGGAAGAAAAACATTTCAGTGAGAAAAAGATCCAGTGTAATGGGTTCTACTGTTTGGACCATGAAACCCTTCTGCTGGCCAGTCATAGTGCTCTACGTGGTAGTCCAGTCAGCTTTTTCATGATCCAGCAAGTCATATCATGACACGCACACGACTACATCTCTATGTGTGTGGACGTGTCTCCACCAGATCCAGACCCGTCCGTAGTGAGAAATCTCGTGCAACCGTGCGTATTTTAACCCTTGTGAGCCTACTTTCCCAGCCAATCAATTAGTGACGTGTAGGAGGGTGTAGCACTTCTCTCCCAGACGTGATGTAGCAAATCAGGATCTATCTCCCAACATCCAATCTAGTGTGTGCGGTTACATTCCAAACGTGATGCGCCTTCACTTCCAGCAAACCAGTGGTTTCCATGTGTCCCTTCTTACCTAGCCAAGGCCATTCTAGTTAGTCTCGGAGCGACGCGTTAGTACCCACTCTACTCACTACTGCATACGATTACTACCTAGTCATGTATCAAACTTCTACTTTTTTTTGTTTCTAAGGCAATTTAAAGTTTTTAGGAATAATAGTAATTATATATAATCAATACAAATTAATTTGTTGGACATGGGGCATGATAATTTTATTTTCTAAATAAAAATAATTTCTTTTTGGTTAAATAACAACAATAAAGAAGATAAATGTGCCTTTAATATAGTAAAAATAAGTAAACTTTTTATGGTTTTCTTTGTAGTAACCAAGTAAATGATTTTTTTTAAATTTTTTTTATTATTATTTAGAAAGTCAAAAACTTTCCTAATTTACAATGATTTTCAATAAAATTCAATATACTTCCATATAAAATTATTACGATTATCTTTAAAAAACAATTATTGTTATAACTTTTGGAAATTGATCAAAGGATGAAGGCAGGTCGTGATAACATTTCTTGTCCTCATATCACCCTTGAATGGTCGTGTGGGATGCAGTGTGGACATTAGTTTCTATTGTTTCACTCTTTTTAAAGAGATTATTATTTTACAAACAAATCATTTCAGAACCTAGAACTGCGTAGTCATGATTTCCTATAGTATTTAGGGATACTTAGAAGCAAGCTCTAATCTTGTTAGACACAAAAATAAAAAAATACAAATTTTGTTTTAGATAATTTAATTTTAAATAAACTAAGGGTATTTAAATCATGGAATTGGCAAGGGTGCCGTTTAATTATGAGCGAACAAGGTGCTAATACGTTCCTTGATCCGTAATCGACTCCCGAACCTGAATATCAAAATCCAAAGCTCAATGTGATTGAGCTAAAAGATTTTTTCTGCATTTTTTATCATAAAATGTAGTGGCGACATTAAGAGGTCGAGTAGCTGAAAATTGGGGCGCGACAGCTACCGACTCTACTAAGGACTTTTTTATAGAGAGCCAGGCCCAATTATAGCTATTTGCATGAATTTAAATATTCATTTTTCCTTTCCTTTATTTTTTATTTTTAACAATAAAAAACAATAGTAACGAAATAAATTTTTATGCAAGTTTTATTTATCGCTTTAATTTAATATTATTGTATGTGCTCAACATTTTATGCAGCTTTGTGGTGGGGTTTATTTTAAAAAAATATTCGCTTCCTCACACACTCACAATATACTTGAGTTACACACACATACGCCCTATACCCGAGTTGTTAGAAATTAATATTAAGATAAGAGGGACATTTGCATTACTGGTGTTAGACTTGTCTAATGGTATTAGCATAATAGACCACCCAGATTGATCATGGAATTGTGAGTTAGGCGCTCTTGTTTCTAACCTACGATATTATGACCCATTTCTTTCGAGATTGGAAGCAATTTGGTGACCTAGAACTCTAGAGCATTTATCGAGTCCACTTCAAATCAGACCTAATACATTGCCATAAGGTTATGTGACCATTAGTCTATCCAAAACCATATAAGTATACCGTGTGTAGGACACTGGAAGTAAATTATATCCACCCCAATCTGCATCCATACATGTCATAAAATGAGATTAAACGTCCCAAATAATTTTAAGTCCAAACTCATGTTTGTCTGAGTGGTGGAAAAAGATTGTTGCATTATAACTGCATACCCACAAGAGGGTTCCATACCCTAGGGTAGTTGTTTTTCATTCCCAAAAAAAAGATAACGTAAAATTTTCAAAACTTTGGGGATACGCCGTTTAACCCCAAAATATAATCATCACTCCCAACGATGGGCCTCAAGCCCTAGGGTAACTTTTGTTCACTCTTTGAAAAACTTAGACTAAGCCTCATCCATATAATAAATATTTATCCTACCATGGTATTTAGTTTATATTGTAATAGGCTACATTATTCCACAAGACATGGTTAACCACTCTAATAGAGGGATCTACACCATTTCATATTATAAATCATTGATTAATCATTGCATATATCAATGCATATTCATATTCATGCATAATTTTGTCATATAAACACTTTTCCATCACATTTAATAAATAGGCACATTTTCAGACAGAGGTTCTTCAGTATAATAAGATATGGAGGCTAGTTCTAAAATTGTGGGTTCTAACAACGCTCTCTCAGTACAAAATTAAGTGAAGTTCGATTTGCAGACCTTTGATGTAGGTCATTTGGTGGAGCTCCTCTCCAAAGTCCTAAAGACATTAAGAGTCAATTTGCAAATGAGTATGGTAAATTGGCAGAGCTTCTTCTCATTCTCATTGATGCTAATGCTCTAGATGTTCCGGGAGCCATGGAAAAATATTGGAATACATCCTTGCAGATTTTCGAGTTTCCGAATGTAGATGCTTCTCCAACAATTGAAGAGTATGATATTATTCTAGGAATCCCATTAGAGAGCCGACGTGAGGTATACTTGTTCACTTGTATACAAAATGTTACTAAAGGTCTCATTGAAGAATTGATAGGTCTCCGTCCAGCTGCATCTCACATCATCAAACAAGGGCCTTGTTATGGATTGAAGTGGAGTTTTATGAGAAAACATCTTGATCAGGTGGTGGAGAAAGAATATTGGAACCTATTTAAACCAGCATTTGTATTAGCAATCTATGGCAGACTCCTATTTCCTTTTGTCAATGATATGGTGGACCAATATGTGATCGATGTCCTAGTCAAATTCAAAAAGTTTGGGGTCAATCCAGTTCCCGCCATTCTAGAAGACACTCTTCTTGCCCTCAAGAAAAGCCTCGAAAAGGGTATCCCTAAAATTAGATGTTGTGCACAAATGTTGTATGGATGGTGACAAGGTTCAAGCATCATCAATACCTAGATTGGACCATAAATCCTCTTTGTCGGTTCAGAAACACAAGGCTCCAACCTATGCAACTATCTGATTGGGAGGCACTATTGAATGAAGTCACCCCAAGAAATTTTGGGACTAAATGCAATATGTATGACAAGCAGGATGAAATAATATACACATGTGGAGGCTACCCCAATATGGTGCTCATCGGACTACGGGGATGCATTACTGTCACCCCTGCTTTAGTACTTGGACAAATGAAATAGGGCATGGTGTCAGTTCCTCAAGAGCATTTGCAGGTATTTGTGATTTGGTACAAGGACAAGGAAACTACCAAAAAAACCTATACACATTAAGGAACGCCTTCAAAAGAATCGACATCTATGGAAAAAATGAGTTGCGAGAGCATCAATCTTTCTTTACTGAAGAATACAAGTTGTGGCGTAGTGAGATGAGGAAAGAAAAAGCCATCCCACCAATGTCTCCACCCAATGATCCAGCTGGTCCCTCAGAGAATGAATTGTTAAAAAGTCAGCTCAAGATCTCAGAGGCAAAATTAGAGGAACCTCGATGCAAAATTGAGATGGATGAATTAACCATTGAGAAGCTCAATAAGATCATTGTTGCATTAAGTAAGGAAGAAGACAGTCTAAAACGGGATTATGCTCATATGTGCTCTCAATCTAACAAGTACCGTTTGGTAAGGTCTGTATAGGAAAAAGATGCCCAATTAGCTAACTTCAGTCAACAGATGAAGGCTCAAAATCGTGTTATCAATGTTGCACTAGCTGATAAAAGAGATGTAGAGGCGAAGTTCGAACAGTTGCAAGTGGTCCTCCATGAAAGCCAACAAAATGAGAACGAGGCATAGGCGCAGTTAAAAAGAATATCACTTTGTACTTGACGAACCATTGAAGAAGGAAGACTAGCTCAAGGTAATTCTGGAAGATACACAAAAAATTCACCAAGAATCTCTAACAGCTGCAAGTCATAGAGAGGACCATCTTGTGAGGCAGCTTTGGGAGCTCCAAAGGGCATACGATGAAATGATAGCCAAACAATAGGCATGGTCGGATAATTAGGAAGGACTACTCCAGCAAAGTCAGGGAGAAAAAGATCTATAGGAAAATAGATGCAGAAATATGGTTGACGACCTTGGGGATGCTGCTGATTATTGCCTAAGGATATTCTTCGACGCCAAGAGGGAACTAGAGATGTATATAGTGACAGAGCTACTCCCAACTATGAGAGCATTCTACGAGTCTTTCAAAGAAGTGGCCAAAGATGTGAGAAGATGGGATGGGGATCACCTATCCCCGATGGTGTCACATTCCCTGTCCCAAGCCAATCGTATATTAACACGTGGATAAAATGAATATTTTAAAAGCCAAAAGTAATAAAATGGAGCACTCTGATTGGCTTGGACATGGAGTGGAACACCATTTGGGGCAGGTGATCTCCATCTGAGAAGATGGAGGGCTTCAACAAATAGGGAATTTTGATTACAAGATGTAAAGAAATAAAGTCTTGTAATATTTTTTATTTCCATGAAAACAATAACATCTTATTGCTACCAAATATCTTATCCATTGTCGTGCAAATAATCAAAGGTTGTTTTCCTTGCAATGAACAATAAAAAATCATATTGAGAGAGATAATAACAACTTCTATTTAGATTCAATCTAGGTCCAAAACTTTGTATGTTCTCTTAGAATGTCATCAACTGCATAAGGCCTTGTAGAGCTTACTCTCAAGTTACCAAGTGTAGGGAAATATGTTTAATGTTAGTAACCTACATTAAGAGAACAAATATAGATGCGACCATGATCCGAGACTTAAAGTTGTCATCAACTCAGGAAGAGGCAGAAGGGTACGCCTCATGGTCACCAAATGCAGGTCGAAACGTCTTGCTATATTGATCCTTCCAATGAAAAGGAATTTAAAATTATTGCATACATCATTTTTTTTTCATTTAAATAAAAACATTGATTTGTTCAAGTATCATCTAAACATTGCTCCCAAGCATCCGTACCACACCAGACTTCAGTCCAAGCTGATGGCAAGCCAAGAATACAGTTGCCATGATAATAGGTTTCAACTCACTGAAATTAAAGAGCTAATGAATCAGATGATAAAAATCATCCAAGATATGCAAAAGGCTCGAGACTCAGAAGAAGATACCACTACGCCAGGCACCAGACAACCACATCGTTCTCAAGAATCTGCACAAAGGGTGAGTCTGAAGGTAGTTACTGGGCCAACCGTCATAGGGATGTTGCCATAAGGTATAAAGACACACCTAATGACCAAGAGGAACAACAAACACCTCATAAAGACTTCGACGAGCAAGATGAAGATCATACTCATGATCTTCCTCCTAAGGGCAAGTCCACAAACTACCAGGCAGAAGTTAAGATATACAGGGGTACCTGGATGACTCAGCAAGCCAAGAAAAGACAAAGATGAAGCTTATAAATGAGAGACTAAATGCTAGTGAGGGAACAAACTTTCCTAATATAAAAATGCATTTGAGATGTACCTGGTGTCAGATATAGTGTTTCCACCCAAGTTTAAAACTCTTGAATTCGAGAAGTACGATGGTACTTCCTGTCCAAAAAGTCACTTGCATATGTATTCTAGCAAGATGAGAGTCCACCATGGGAATGTTAAATTATTGATTCACTGCTTTCAAGATAGTCTGATAGGGGCAGCTATGGGCTGGTACATCCGATTGGAGAATACTCAGATTAAGACTTTTCTTGATTTATCTAATGCCTTCGTGAAGTAGTATAAGTATAATAAGGATGTTGCTCCTGACTGGGCCCAAATTCAGAGCATGACTAAGAAATCAGAAGAGAGCTTTAAGGAGTATACCAACGCTGGAGAGCTTTGGCGTCACAAGTCATTCATAGATTGGAGGAAGAAGAACAGTTGTCTATCTATATGGACACTTTGAAGGAACCTTATTATGACTACTTGGTGGGAAGTGTTGCATCCAGCTTCAACGCACTTATTAAAGTGGGAGAAAATAGAAGGGCACATAAGAAGTGGGAAGCTAGAAGGTGATCAATCTAAGTTAGGTATGGGGAAGAAGCCCAACTTTATGAAAAAGAAAGATGGAGAAGCAATCATAGTGTTCATTGAGTCGAGGGATATAAGGCCCAAAACTTCAAATACCAAGCCTCATAGGATACTACACCTTCCACACAACCCAACTATGTAGCCCACAATAACAACAACCAAACCCGCCAAAACTATAACCAAACACAATCCTACCAACCCTGTCAAAACCACAACCAAATACAACCCTACCAAATTCAAACCCAAAACTGCAATTACCCTAACCCCGAGAGAAGAGGTCCACAATTCGACCCTACACCAATATTCTATGCAGAACTATACACTCATCTTTTAAAGGAGAGAATGATAAGCCCTATAATAGGAACAGTGCCTGAATCACCCGAGGCCTGGTTTAATACAAATGTTACCTGCGATTACCACTCTGGGTCATTGGCCACTCCATTGAACACTATCGGGCTCTAAAGCATAAGTTGTCGAGCCTAATCAATGAAAAACAACTACATTTCAAGCCCACTGCGCCAGATGTAGACAAGAACCCATTACCTAATGACGGTAATCCGGGTGTGAATGTTTTAGATGAGGCTCAGGGTAGGGCATTCATTTGGGAAGCAGTTGAGGTCAAAACACCCATGAGGGACGGGAGATGTGCAAGCGTTGAATGGTAGAAATGCTAGCGAAAGATGAAGGCCTAGATAGTTGCGAGTTGCATGGCGAATTGGGTCACACCTTAGAGGAATGTCTAGAGTTTAAGATCTTACTTTAGAAGATATTGGATATGAGATTGATCACGATAGAGAGGGGCCCTCGTATCAAATTGTGAATGCTACTACAAAAAGTGAGTAGGACATGAGAACGATCATGAGGCCATCAATCACTCATTATGAACATGTACTGAATATTCCGGATAATGCTCATTTACACCCACAACAAACTCGATGGATGCCAGTCATAAGATGGAGGGAGCCTTTTCTGAGGCCTCCAACAAAAGAGAAACCACGACCTTTGAGTAGTAGGTAGAAGTCGCCAATATTGTTGGGGACAATCGAATAACCAGAAGTGGACATGTCTTTGTTCCCTCAGATTATGAAAAGGTCCTAGCCAAGGATAAAGGGAAGGAGAAAGTGTGTATCATTGTGGAAGATAAACTAGAGGCCAATCTAAATGAGCTATTTCATAAGCATAGAGATAAAGGGGAAATATTTAACGAGGAAGCTTGTAAAATTTTGAAATTCATAAAGCAGAGTGAGTATTGGGTCGTGGATAAACTATACCGCATTCCTGCCAGGATATCCAATTTATCTCTGCTAATGAGTTCTGAACCCCACAGAAAGGTGCTGATGGACATACTGAACCGTGCACACGTTAGCCACAATATAACCACTGACAAGCTTAGTGGTATCATCAATAACATTGTGGTTGATAATTATATATCTTTTAGTGATCAAGAAATACCTTATGAGGGAATGAAACACACTAACCCTTTGCACATCTCCATAATGTATCAGAATTGCTTAATTGGCAAGGTTCTTATCGATAATGGCTCGTCCCTCAATGTCATTTCGAAAAGGACATTATCTTGGCTTCTAGTGGATGTGTCGTATATGAGACCAAGCTCTATGGTAGTGAAGGCATTTGATGGGTGGAACATAGATGTCATGGGAGAAATGGAGTTGCCTATAAAAATAGGATCCTGCATTTTCCGAACAGTATTCCACGTCATGAACATAAATCCTAGTTACATTTGTCTATTAGGAAGGCCATGGATCCGTGCTTCAGGGGTTGTGCCTTCTACATTGCACCAGTGAGTTAAATTCGTAGTGGATGGAAAGCTCCTCGCCGTTCTGGAAGAAGAGGATATGTTGGTGTCGAGATCTCTCGACATTCCATACATCGAAGCTTTAGAGGAAGCTATTGGAACATCCTTCCAAGCACTAGAGATTCCTAATGCTTCATTTGTATGAGGGGGGACACCCATACTAAGGCCCCAACCTTCAGAAGCATCGCTAATTATGGCAAGAGTAATGCTGAAAAAGGGCTATCATCCAGGAAAAAGGCTTGAAAGTTTGGCCAAGGAAGAGAAAGCATAGTCATTCTAGGACACACCAAAGATCGATATGGCTTGAGATACAAACCCACCTGGGAAGATAGGGAGATAACTATTAAAGAGAAGAGGAAAGGAAGGATGGCTCGCCTTGGGAAGTGGGAGTATAAAGCTGGAGGGATGTTCATCCCACACATTAGGAGGAACTTCATCAGTGCAGGCTTGGAACCAAGAATGATTGTTGTTGTAGGAGATGATGAATCAGAAGATGGGTAGACTATGTTGTTCAGTACCCTCCAAGCACCACTCTCAACAAATGGATACAGTAAGATGCATCTCCACAAGTGTTTTTAGATGCAATGTAATAAGATGCTAGAATCCCTTAGCCATGTCTAAAACTATTGGATTTATTTTCTTTCTTTTCGAATAAAGACACCTATTTATGTTTCATTGAGTAGTACAAGTTTTTTAATTCAATAAAATACATTTCTCTCTTCATATTCCATGTTTCATTCTATTCTTCATATTTTTAGACTTGCACGCACTAAAATAAACAAAAAAAAAAGCAACAAGTAAAACCATGAAAAAACCAAACAAAAAACAAACAAAAATAATCATAGCATCAACCTAATTCAGATCCGACATTAAATCCATAAAGAATATTTGTTATTAGCCACACATACAAGCATGATCATCCAACTAATCAGCTCGACTAAGGAGATAATGATGAAGAATGGGAGGCATCACCTGATTTATTGAGGATGGTTGAGCAAGAGTCCAGAGAGATTAAGTCTCATGATGAGCCCACTGAGCTAATAAATTTGGGGACGGAGGACGACAAGAAGGAAGTGAAAGTAGGTACATTGATGAAAGAAGAAGAGTGCAAAAAGATGATTCAACTTCTGCACGAGTTCAAAGTTGTTTTTGACTGGTCGTACACTGATATGCCTAGTCTGGATAGAAATATAGTGGAACACAAGCTACCGCTGAGTCCAGATTCACATCCGGTTAAGCAAAAGCTACGGAGGATAAAGCCATATATTTCCTTAAGGGTGAAAGAGGAGGTGGAGAAATGGCTAGATGTCGGGTTTGTGACAGTCTCTACATATCCAGGATGGGTGGCTAATGTTGTAGTAGTTCCAAAGAAAGAAGGCGAACTCAGGATCTTCGTTGACTATTGAGATTTGGACAAAGCTAGCCCAAAGGATGATTTCCCTGTACCTCATATGGATGTCTTGATCGACAACACTACGGACCATGCCCTTTTCTCCTTCATGGATGGGTATTCTAGTTATTATCATATTAAGATGGCTTCTCAGGATGTGTATAAAACTACTTTCATCACTCTATGGGGAACCTTTTTCTATCTAGTCATGCCTTTTGGTCTGAAGAATGTTATGGTCACATACCAAAGAGTCATGGTAGCTCTTTTCCACGACATGATGCATAAGGAGGTGGAGATCTATGTGTAGGTATCAGTGACAGAATATACCTAGAAGGGGGGGGGGTTGAATAGGTATCACGGTTTCCACTTACCGCTACTTGCACCAATGCCTTGTTATGGAAATTTACCCAGTTAATTGATTAATTATATGAATTAATCGATTAAGTCGCACAGAAAATGCAGTTGTTGACTGGCTCAATTACACAGTCAATTACAAATTATATAGAATTGATTTAGTATATATATTTGAACACAAATGATCTTTATTTGGAAGTAATGAAATTTTCAAAATATCAGCTTTAATAGGCAATTAAAAGATATTAAAAACAGTAAAGAGATAAGAGAAAGAAACAGCCTGCAACAAGGTTTTTATACTGGTTCGTTTTGCAATCCGCTGCAAACTACATCTAGTCATCCCCTCTGATCCGAAAGATTTTTCTTCACTAAAATTGAAACCAATGTGCCTTACAAACACACTTCCAATTACAAGACCTTGAACGCTCCTTTCTTGAGTTCCTAAAACCTATATCTCGGTTTGACCTTACCCAATCACCTAAGAAAACCTTTCCTACGATCTAGCCCTAGCCAAGAGTATGCTCTAAACTCAAGATCTCCAAGTCTCGGTGAAGACTCTCTAATCTCTTTGGTGGTACGACATCAAGAGACGACTTCCCTTATTACACAAACAATACAAAGAACAAAGTAATGTGAAGCACTAAAATAACTCAAATATAACAAGAAGGAACAAGCTATAAACCTATACAAATCTCACAATTACTAGGAATATGTATAAGATGAAAATCATGAAGCACATGTGATTTTTCTATCCTTAATGAATCTCTAAACAATAGTGAAAGAATCATGCAAGAACAAGATATGATGAAGAACACATTTGATAATATACAATGAGTGACATGTGAATCCTAAGCATAATACTATCTCACTCTAATCTCACATACAATTCCCTCTGCCTATATGACATACAAGAACATGAGAATACGCAACCTAGAGATTCTAATATGAATGTATGTATGTATCAAATTGTATATCAAATCTATTAACAAAATAGGTTATATAGAAAAGTTGTTTTTCACCTAGTTAATCAATTAAATTACTTGTTAATCGATTAATGGCATGTTAGAGAATAACTGAAATCTGTTTTTCTGTTTTCTGTTGAAACTATTAAAACTATTTTCACGTTAATGGATTAAAGCTTTACTTAATCGATTAACTGGCGTCTTTTCAGTTAAGATGTTAATTGGTAAACTACCTATATGTTATGCTTATCAACTATACATGTTTTACCTTTATGTTATGCCTAAAATTCATAAATAACATGTATGATTAATGCAGGAACATGTAATAAAATATATGTCATGTCTCATGTAAATGATATGATAGTTTTTAAACTTTGTGAGATTTGCATCTAGGTTTACCTAACCTAGACGTAATAACTAAGACACATCTACCACTTTAGTCTAGACATGAAGCTCTTGAATATTCGATATGGTGATTTATTAAGTCGTCTTTAAGATTTCACTAAGTCCTTTGTCTTCATCAAAATATAGGCAAGCATAAGTGCACTCTTGACACATTGCACTTTCAATCTCCCCCTTTTTGATGATGAAAAACTCAACACCAAATTTGTTTTGATGCAAAGCTTGAAGATTATCACAGAATGCGTCCTTGTTGATTTCAAAGTTAAAGCGAATAGCTAGACAACAGAAGCTTGATATTATTTACAACCTGCACACATTAAAACAACAAAACAACCTTTCTCCCCCTTTTGATATTATCAAAAAGATAAGCTAAATGAAATTAATTAATTAGTGTTAGGAATGTAATTAATTAACCAGTTGATGAAATAATTGAACAAGTGCACAAATTTATCAGCATTTAATCAATTAAGACAACAGGTTAATCGATTAAACCAACAGGTTAATCGATTAAACCAACATAATACAACAATATGACAGATTTAATGGTATGGAGGGTTATACATGAACCAATCAAGCATGGAATGATCAAGAAAGCAATAGGCTCAATCAAGCATAAGATATACAGATAACCAAACATGATCAAGATCCACTAAACATGCAATTATGCTATATTTGACATATATAAGCAAAATGAAACCATAATAGAAACGATTTAAGTTCAAATATGGCATGCATAACAAGTCATAAAGTTGCAGCAATAGTACATAGTTAGAGTTACAATCCAGAAAGCAAAGAGAAAATATGTCTCAAAATTACAAAGCAGTGTAATCCTAAAAGATAGCCATATAGATGGACTAAACCTAAGGCAATCTAAGATCTAAGGCAGTCTAATATAAGGATGCGGAGGAGGATCTTTGATATTAGGTACGGTCAGACTACTATCACCCTGGATGAGGAATCTCAGCTTCTCAAACTCTGCACAAAATCTCGCGTTCTGTGCCTCAACAATGTTCTGGACAAAGCTCCTCATAGCCTGATAGTGATTATCGATGTACGCAACCTGACCCTCCTCAAATTGTTCCAAATTAGTATGGTAGGAGTCCTTCAAAGACTGATAGTGTAAATCTATCCTATTCTTCAGCCTTTGCTCCATGGCATCCAACTGAGCTAATCCAAATGATGACTCTTGCTGCACAGTTCCAGATGGCTCCCCCTGAGTCTCTGCATTAGGCTAATCTGTACCAGTCTGATCCTCATCATCAGATAGCTCCAAATCCACTATAGGAAAATCTTCCTGGTATTGCCAAGTACTTCCATACTTGTAGATACCCATCTTGTGGATAAGGCTTTCACCAACAAGGTGATCTTTGTCAGAAGTCTCTATGACGATGGTGTCAGATACGTCAATATGTAGATAGTCAATAATTCTCGATATGAAGATACTGTAGGTCAGCAATTTGGATTGCAATGTAGAGACATTATACGTGACTTTAGAATTTCTTCAGGCCAATTAACCAATATGTTTTCCTTCACAACATACATAAATTTCAGATCATTAACAGTAGGTTGTGCGTGGTTAGTGTTCCTCTAAATCAAGAAGTACGCAATCAAATAGTGAAGCAATCTATTCTCTACCGATAAAGAACCAACTTTAGTCAATTCTCCTTGGACATACAAATGGGGACCTCTCAAACATGCTTTATATACCTCAACAACATCGAAATCAGCAAGCCATTCACAATCACCTAGGCTAACACTAGTAGTGGATAAGCCAACCACATTCATAAAAATGCTACTATCCATCCCAAACAGATTTCCCGAAATCATAGACCAATATCTACCATCCTTATAATGGAAGTTAGCATAAAATTCCCTAATCAGGGCTGGGTACAAATTACCCGTTAATTCCAAAAACATTACAGCACCCTGAGCCTGCATACCTTGCGGAAATTCGAAGTTATGTTCCGCCATCCAGGTAAGATCAACATACCTTATATAGGTGGGTTTCCTTCCAAAAAATCTGGACAACCGGGTCTCCTGAAGTATGAGTGAGTAGTAGGAATCTCCATGGTCGTGCCTCACGTTCGGATTTGAAGATGAAGCATTAAGAGGCATACGTGTGCGTTGAGCAGTTGTCTTGAACCTCTTCAAACGTCGTCTTTCCATTAATGATTAAAACCATGAGTAATGGAGGATGATGGAGGATAAGGGAGGGAACCTAGAGCTTAGGGTTTTGGAAATGAGAATGGGATTTCTTGGGGAATTGAGATGAATTGAAGTGCACAAATGGGGTAAAGGTGCGATTTAATGCTTCTATTATGCTAAGATTTTGAATTTGCTGCCTGCATTTGAGATTTTCAGAGAAAATGAGGAAGAGAGAGTTTGAAAAATGGCAAAACAACGCTTCAGATTCTAATATATCTGCTGCCGTTAATCGATTAAGTGGTGCATTTAATCGATTAAGCAGTGTAAAAATTCTAGGTTTTTAGAAAAGAATGAGCCCAAGCAATCGATTAAAATAAGTCTTAATCGATTAAATTTAATGACAATTGAAATGGTTGCTACTAGAACTCATTTTAATCGATTAAGGAAGATAGTTAATCGATTAACTGACGTCAGATATGCTGAATCAAAGAGGTTTTTGGGTTTTAAAAGCATGCAAAGATTTCTAACATTTATAAAGCAGTTTTTACTCAATCACATATACATTTTCAGCTTGACACATAAGAACATGAGTCATCTTTTGAAGCATAAAAGACATTAATCATGCGAAGCATATAATAACATTTGTAGACGATTTTAATCAAGATAATTTTCATCAAGAATTCCAAGTTCTCTTCGAAAAACATAGAAGGTATCTCGTGAGAGAGGCTTGGTGAAAATATCAGCCAATTGCTTAGATGTTTCAACAAATTCAAGCACACAATTGCCTTTTTGCATATTGTCACACAAGAAATGATGTCTTATTTCAATATGCTTGGTTCTAGAATGCAAAACGGGATTCTTGGATAGGTTTATGGCACTTGTGTTATCACATTTTATGGGAATCATTTCTAATATAAGTCCAAAGTCCTTAAGTTGTTGCTTCATCCAAAGAATTTGAGCGCAACACACACTGGCGACAATTTATTATGCTTCGGCGGTGGACAAAGCAACAGATGCTTGCTTTTTACTGTGCCATGCAACTAAGAAACTACCAAGTAAATGACAAGTCCCACTAGTGCTTTTCCGATCCAACTTGCATCACGCAAAATTGGAATCAGAATACCCTACCAAGGATAGTGAGGCATCCCTAGGATACCATAATCACATATTAGTTATTCCTTTTAAATATCTCATAATTCGTTTTACAACAGTATAATGTGAATATTTAGGCAAAGCTTGAAATCTAGCATATATACAAACACTAAACATAATATCGGGGCGACTCACAGTTAAATACAATAATGAGCTGATAATCCCACGATATTTGGTTACCTCGATTGCTTTTCCCTATTATCTTTATCTAGATAACAAGCGGACGCCATAGCCATAGGTGTAGAAGTCTCTATACACTTTTCCATATTGAACTTCTTCAGTAACTCTTTGCAATATTTCGATTGATGAATGAAGATGTTGCTTTCCATTTGTTTGATTTGAAGTCCAAGAAAGAAGGTCAACTCACCCATCATCGACATCTCAAATTCAACCTGCATCAACTCATAAAATTCTTTACATAGAGTGTCATTAGTAGATCCGAAGAATATATCATCAACATATATTTGAACTAAAAGCACAT
Organism: Lupinus angustifolius; assembly: GCF_001865875.1. NCBI lineage: Eukaryota > Viridiplantae > Streptophyta > Magnoliopsida > Fabales > Fabaceae > Lupinus > Lupinus angustifolius. The sequence continues at coordinate 4,844,326 of NC_032023.1, read as the reverse complement.
GATTATCTAATCTACGAATAAAGAAGGTAGTATCAACCATACCCGTCATGAATCTATCATACCAAGCTCTGGGAGCTTGTTTCAGGCCATAAAGGGCCTTTTTGAGCTTATTGAAATGGTTCAGATATTTAAAACTTTCAAAGACGGGAAGCTGATCTACATATATCTCCTCTTGAATGTAGCCATTCAAGAAAGCGCTCTTGACATCCATTTGAAAACGCTTGAAGTTCATAATTGATGCAAAGGATAAAAGCATCCTTATGGCCTCTAATATGGCTACAGGAGCGTAGGTCTCATCATAATCGATGCCCTCCTCCTGGTTGTAGCCCTTGGCCACTAAGCGAGCTTTATTTCTGATTATCAAGCCAGATTCATCCAATTTATTACGAAAGACCCATCTAGTACCAATCACTGGATGTTCTTTAGGCTTAGGGACCAAGACCCATCTAGCTATACCCTAACGCACATCCTCAATGGCCTCATTGATGGTCTTAGGCTTGACTTGAGATACAAAAGCAACAAAGTTACAAAAGTTACGTAAATTAGGCTCGATTTGAGATACAAAAGCTACAAAGTTACAAAAGTTATGTAAAGAGCTACGGGTTACCACCCCCGTAGTTATATCACCTATCACTTTATCGAGTAGATGATCATTCTTGGTCTTCCACGTGATTGGTAGGTCCTAATGCTCATCTTGAATAGTTTGCTCTGCTTCTGCTTCTGCTTCTTCTTTGTCCTGGTCCATGTCCTTTGAGTATGCTTCTTCCAAAGCACTTGCAACATCATCATGAAATACCTTCCTCTTCTCTTTTGGAGAAGATTCGTCAAAATGGTCATGCACAGACTCTTCTACTTGCATTGAATACTTATTGAAGACTCGATAAGCTTTACTATGCAATGAATACCCCAAAAATATACCTTCATCAACTTTTGAATCAAATATACTTGAAGATATTTTCCATTATTTAATATAAAGCATTTACACCCAAAAGCATGAATATGAGAAATATGAGGTCTACGGGCTTTTAAAAGTTCATATGGAGTTTTTGAAAAAGTAGGCATCAAGACTATAGGATTAATCACATAGCAAGCTGTACGCACTGCATCAGACCAAAAATATTTAGGAACCTTGCTTTCATTTAGCATTGTTCTAGCAAGCTCCTCTAAGACTCGATTCTTCCTCTCAACAACTCCATTTTGTTGAGGGGTACGAGGGGCCGAAAATTGATGCATAATACCATATTTATTACAAAATTTATCAAATAAATGGTTTTCAAATTCGCCACCATGATGAGATCAAATATACACTATCTTATGATTAAACTGGTTTTGGATTTGCTTGGCAAGGTTTTTGAAAGATTTAAAAGCATTGCTCTTGGACGAAAGAATTAATGTCCATGTAAATCTAAAAAAATCGTCAACGATCACTAAAGCATAAGAGCTACCACCAAAAATCATAACCTATGATGGTCCAAACAAGTCCTTATGGAGAAGCTCCAAGGGTATTGTTGTGCATATCACATTATTTTTAGCAAAAGAGTTTTTAATTTGTTTACATCTTTGACAAGTGTCACAAGTTTCTTGAGTTTTAAAATCATGTTTTGGCAGCCCATCAACCAAATTATTTTTAGACAATTTATCTAGATGCTTTATGTGAATATGAGCAACACGCCTATGCCAAAGGCAAATGTCATCCTCTTTGGTTATAAAACATTTTGAAAATAGAGTAATGGCATCATCTAGATTAACCATATAGATATTATTTATACGATATCCGATAAACTTAATTTTATTAGATATATTGTCACGAATAATACAACACTTAGAATCAAAAGATATAGCACAAGAGGTTATGTTTCATACCTTCAACATATAGCACATTTTCGATCACGGCCTGATTTGAGTTGCCAATTGTACCAGTGCCAAGTACCTTCTCTTTGTTGTA
>NC_032023.1:4832377-4842281 GCF_001865875.1 Lupinus angustifolius | reverse complement strand
GACATACCTGCAAAACATAGATCACTTGCCTTTTTCAGGTACCCAAGTTATGTTGGGTCCTTTTCTGTTAGTAACTAGGGAGTTATCCCTCTTTTTCATCCATACATACATGCCACTAGGTATACCATATTTTCTAATATAACAAGAGTAGGAAGTGTGGTCATGAGTGCCACAATAGAAGCATGTAGGAACCTTTTTATTAAATTTTTTCTTATTTGGCAGATTAATAGGTCTCCTATATGGTCTTCTCCTACGTGAAGGGGGAAATATCCTAGCCCGGTATGGTCACCAACATTCCTAGTTTTACTAAGCATAGTGTCTAACATGTTTTGATTCTCTATGAGTTTTGGTAGCTTTTCATTTAATCTCAAATTTTCAATTTTCAAATCATCGCAAGAATCACAGACAGTTGGTTGACATAAATTATTATCAGAGCAATTGCATGCATTACAAGAATAGATCAAATCTAATGTTTCATTTTCCAATTTTAATTCTTCTAATTCTTTTTGTAATGAGACTATTTTTTGTTCATTTAGCAGGATTACTTTTTTTCTATCGGAACTGATCCTAGCTAATTTCTTTAACTCATCATGCAATTCGACAAACGCATTATATAATTCTTCATAAGAAGGAGAATCATCATATGAAGTAGACGAGGTGTCAGAATATACCTCGCTATTTACCTCTTTTGAATTTGAGCAACATGCATCATTTGTTCTCGTCATTAGGCATAGCTTTGCAGTTTCCTCTTCTTATAGGATGCTGGATGTCGTGTCATCCTCTGGTACATCCCATACTATGTAAGCTTTCTTTGATTTGAAGTCCCGAGGAGTGCTCTTATCTGAATCAACCTTCTTGAGGTAAGTGGGACATTGGAACCTCATATGTCCTGGCTTACCACATTCATGGCAAGTGAAGCGCTCTTTACTCTTGCCTTTTTTGGTAGACTCTCGCACTTCTTTCTTCTAGAAACGTTTGAAACCTCCTTTCTTTATTAATTTCCCGAATTTTCCAAATAGAAGGCTCATAGTTTCTTCGTCTATATCTGAATCAGATTCATCTTCTTCTATCTCTTCTGTGGATTGAGACGTTGTTGCCTTGAGAGAAATACTTTTCTTTTTACGATCTGATTCTTCGTGCATAGTCAGGCATCCAAGCTCCATTTCGTGCTCTTGGAGTTTTCCGAATAGTGTTGCCAAAGGCATGGAGTCAAGATCCTTTGATTCCATAATAGCTGTTACTTTTGGTTGTCATCTCCTATCAAGACAACATAAAACTTTGTTACTTACCTCACCTTTGTTAAACAATTTATCCAAAGCAACTAAATGGTTAACTATATGTGTAAAATGTTTTTGCATATCACCAATAGATTCATTTGGTAACATATGAAATAACTCCTATTCATGTGTCAAGGCATTTAGCCTGGTATGCTTGACTTCGCTAGTGCCTTCGTGAGCCACTTGTAAAGCGTCCCACATTTCTTTAGCACTTTGGCACTGCGAAACCCGAAAGAACTCATCATTGGATAGGGCCGATGTGATGATATTTTTGGCACGCAAGTTATATTGAACCTTTTTGAGTTCATCATCCGTCCATAGACTTTTAGGTTTATCTTTCGGTTAATCGTCCACTAAATGTTGTGGAACGAACGGCCTGTTGGCTACAGATTCCCAAATATCCGAGTCGATGGCCTCTATAAATATTTTCATGCAAACTTTCCAGTAGGCATATCCTTCACCAGTGAATACGGGAGGGCGGTTAATGGATGCACCATCACCTTCAAAGAGGTTGGTGGAACCCATTTAATTTCCCTAATAGATCACGCAGATATAGTTAAGCTAGCATGACGTACTAGCTCTGATACCACTTGTTAGGTATTAGTGACAGAATACACCTAGAAGGGGGGTTGAATAGGTGTCGCAGTTCCCACTTAACGCTATTTGCACCAATGCCCTACTCTGGAAATTTACCCAGTTAATCGATTAATGATATGACTTAATCGGTTAAGTCGCACAAAATTGCAGATGTTGACTGGCTCAATTACACAGTCAATTACATATTATACAGAATTGATTTAGCAGATATATTTGAACATAAATGATCTTTATTTGGAAGTAATACTATGTTCAAAATATCAGCAATAATAGGCAATTAAAAGCTACTTAAAACAATAAAGAGATAAGGGAAAGAAACAGCGTGCAACAAGGTTTTTATACTGGTTCATTTTGCGATCCACTACAAAACTACATCCAGTCCTCCCCTCTGATCCGGGAGATTTTTCTTCACTAAAATTGAAACCAATGTGACTTACAAACACACTTCCAATTACAAGACCTTGAACACTCTTTTCTTGAGTTCCCTGAACCTAAACCTCGGTTTGACCTTACCCAATCGCCTAGGAAAACCTTTCCTACGATCCAGCCTCAGCCAAGAATTTAATCTAAACTTAAGACCTCCAAGTTTTGGTGAAGACTCTTTGATCTCTTTGGTGGTACGACACCAAGAGACGACTTCCCTTGTTACACAAAAAATACAAAGAACAAAGTAATGTGAAGCACTAAAATAACTCACATATAACAAGAAAGAACAAGCTATAAACCTATACAAATCTTACAATTACTATGAATATGTATAAGATGAAAATCATGAAGCACATGTGATTTTTCTGCCCTTAATGAATCTCTAAACAGTAGTGAAAGAATCATGCAAGAACAAGATAGGATGATGAACATATTTGATATTATGCAATGGATGACATGTTAATCCTAAGCATAATACTATCTCACTCTAATCTCACATGCACTTCCCTCTGCCTATATGACATACATGAATATGAAAATACGCAACCTATCAATTCTAATATGAATGTATGTATGTAGGTATCAAATTGTATATCAAATCTGTTAACAAAACAGTTTATATAGAAAAGCTATTTTTCACCCAGTTAATCGATTAATGGGCTGTTAGAGAATAACTGAAATATGTTTTTCAGTTTTTTGTTGAAACTGTTAAAACTGCTTTCACGTTAGTCGATTAAAGCTTTACTTAATCGGTTAACTGGCGTATTTTAAGTTAAGATGTTAATTGGTAAACTACCTATATGTTATGCTTATTAACTATACATGTTTTCCCTTTATGTTATGCCTAAAATGCACAAATAAGATGTATGATTAATGCATGAACATATAATAAACTAGATGACATGTCTCATGTAAATGATATGATAGTTTTTAGACTTTGTGAGATTTGCATCTAGTTTTACCTAACCTAGACTTAATAACTAAGACACATCTTAGACTCTAGTCTAGACATGAAGCTCTTGAATCTTTGGCATTTTGATTTTGTTGAGTTGTCTTTAAGCTTTCACTAAGTCCTTTGTCTTCATCAAAACATAGGCAAGCATAAGTGCACTCTTGACACATTGCACTCTCATGTAGATGACATCATTTGCAAATCCAAATTAAAAGTGGAGCTTGTGGAGAATGTAATAAAACTATTTGAATGACTCAAAAAGTATAGCCACAAGCTAAATCCCACAAAATGTAACTTCAGGGTTAAATCAAGACGAGTCCTTGGTTTCATTGTCAGCCAGAAAGGAATTGAAGTAGATTCTGAGAAGTTCAAAGCAATCATGGAAATACCAACACCCCAAACCGAGAAAGAAGTTAGAGGTTTCTTAGGGCGGTTGAACTACATATCCAGGTTCATCTCTCAACTAAGAACTACATGTGAATAAATCTTCAAGGTATTAAGAAAAAGTCAAACAATTAGATGGAATGACGATTGCTATAAAGCCTTTGAAAGCATAAAGCAATATTTGACCAAACCCCCAATATTGATGCCTCCAGTACCTGGTCGACCTCTGCTAATGTACCTAACAGTGCTAGATGACTCTATGGGATGTGTCTTAGCCTAACATAATGAATCAGGAAGAAAAGAGCAAGCCATATACTATCTAAGCAATAAGTTCATTGAGTGCGAAACAAGATACTCATTGCTAGAACGCACATGTTATGCTTTAGCATGGGCATCTTGTCGCTTGAGGCAGTACATGTTGAGCCACACCACTTGGCTGATATCAAAGATGGATCTTCTGAAGTATATCTTTGAGAAACTAATATTAATAGGGAGAATCGCTCGGTGGCAGGTCTTATTGTCAGAATATGATATAGTATATGTGACACGAAAAACAATCAAAGGTAGTGCCCTTGCGAATTATCTTTTCAATCAACCCATGGAGAAGACCAAATCAATGAACCAGGAGTTCCTAGATGAAGGTATCATGAGTCTATCCTTGGAAGAACCAGCAAAAGAGGATGTATGGACATTAGTATTGAAAGTGCAATGTGTAAAGAGAGCACTTAAGTTTGCCTATGTATTGATGAGGACAAAAGACTTAGTGAATGCTTAAAGACAACTCAACAAATCAACATGCCAAAGATTCAAGAGCTTCATATCTAGACTAGAGTCTTAGATTTGTCTTAGTTATTGAGTCTAGGTTAGGTAAACCTAGATGCAAATCTCACAAAGTCTAAAAACTATCATATCATTTACATGTGACATGTCATCTAGTTTATTATATGTTCATGCATTAATCATACATGTTATTTGTGAACTTTAGGCATAACATAAAAGGGAAACGTGTATAGTTGATAAGCATAACATATAGGTACTTTACCAATTAACATCTTAACTGAAAATATGCCAGATAATCAATTAAGTGAAGCTTTAATCGATTAATGTGAAAACAATTTTTAACAGTTTCAACATATAACTGAAAAACAGATTTCAGTTACTCTCTAACAGCCCGTTAATCGACTAACATGCAAAATATTCGATTAACTGGGTGCAAAATAACTTTTCTATATAAACTATATTTTCAACAGATTCCGTATACGATTTTAGATCTTTCATTCACTCAGTTTAGAATTGTCTAAGTTGCATATTTTCATATTCTTTGTATGTCATATAGGCAGAGAGAATTGCATGTAAGATTAGAGTGAGATAGTATTATGATTAGGGATTAACATGTCATCTATTGCATATTATCAAATGTGTTCATTATCCTATCTTGTTCTTGCATGATTCTTTCATTACTGTTTAGAGATTTCTCAAGGGTAGAAATTACATGTTCTTCATGATTATGATCTTATACATATTCATAGTAATTGTGAGATTTGTATAGGGTTTATAGCTTGTTCTTTCTTGTAATATTTGAGCTATTTTCTGCTTCATATAACTCTGTTTTTTGTGTTGTTTGTGTAACAAGGAAAGTCGTCTCTTGGTGTCGTACCACCAAAGAGATTAGAGAGTCTTCACCAAGACTTGGAGGTCTTGAGTTTAGAGCATACTCTTGGCTGGGGCTGGATCGTAGGAAAGGTTTTCCTAGGCGATTGGGTGAGGTTAAACCAAGGTAGAGGTTCTAGGAACTCAAGAAGGTAGCATTCAAGGTCTTGTAATTGAAAGTGTGTATGTAAAATACATTGCCTTCAATTTTAGTGAAGCAAATATCCCAGATCAGAGGGGAGGACTGGATGTAGTGTTGCAGTGGATCGCAAAACGAACCAGTATATAAACCTTGTTGCAGGCTATTTCTTTCCCTTATCTCTTTACTATTTTAATTAGCTTTTAATTGCCTATTGTAGCTGATATGTTGAATATAGTATTACTGCAAAATAAAGATCATTTATGTTCAAATATATCTCCTATATCATTTCTGTATAATCTATAATTGGCTGTATAATTGAGCCATGCAGCAACTGCTAATTCTGTGTGACTTAATCGATTAAGCCATAGCTTTAATCGATTAACTGGGTGATTTTCCAGAATAGGGCCTTGGTGAAAATAGCAGTAAGTGGGAACTGTGACACCTATTCAACCCCCCTTCTAGGTGTATTCTATCACTGATACCTAACAAGTGGTATCAGAGCTAGTACATCGTTCTAGCTCAACCTTATCCACGTGATCTGTTAGGGAAATTAAATGGGTTCCACCAAGCCTTTTGGTGGTGATGGCGCATCCATTAAACGCCCTCCAATTTTTAGTGGCGAAGGATATGCCTACTGGAAAGTTTGCATTAAAATCTTTATAGAGGCCATCGACTCGGATATTTGGGTATCCGTAGTCAACAGGCCCTTTGTTCCACAACATTTAGTGGATGATGAACCGAAAAGTCTATGGATTGATGATGAATGCAAAAAGTTTCAGTATAACCTGCGTGCCAAAAATATCATCACATCGGCCCTATCCTATGATGAGTTCTTTCGGGTTTCACACTGCCAAAGTGCTAAAGAAATGTGGGACACTTTACAAGTGAATCACGAAGGCACGAGCGAAGTCAAGCATACCAGGTTGAATGCCCTAACACATGAATATGAGTTATTTTGTATGTTACCAAATGAATCCATTGGTGATATGCAAAAACGTTTTACTCATATAGTTAACCATGTAGTTGCTTTGGACAAATTGTATAACAAAGGAGAGCTTACTAACAAAGTTTTACGTTGTCTTGAGAAGAGATGGCAACGAAAAGTAACAACTATTATGGAATCAAAGGATCTTGACTCCATGCCTTTGGCAACATTGTTCGGAAAACTTCAAGAGCACAAAATGGAGCTTGGACACCTGACTATGCACGAAGAATCAGATCGCAAAAAGAAAAGTATATCTCTCAAGGCAACAACATCCCAATCCACAGAAGAGAGAGTAGAAGATGAATCTGATTCAGATGTAGATGAAGAAACTTTGAGCCTTCTCGTACGCAAATTCGGGAAATTTCTAAAGAAAGGAGGCTTCAAACATTTCCAGAAGAAAGAAGCGTGGGAGTTGACCAGAAAAGGCAAGAGTAAAGAGCGCTTCACTTGCCATGAATGTGGTAAGCCAGGACATATGAGGTTCCAATGTCCGACTTACCTCAAGAAGGTTGATTCAGATAAGAGCACTCATCGGGACTTCAAATCGAAGAAAGCTTACATAGTATGGGATGTACTAGAGGAGGACACGACATCCAACACCTCAGATGAAGAGGGGACAGCAAAGCTATGCTTAATGACGAGAACAGATGATGTTTGTTGCTCAAATTCAAAAGAGAAAAATAGCAAGGTATATTCTGACACCTCATCTACTTCATCTGATGATTCTCCTCCTTATGAAGAATTGTATAATGCGTATGTCGAATTGCATGATGAGTTAAAGAAATTAGCTAGGATTAGTTTCGATAGGAAAAGAATAATCCTGCTAAATGAACAAAAAATAGTTTCATTACAAAAAGAATAAGATGAACTAAAATTGGAAAATGAAACATTAGATTTGATCTATTCTTGTAATGCATGTAATTGCTCTGATAATAATTTATCTCAACCAACTATCTGTGATTCTTGCGATAATTTGAAATATGAGAATTTGAGATTAAATGAAAAACTCACAAAACTCACAGAGAGTCAAAACATGTTAGACATTATGCTTAGTAAAACCAGGAATGTTGTTAATCAGCCTAATAAGAAATATTTTAATAAAAAGGTTCCTACACGCTTTTATTGTGCCACTCATGGCCACACTTCGTACTCCTGTTATATTAGAAAATATGGTATACCTAGTGGCGTGTATGTATGGATGAAATAGGAAGATAAATCCATAGTCACTAAAAGAAAAGGACCCAACATAACTTGGGTACTTGAAAAAGGCAAGTGATCTATGTTTTGCAGGTATGTCTTCGAGTACATAGACATCATTGGTATCTTGATAGTGGGTGCTCGATACATATGACTAGTGATAGATCAAAATTCCTAGATCTATCCTTATAAGAAAAATGGTTTGTCACTTATGGAGACAACAAAAAGGAAGATACTTGGCACCAGAACAATTGTCAACTCAAATCAGGAATTGATCGAAAATGTGTTATATGTTGAAGGTCTGGAACACAACCTCTTGAGTATCAGCCAACTATGCGATAAGGTAACCGTGTATCTTTTGATTCTGAGTGTTGTATTATTCGTGACAACCTCTAAGTTTGATGCATATCGTATAAATAATATCTATATGGTTAATATCGAGGATGTCACTACTCTGTTTTCAAAATGTTTTATGTCCAAAGAGGATGACTTTCGGCTTTGGGATAGGCGTGTCGCTCATATTCGGATAAAGCATCTTGATAAATTGTCTAAAAATAATTTGGTTGATGGGCTGCTAAAACTTAACTTTAAAACTCAAGAAACTTGTGACACTTGTTAAAGATGTAAACAAGTTAAAAACTCTTTAGCTAAAAAGAATGTGATATCCACAACAAGACCTTTGGAGCTTCTCCATATGGACTTGTTTGGACCATCACAGGTTATGAGTTTTGGTAGTAGCTTTTATGCTTTAGTAATTAGTGACGATATCTCTAGATTTACATGGACATTATTTCTCTCGTCTAAGAGCGATGCTTTTAAGTCTTTCAAAAATCGTGCCAAGCAAATGCTAAACCAGTTTAATCATAAGATAGTATATATTCGATCTGATCATGGTGGCGAATTTGAAAACCATTTATTTGATAAATTAAGTAATAAATATGGTATTATGCATCAATTTTTGGCCCCTCGTACCCCTCAACAAAATGGAGTTGTTGAGAGGAAGAATCGAGTCTTAGAGGAGCTTGCTAGAACAATGCTAAATGAAAACAAGGTTCCTAAATATTTTTGGGCTGATGTAATGCATACAATTTTCTATGTGATTAATCGTATACTCTTGAGGCCTACTTTTTTCAAAACTCCATATGAACTTTTAAAAGGTCGTAGAACTAATATTACTTATTTTCATACTTTTGGGTGTAAATGCTTTATATTAAATAATGGAAAAAGAGCTTTAAGTAAATTTGATTCAAAAGCTGATGAGGGTGTATTTTTGGAGTATTCATTACATAGTAAAACTGATTGAGTCTTTAATAAATATTTAATGCAAGTAGAAGAGTCTGTGCATGTCCATTTTGATGAATCTTCTCCAAAAGAGAAGCGGAAGGTATTTCATGATGATTTTGCAAGTGCTTTGGAAGAAGCATACTCCAAGGACATGAACCAGGACAAAGAAGCAGAAGCATAGCAAACTATACGAGATGAGCATTAGGACTGGCCAATCGTGTGGAAGACCAAGAAGGATCATCCACTCGACAAAGTGATAGGTGATATAAGTACGATGGTGGTAACCCGTAGATCTTTACGTAACTTTTGTAACTTTGTTGCTTTTGTTTCGAGCGTAATAATGTATGGGACTTGGTCCCTAAGCCTAAAGAATATCCAGTGATTGGTACTAGATGGGTCTTTCGTAATAAATTGGATGAATCTGGCTTGATAATCAGAAATAAAGCTCGCTTAGTGGCCAAGGAGGAGGACATCCATTATGATGAGACCTACGCTCCTGTAGCCAGATTAGAGGCCATACGGATGCTTTTATCCTTTGCATCAATTATGAACTCAAGCTCTTTCAAATGGATGTCAAGAGCGCCTTCTTGAATGGCTACATTCAAGAGGAGGTATATGTAGATCAACATCTCGGCTTTGAAAATTTTAAGTATCCGAACCATGTATGTAAGCTCATAAAGGCCCTTTATGGCCTGAAACAAGCTCCTAGAGCTTGGTATGATAGATTGAGCTCTTTCATCTTGGAAAAAAGGTTCGTGAGGGGTATGGTTGATACTTCCCTTTTTATTCGTAGATTAGATAATCATGTGCTTTTAGTTCAAATATATGTTGATGATATAATCTTCGGATCTACTAATGACATTCTATGTAAAGAATTTTCTGAGTTGATGTAGGGTGAATTTGAGATGTCGATGATGGGGGAGCTGACCTTCTTTGTTGGACTTCAAATCAAACAAATGGAAAGCGACATCTTCATTCATCAATCGAAATATTGCAATGAGTTACTGAAG
>NC_032023.1:4832067-4832277 GCF_001865875.1 Lupinus angustifolius | reverse complement strand
TATCCTTGGTAGGGTATTCCAATTTCGATTTTGTGGGATGTAAGTTGGATCGGAAAAGCACTAGTAGGGCTTGTCATTTACTTGGTAGTTCCTTAGTTGCATGGCACACTAAAAAGATAGCATGTGTTGCTTTGTCCACCGCCGAAGTCGAATGCATTGTGATCGATGTGTGTTGCGCTCAACTCCTTTGGATGAAGCAGCAACTTAAGG
>NC_032023.1:4825744-4831967 GCF_001865875.1 Lupinus angustifolius | reverse complement strand
ACTTTGGACTTAACCTAGAAAAGATTCCAATAAAATGTGATAATACAAGTGCCATAAACCTATCTAAGAATCCAATTTTGCATTCTAGAACCAAGCATATTAAAATTAGACATCATTTATTGCGTGATCATGTACAAAAAGGCGATTGTGTGCTTGAATTTGTTGAAATATCTAAGCCAATTAGTTGATATTTTCACCAAGCCTCTCTCACGAGATACCTTCTATGTTCTTCGAAGAGAACTTGGAATTCTTGATGAAAATTATCTTGATTAAAATCTTCTAAAAATGTTATTATATGCTTCGCATGATTAATGTATTCTATGCTTCAAAATGTATACTTGTTTGAATGCATTATATTCCTATTATAACTCATGATCTTGTGTGACAAGCTGAAAATGTATATGTGATTGAGTAAAAACTGCTTGATAAATGTTAGAAATCTTTGCATGCCTTTAAAACCCAAAAACCTCTTGATTCTGCAAATTTGATGCTAGTTAATCAATTAACTATCATTCTTAATCGATTAAAATGAGTTCTAGTAGCAAACATTTCAATTTTCACAAAACTTAACCGATTAAGATCCATTTTAATTGATTACCTGGACTCATTTTTCTGAAAACCTGAAATTTTTACACTGATTAATCGATTAAATGCAGCACTTAATCGATTAACGGCAGCAAATATATTAGAATCAGAAGCATTTTTGTCACTTTTTCAAACCCTCTTCCTCCTTTTCTCTAAAAATCTCAAATGCAAACAGCAAATTGGAAATCTTAGCTTACTAGAAGTATTAAACCTCACCTTTACCCATTTGTGTACCTCAATTCATCCAATATGTTTCTCTATTTCCCAAGAAATCCCATTCCCAATTCCAGAATCCTAAGCTCTAGGTTCCCTCCCTTATCCTCATTCTCCTCTCATTACTCACGGTTTTAATCAACAACGGAAAGAGGACATTTGAAGAGATTCAAGACAACTGCTTAACGCACTCGTAGGCCTCCTAATGCTTCATCTTCAAATCCGAACACGACCGTGGAGATCCCTACTACTCACTCATACTTCAGGAGACCCGGTTGTCCAAATTTCAGGGAAGGAAACCCACCTACATAAGGTATGTTGATCTTACCTAGATGGGGGAACAGAATTTTGAATTTCCGCAAGGTATGCAGGCTCAGGGAGGTGTAATGTTTTTGGAATTAACGAGTAATCTGTACCCCGCTTTGATTAGGGAATTTTACGCTAATTTCCGTTATAAGGATGGTAGCTACTGGTCTACGATATCGGGAAATCTGTTTGAGATGGATAGTAGCATTTTTATGAATGTGGATGGCTTATCCACTACTAGTGTTAGCCTAAGTGATTGTGAATGGCTTGCTGATTTCGATGCTGCTGATGTATATAAATCATGTCTGAGAGGTCCCCATTTGTATGTCCAGGGAGTACTGACTAAAGCTGGTTCTTTATCGGTAGAGAATAGATTGCTTCACTATTTGATTGTGTACATCTTGATTCAGAGGAACACTAATCACACACAACCTACTATTAATGATCTGAAATTTATGTATGTTGTGAAGGAGAATATAATGGTTAATTGGCCTGAAGAAATTTTGAAGGTCATGTATAATGTCTCTACATTGCAATCCAAATTGTTGCCCTGCAGTATCTTTATATCAAGAATTATTGACTATATGCATATTGATGTATCTGACACCATCATCACAGAGACTTCTAACAAAGATCATCTTGTTGGTGAAAGCCTTATCCACAAGATGGGTATCTACAAGTATGGAAGTACTTGGCAATACCAAGAAGATTTTACTATAGTGGATTTGGAGCTATTTGATGATGAGGATCAGACTGCGTCGTAGGAATCATCCTTTGGATTAGCTCAGTTGGATGCCATGGAGCAAAGGTTGAACAACAGTATGGATTTACACTTTTAGTCTTTGAAGGACTCCTACCATACTGATTTGGAACAATTTAAGGAGCGTTAGGTTGCTTACATCGATAACCACTATCAGGCTATGAGGAGCTTTGTCCATAACACTGCTGAGGCACAGAACGCGAGGTTTTGTGCAGAGTTTGCGAAGCTGAGATTCCTCATCCGAGGTGATAGTAGTCTGACCGTACCTGATGACAGAGATCCTCCTCCACATCCCTAGTTTAGAAGGCCTTAGATCTTAGATTTCCCTAGGTTTAGTCCTTCTATATGGCTAATTTTTTAGGACTTATGCTGCTTTGTAATTTCGAGACATATCTTTCTCTTTACTTTCTGGATTGTAACTCTAACTATCTACTATTTCTACAACTTTATGACTTGATATGCATGCCATTTGAACTTAAATTGTTCCTATGGTTTCATTTTCCTTATATATGTCAAATATTGCATGATTGCATGTTTAATGGATCTTGATCATGTTTGGTTATATATATATATCTTATGTTTGATTGAGCCTACTGTTTCAATTCTATAATGTAAATGCTTGATCATTCCATGCTTGATTGGTTCATATATAACCCTTCATGCCATTAAATCTGTCATATTGCTGTATTTTGTTGGTTAAATCGATTGACAGGTTGTTTTAGTTGATTAAATGTTGGTAAATGTATGCACTTGATCAATCATTTCATCAACTGGTTAATTAATTACATTCCCAACATTAATTGATTAATTACAGTTTGAGTTCACTTCATATCTCTTCTTAATTTTGACCAAAATTTCATTTAGTTTATCTTTTTGATAATGACAAAAGGGGGAGAAAGGTTGTTTTGTTGTTTAATGTGTGCAGGTTGTAAATAATACTAAGCTTCCGTTGACTAGATATGTGCTTTAACTTTGAAATCAACAACCATGCATTTTGTGATCATCTTCAAGCTATGCATCAAAACAAATTTGGTGTTGAGTTTGTCATCATCAAAAAGAGGGAGATTGAAAGTGCAATATGTCAAGAGAGCACTTAAGCTTGCCTATGTTTTGATCAAGACAAAGGACTTAGTGAAAGCTTAAAGACAACTCAACAAATCAGCATGCCAAAGATTCAAGAGCTTCATGTCTAGACTAGAGTCTTAGATGTGTCTGAGTTATTGAGTGTTGATTAGGTAAACCTAGATGCAAATCTCACAAAGTCTAAAAACTATCATATCATTTACATGTGATATGCCATGTAGTTTATTATATGTTCATGCATTAATCATACATGCTATTTGTGCATTTTAGGCATAACATAAAGGCAAAACATGTAGAGTTGGTAAGCATAACATATAGGTAGTTTACCAATTAACATCTTAACTTAAAATATGTTAGTTAATCGATTAAGTGAAGCTTTAATCGATTAACATGAAAACAATTTTTAACAGTTTCAATAGATAACTGAAAAACAGATTTCAGTTAGTCTCTAACAGTCCGTTAATCGATTAACAAACAACATAATAGATTAATTGGGTGCAAAATAGCTTTTCTATATAAACTGTGTTTTTACACCATGCTTAACACATTCATTCATTCATTTTACGCTGATACTTTCCTCGCTTAACACATATTTTCGTATTCTTTGTATGTCATATATGCATAGAGAATTGCATGTGAGATTAGAGTGAGATAGTATTCTTTCACCAATACCTAACAAGTATTTGATGGGGCCTCTAATGCACTCGAACACGAGCTAGGAGTCGTACTTGTATCTGCAGAAGGCAACTTCACTTATATTACTGCCAGGTTATGCTTTCACTGCACCAACAATATATCTAAATATAAGGCATGTGCCCTAGGTTTGCGGACATCGTTGGAAAGAAAAGTTAAAATTTTAGACGTCATTGGCGACTTTGCCCTAGTCATCCATCAGTTGAAAGAAGAATGGGAGATCCATGACAACAAGCTAGTACCTTACAAGGAGTACATCCATAGAATGTTTGAGCACTTTGAACAGATCAACTTCTAGCATATTCTGATATAGGATAACAGATAAGTTGGTGTAGAGAAAGTAAAGATCAACCAATCCATTGTTGTGCAATAAAAGTAGAGAAATATGGGAAGTCATGGTATCGTGACATCATGGTCTACATCTAGAAAAAAGAGTATCCCATTGGTGCCTTAGAGACCGACAAGAGAACCTTGAGAAAACTAGCCATGGGTTTCTTTCTAGGTGGAGATATTCTCTACAAAAGGAATCATGACATGGTACTCCTTAGATTCGTGGAAGAGAAAGAGACTGAGATGATAATCAGGGACGTGCGCGAAGGCTCGTTTGGAACTCATGAAAATGGACATGCTATGGCTACAAAGATCTTCAAAGAAGGTTACTTCTGGATGACAATGAAGATAGACTATTGTGCTTATCTCAGGAAATTCCACAAGTGTCAAATTTATGCATACATATTCAATGCTCCACCAAATCCTCTAAATGTCCTTTCAACACCCTAGCCCTTCTCCATGTGGGGAATGGATGTGATTGGACCAATAGAACCAAAAGCTTCTAATGGGCATCGCTTCATCCTCATAGCCATTGACTACTTCACGAAGTGGGTTGAGGCATGTTCATATGCCAATGTGACTAGGACAGTGGTACTCCGATTAATCAAGAAGGAGTTGGTGTGTAGATATGGGCTACCAAGCAAAATCATCACGGAAAATGCCACTAACATGAACGATAAGATGATGACCGAGATGTGTAGTGAATTGAAAATCAAGCATCATACATCCTCGCCTTATCTCCCTAAGATGAATGGAGCAGTAGAAGTAGCAAACAAGAATATTAAGAAGATTATTCAGAAGATGGTGGTGATATACAAGGATTGACATGAAATATTACCTTTTGCTCTATGTTGGTATTGCACCTTGGTACATACATCATCTAGGGCAACACCATACTTGCTAGTGTATGGGATGGAGGTAGTGCTCCATATTGAAGTAGAAATTTCGTCACTCAGAATCATGGCAAAATCAGGACTGAAAGAATCAGAATGGATCCAAGCGCTTTACGACTCGCTGAACATGATAAGAGAAAAAAGTTAGCTACTATACGTCATAGTCAACTATACCAGAAAAGACTCATGAGAGCTTATGCTAAGAAAGTTCGACCATGCTACTTTCAAGAGGGGGATCTGGTGCTTAAGAAGGACAACTTGTGGTGAAATGATCTACCTCTTTCTGTAAATTCACATGTTATAAAGAAGTATTATGCTTGAGAGACCTTTCAAAAAACTAACAAAAAACTAACAAAAAACAAAAAAAAAACAAAAAAAAAAGAGAAGTTTGTGCATTGATCACGCATTTTTGAATACTGTTGGGCATTCTTCTAGGAGGATGATGTAAACAAATCCCATGCGGCGTGTATCCTCAAGAAGATCACGGTTATGACACAAGGCTTCTTTGTTATTCCAAACACCAATGAAGATATCCCTAGTTGCCCCTTTTGAGATGAGATAATATGAAAGAAGCTTATTCAAAAAATACAACACCTTCAAAAAACACCAATAAACTAGGGAAATGGTAGTTTTCCAAAAAATATTCAAAAGATCTAAATAAGCATCAAGTGGATTACAAAAAGAGCCTGCTAAGAGTTTCAGTAAAACCTTAGGCAAAAGTTATGGCAAATCAAAGAAAAATCTCAAACTAGAATGGTTACAAAACTTTCCTTTTCCAAAAAGAATGGAAATCATATCCATGGTTGAAATGTAGGAAATATTGGAAATAGGGTTATGGAGAATATGGAGAAAGTTGGAGGCGTGAAACACATAATTTGAGCCTTATGACATTTGGCTTTGGCATAGGCGTGTCGCTCATATTCAGATAAAGCATCTTGATAAATTGTCTAAAAATAGTTTGGTTGATGAGCTGCCAAAACTTGATTTTAAAACTCAAGAAACTTGTGACACTTGTCAAAGATGTAAACAAGTTAAAAACTCTTTAGCAAAAAAGAATGTGATATCCACAACAAGACCTTTGGAGCTTCTCCATATGGACTTGTTTGGACCATCACACGTTATGAGTTTTGGTGGTAGCTTTTATGCTTTAGTAATTAGTGACGATTTCTCTAGATTTACACGAACATTATTTCTCTCATCCAAGAGCGATGCTTTTAAGTCTTTCAAAAACTTGGTCAAGCAAATCCAAAACCAGTTTAATCATAAGATAGTATATATTCGATCTGATCATGGTGGCGAATTTGAAAACCATTTATTTGATAAATTTTGTAATAAATATGGTATTATGCATCAATTTTCG
>NC_032023.1:4760208-4825644 GCF_001865875.1 Lupinus angustifolius | reverse complement strand
AATATATCCATAAATCTTGCAAATTGCCTTTCTTTGTCTCTTTTTGTTGGAACATGTGGATAAGGTAAGTCTCTCACAGGTGGAGCTTTTAATGCACTCTTCTCATGGTTTTTCATCTCACTCTCTTTTTCTTTGTTTTTCTCTTTCTCACTCTTATGTACATCCTCACTTTTATTTTTCAACACCTCTTTCTCACTTTCTTCTTTTTCACTCTCAATCTTTTCCTCAACAACAATCACATTCTTTTCACTCAAATTCTCACCAATACCTTTACCTATCATCTTACCACTCCGTGTGGTAATTGCTTTGCACTGCTCCTTCGGATTAGGTTCGGTATTTGCTGAAAATGCTCCTTTATGAGAGTTTGCAAGCTGCTTTGCTAATTTGCCCACCCGGGTCTCCAAATTCCTGATAGATGCATCAGTATTCTTCTGGTTAGCCATCGACATCTGCATAAATTGATTCAATGTGTCCGCCAATTGTGAATTCTGATTTTGTGGCGGTTGTTGATATTGTTGTTGATTTTGTGGCGGTTGTTGATATTGTTGGTTCTGGAATGGTGGTGGCCTGTTAGAAGAAGGTCCGACATCCTGTTTCCAAGGTTGGCTGAAATTTTGATTAGCTCCTCGAGAGTAGTTGTTCTGATACTGACCTTGCCTTGGCTGATTAGACATGTATTGCACTTCCTCCTCCTTGGGCTCACAATTACTCGTAGGATGATCTGGTGTACACGCGTCACATCTATTCACATGCCTCCTGGATGATGATTCTTGCATTTCCTTCAACTGTTTTGGAATATTTGCCAATTGCTTTGTCATTTCTTCCATTT
Organism: Lupinus angustifolius; assembly: GCF_001865875.1. Classification (NCBI taxonomy): domain Eukaryota; kingdom Viridiplantae; phylum Streptophyta; class Magnoliopsida; order Fabales; family Fabaceae; genus Lupinus; species Lupinus angustifolius. The sequence continues at coordinate 4,824,815 of NC_032023.1, read as the reverse complement.
GCTGTTCAAAAAGCTTGTTTTGTGCTAAGATTGCATCATTCCTTGCAAGTTCTATCATGCTTCTTCGTGTGGGAGCTCTACTGTGTTGATCCTGTTGGTCATTGATGGCCATAGACTCAATTATGTCAATGGCTTCTGTTGGAGTTTTAGCCATCAAAGATCCTCCAGATGTGGCTTCAAGGATCAACTTGTGTTGTTGGAGTAAGCCATTTCTGAAAATATGGATTTGTGTCTTTGCATCGAATCCATGGTTTGGACATTTCCTCAACATTGATTTGTACCTCTCCCAGGCTTCACATAAACTTTCACCTGCAAACTGAGAGAAAGTAGAAATAGCAGTTTTAAAATCCAAAAATTTTGATTGAGGAAAATACCTAGCCATGAATTTTTCCTCCAATTGGTTCCAATCCGATAAAATTTGTTGTGGTTGATCAAGGAACCATTCCTTGGCTTTTCCAATGAGGGTCAAAGGAAAGAGTCTCAGAAATACATCTTCCTCCTCATTCTCTGTCACGCCAGCAGTACCACAAAGTTCATAGAACTTTGTAAGATGTGCATAGGGATGCTCGCGATCCAGACCAGCGAAAGGGTTAGCATACATCAACTGTACCAATCTAGTCTTCATTTCCGGTGGCCTTTGATTTCCAGTAGGTCTGCCAATTCTGATAATGTTCCTTGGTGTGAAATTGACAAAACCTGGCTTATTGTCATCATTGGTTGCCGCCATTGTTTCTTGATTTGTAGAAGAACTTGAGACAGAAGTTTCTTCTTGTTGCCTTCTCTGCTTAGCAAGTTGTTTTCTCTTCCTGGCTTTGCTGTTATTCTTCCTAGCTGTTTTCTCTATTTCTGGGTCGAATAAGAGTTGATCAGCTGGAATCCTACCTCGCATAAAAAGAAAGATAACACAAATCTAGCCAAGTGGATTAGTTAACAAGCTTATGAAAATGTAAATAAAACTATGTACTATATTCACAATTGCTCAAGATAACAACTAAAGCAATGCTTTGTATTTAGACGCAACTCCCCGGCAGCGGCGCCATTTTGTTGAAAGTTATTTTTACCACTCTACTTTCAAATCCCTTAGGATTCAATTGCAGTATAGTAAAAGGGTTTTATATCGTATCCACAGGGAATTGGTTAAATCAATGCCTTTCTTTAGTAAATTTTCTTAAACAATGAGTTCAGATGGTTTGATGATTGATTTTTGTAACAACTTCAATTGTAAAAATATGCAATATTAAAAAGGATTTATAACAATATGAGAAAACTGTTGGGATTGGGTTTCACTCAATAACTCATCAATATCCTAATGATTCAACATACAAACTTTGGCTTATGCTTAATTTCATCACATCAATTCTTATTTATCTCATTAATCTTTTACATGAGTAGATCAACGATTCCCTAATCTAATTATCAATCTCTTGCATAATTAAAAAGGATAATCGTAATGAGTCCAGATGTAAAATGACAAACAAACTTAATTCTATCTCTAGCAGTCACGCTTGTTAGATGAGATAATCTAAATCCGATTATAATATGTAGTTCTCACTCACATATCAAATCTAAATTCATGCCTTAGGTGATCAATCCAAACATTTATGAAGAACAAGATTAAATCATTGAAATTATCGCATAGAACAGATATTTGTATATGGAAATCAAAATAGATACATCAAAGTTTAGGAGTTACATCCAATCCCAACACAAGGAAATTAGCAATCCATAGCCATGGATGCTTTCAAGCTCAAAGTGAAGATTTAAGAAGAAAGGATATCTCCAAGATGATGCAGGAACAAATCCACCCCTCCAGCTGATCTTCAATCCAAGCTCTATGTGTTTCCAAAGGTGTTTTTCTAAGTTCCTTAAGTTCTGAGTTTGAGGAAAAATTCTTCTCTCTAAAAAAAACTCTCGTTCTGAATTTGAGGAAAATGGCTTTTATAAAGAGAAGCACGCACAGGGCGCCCAGCCCCTTTTCTGGCCGCCCAGCGCTCTGCGTTCATTTCAGTAGGGCGCCCAGCTCCTTTTCTGGCCGCCTAGCCCCTTTTCTGGCCGCCCAGCTTGATTTGGACAGAAGCAAAAATGCCCAGCCCTCCTAGAATCAGGCTTGGCGGTTTTGAACGTTCTCCTAATCATTCTGCAAACCTTTTTCTTGTGGGATCTTCAACCTTAAAAGCTCAAAGTGAGATTGGAAACATGCATTAAACATATTCTAATTGTAAATTAGAATTTCTATAAGTTTTAATCAAAAAGTGTATTTTGCATGATATTTTCCATAAGTCAAAACGATAAGTGCTCTAAAATAAACTAGAAAGTACGGTAAAAATGGCACTTATCAATTGACAATAAAGATTAGTGATCAAAGGACAAGCTTGAAGGGATGAGCAAATCAACAAACAACAAAGTAATCAATATAGTCAAGACTCAAGTTCATACAAGGCAAAGCATTCCAGAAGATCTAGAGGCTAAGTATATTATATTTTTATTAGGTCTTAAGATGTTTGCTTAGTAAGAGTCTAGGCTAGGATGAACCCAAATGAAAGTCTCACAAGCTAAAATCAATCATAACTAAAATGAGACTTACATGTATACATACATGATTTACATGCACTTGCATACATACATGATCATATGTTTTTGGAAGCATTTAAAAAGAGTATTAAATCATACATCACTCAAAGTCATGCATCATACTTTTACAAATCATGTACGAGGTTCATATATCATTAAAATATCCTTTTGAAAACCTTTAATCGATTAAGAGATATTTTAATCGATTAAGCGTTGAATTCTTCGGAACTCGTTAATCGATTAAGTATGGGTTTAATCGATTAAGGTGAAAGTGAAAATTGTCAAGTAAAGCATTATTGGAGTTTGCCTATATTTTGATGAAGACAAGGACTTAGTGAAAGATTGAAGATGATTCCACAAATCAACATATTGTGGACTCAAGGGTTTCATATCTAGACTAGGTTCTTTAATAGAGTTCTTTTTAGAAGTCTAAGATGTGTGCCTTAGATATTGAGTCTAGGTTAGGTAAACCTAGATGCAATTCTCAGAATTCTTAAAAGTAATCATTTCATTTACACGAGACATTCCATCTAGATCATTATGTGTTCATGCATTAAACATACATGTTACTTGTGCATCTTAGGCATAATATATTGGTAAAACTTGTATAGTTGATAAGCATAACATATAGGTTGTTTACCATTTAATCACTAAGCTGAAAATGTGACAGTTAATTGATTAAAAGATACGTTAATCGATTAATGTGATTACAGTACCAAAAGAAAACTGAAAACCAGAAAATCGTTATTCCCAACAACCCGTTAATCGATTAAATGGGTACTTAATCGATTAACTGTGACTCGGAATGGTTTTCTATAAAGACTGTGAATTCAGAACGTGTACCAATCATATCATTCACTTTTAGAAATTGTTAGGTGCATATTTTCGTGTTTAATTGTGTCATATAGGCAGAGTGAAATGCATTGTGAAATAGAGAGAGAGAGTACCATGCTTAGGCTTTGATTGTTATCATATTGCATGTGGTTTATATGTTAAACATTCCTATCTTTTCTTGCATTTCTTTAAGAGAATTTTAGGGTAGAAATTCTATGTTTCTGCATTTTCATAGACTCATACATATTCATATTATCTTGTGACTTTTGTATATGGGTTTTAGTTGAGTTTTTCATTGTAATATTTTGAGCGAAAGTGTGCTTTATAAAACTCAGTTTTGTGTACTGTTTGTAATAAGGGAATCTGTCTCTTGGTGTCTTATCACCTAAGAGATTTGGTGTGTCTTCACCAAGACTTAGAGGTCTTGAGTTTAGAACGAGTTCTTGGCTGGGGCTAGATCGTAAGAATGGTTTTCTTAGGCGATTGAGAGAGTAAAGCCAAGAAAGTGGATTCTTGGATTCAAGAAGGGAGTGTCTAAGTGTTGTATTGTAAGTTTGCATGTAACTATACATTATGTTCAATATTAGTGGAGAAAAATCTCCCGAGATCAGAAGGGGAGGCCTGGATGTAGTTTGCAAGTGGACCCGCAAACGAACCAGGATAAAATTCCTTGTTGCAGGCTTTTTCTATCCATAATCTCTTTACATTCCAAGTCTTATTATTGCATGATATTGGCTGATATTTTGGATAATGTTAGGTTGTGGTATCTAGTTTAATTTTGTATAAAAATATATGCTTTATTTGTTCTTGAACGTCGGTGACTTGCTATACAAGAAGCCATTCTGCATCTTGCTATTTTATATGTGTTAATCGATTAACTTGGGCTTTTTCCAGAATAGGGCTTTGGTGCGAAAAGCGGTAATTGATAACTGCTACACCTATTCAACCCCCCTTCTAGGTGTGTTCTGTCCACTGATACCTAACAAGTGGTATTAGAGCTAGTACATCGTGCTAGCTCAACCGCATACGCGTGATCCTAAAGGGAAATTAAATGGGTTCCACCAACCCCTTTGGCGGTGATGGCGCATCCATTAACCGCCCTCCCATATTCAGTGCCGAAGGATACGCCTACTGGAAAGTCCGAATGAAAATATTCATAGAAGCCATTAACTCGAATATTTGGGAATCTATGGTCAATAGGCCTTTCGTTCCAATGAATTTAGTGGATGATGAACCAAAACAAAAAACCCAAGAGTTTATGGACCGATGATGAGCATAAAAAGGTTCAATACAACCTACATGCTAAAAACATCATCACATCGGCCCTGTCATATGATGAATTCTTTCGGGTTTCGCAATGTCAAAGTGCCAAGGAAATATAGGACACTTTACAAGTGACTCACGAAGGCACCAGTGAAGTCAAGCGTGCCAGGATGAATGCCCTGACACATGAGTACGAGTTGTTTCGTATGTTGTCGTGTGAATCTATCAGTGACATGCAAAAATGATTCACACATATAGTAAACCACTTAGTTGCTCTAGATAAATCATTCACCAAAGGAGAACTAACTAATAAAGTTTTATGTTGTGTTGACAGGATATGGCACCCTAAAGTTACAGCTATCATGGAATACAAAGATCTTGACTCCATGCCTTTGGCAACACTGTTTGGAAAGCTTCAAGAGGATGAGATGGAACTTGGGCGCTTGACGATGCATGAGGAATCAGACTGCAAGAAGAAAGGCATGTCTATTAAAGCAACACTAACTCAACCTACTAAAGAGAAAGAAGATGTTGAGTCTGATTTAGATATTGATGACGAAACGTTAAGCCTTCTCATACGAAAATTCGAGAAGTTCTTAAAGAAATGAGGCTTTAAACGGTTTCAGAAGAAAGAAACGCGTTAATCAACTCGAAAAGGAAAAGGTAATAAAGAACGCTTCACTTGCCACGAGTGTGGTAAGCCACGACACATGAGATTTCAATGTCCTACTTATCTCAAGAAAGTTTATTCGGAGAAGAGCACTCCCCAAGACTTCAAGTCAAAGAAGTCCTACGTTGTCTAGGACATACTGGAGGAGGATACAACATCAAGCACCTCAGATGAGGAGGAGACCGCCAAGCTATGCCTAATGACCAGAACAAATAAAGCTTGTGACTCAAATAATTCAAATGAGGCTAATAATGAGGTATACTTTGACACCTCATCTTCTTCCTCCGATGATTCACCTCCTTATGAGGATTTATATAATGCTTATGTCGAATTGCATAAGGAATTAAAAAAGTTAGCTAGGATTAGTTCCGATACAAAATGTGTAATCCTTGTAAATGAACAGAAAATACTCCTATTATAGAAAGAATTAGATGAGCTGAAACTTGAAAATGAAACCTTAGATCTAATATTTTCTTGTAATACATGCGATTGCTCAAATGATAAATTATGTAAATCAACTATCTCTGAGTCTTGCAAGACTTTGAAAAATGAAAATTTGAAATTTAATGAAAAACTTGCAAAACTCATAGAGAGTCAAAACCAACTAGACACTATGCTTAGTAAAACTAGAACCATTTGTGACCATACTGGATTAGGGTATATCCCCCTTTTACATAAACGGCCATATAGAAAACCTGTAACTCGACCAAATAAAAAGTTTTATAATAAGAAAGTTCCTACACGTTTCTATTGTGGCACTCATGGCTACACTTTCTACTCTTGCTATATCAAGAAGTATGGTATATCGAGTGGCGTATATTCTTGGATGGAAAAGGGAGATAACTCCCTGGTTACTAAGAGAAAAGGACCCAATATAAATTGGGTACCTGAAAAAAGCAAGTGATCTATTTTGTAGGCATGTCTACGAGCACACGAGCAACATTGGTATCTTGATAGTGGGTGTTCGAGGCATAGGACTGGTGATAGATCGAAATTCCTAGATCTATCGTTGAAGGAAAAAGGTTTTGTCACGTATGGAGATAACAACAAAGGAAAGATACTTGGCATTGAGACAATTGGGAACTCAACTCAGGCAGTGATTGAGAATGTACTATACGTTGAAGGCCTGGAGCACAACCTATTGAGTATCAGCCAACTTTGCGACAAAGAATTTTCTAAGATGATGTAGGGGGGATTTGAGATGTCGATGATGGGTGAGTTGACTTTCTTTCTCGGGCTACAAATTAAACAAATGGAAAGTGGCATCTTCATTCATCAGTCGAAGTACTACAAGGAGCTACTCAAGAAGTTCGACATGGAAAAATGTAAAGCAGCTTCTACACCTATGGTGTCCGCTTGCTATCTAGGGATCATCAGCTCTTTATTATATTTGACTGCGAGTCGTCGTGATATTATGTTTAGTGTTTGCATGTGTGCAAGATTTCAAGCATTACCTGAACATTCACATTATAGTGTTGTTAAATGTATCATGAGATATTTAAAGGCACTATAAATATGAGATTATGGTATCCTAAGGATGCCTCACTATCTTTGGTAGATATTCTGATTCCAATTTTGCTGGATGTAAGTTGGATTAGAAGATCACTAGTGAGACTTGTCACTTACTAGGCAGTTCCTCAATGGCATGGCACAATAAAAAGCAAGCTTGTGTTGTTTTGTCCACCGCCGAAGCGGAATACATTGTTGCTGGTGTGTGCTACGCTCAAATCCTCTGGATGAAGCAGCAACTTAAGGACTTTGGTCTTTATCTAGAAAATATTCCTATTAAATATGATAATACAAGTGTCATAAACCTATCCTAGAATCCCGTTTTGCATTCGAGAACCAAGCGATAGAAATTAGACATCACTTCTTATGTGATCGTGTTCAAAAAGGCGATTGTGTGCTTGAATTTGTTGAAACTACTAAACAATTAGCATATATTTTCACCAAGCCCCTTTCACGAGATACCTTATATGTTATTGAAGAGAACTTGAAATCCTTGATGAAAAATATCTTGATTAAATTGTGTAGCAATTTATTATTTGCCTTGCATGTTGAATGTCTTGTATGCTTCAAAATGAATACTTGTTGAATGCATTCTATTCCTAATATGATTCATGATCTAGTATAATAAGCTTTATATGTATGTGTGTTTGCCTAAAATTGTTAAATATAGGTTAGAAATCTTAACATGCTTTTAAAACTCAAAAACCTTCTTGATTCTACAAATCTGATGTTAGTTAATCGATTAACCAAAAGACTTAATCGATTAAAATAAGTTCCAGTAGCTAAAACTTTATTTTCTACGAACTTTAATCGATTAACGTTTCATCTTAATCGATTACCTAGGCTTATTTTTCTAAAACTCTGTAATTTTAACTTTGATTAATCGATTAAGTGCAGCTCTTAATAGATTAAGTGCAACTCTTAATCGATTAACAACAGCAGATAAAGTAGAAACAATAGTGTTCTTTGGCACTTTTCTAAAACCTCTCTATCCCCTTTTCTCTCTAAATCTCAGAGGCGACAACACAATTTCAATCCTTAGCTCAAATGGAGATTAAACGTCACCCTCTACCCATATTGCACTTCATTAAACTCCAATGTCTCTCAAATTTCCAAGAAACCCGTTTTCCCCAATTCCAATCCCTAAGTTTATATTGCTTCCAAAATCCTCTTAAACCTCTCTATCCTCTCGGTTTTACCATATATAATGGAAAGTGGTCGATCAAAAAGGATTAAGACAACAACACAACATGCACGAAGGATTATGATTGCTTCATCTTCAAATCCAAGTATGAGGCAGGACCGTGGAGACCCCTACTACTCCTTTATTCTGCAGGAGACTCGGTTGTCTAAATTTCAAGGTAGCAAACCTACATATATCAGGTATGCCGACTCAACTTGGATGACGGCTCAAAACTTTTATTTTCCGCACGAAATGCAAGCTCAAGGATCTGTTACATTTCTGGAATTAAAAGGAAACACATACCTTGCTCTAATTAGGGAATTCTATGCAAACTTTAGGTATAAAGATGGAAAATATTGGTCCATGATTTCTGGAAAATTATTTGAGTTAAGTGAGGAAATTTTTATGAATGTGGGTGGATTGTCTACTAATAGTGCTAGTATTGGTGACTGTGATTGGGTTAAGAATACGTTTGATGCTGCTGAAGTTTATAAGTCATGTTTGAGAAGACCTCATTTGTATGTCCAAGGAGAGTTAACTAAAGTTGGATCGTTGTCTGTGGAGAATAGACTATCATCTGATAGCATATATTCTGGTTCAAAGGAACACAAATCATGCACAGCTCACCGTGAATGATTTGAGGTTCATGTATGCTGTCAAGGAGAACATCATGATAAATTAGCCTAAAGAGATCCTTAAGGTCATGTATAGTGTGTCTACTTTGCAATCCAAGTTGCTACCCTATAGTATCTTCATTTCAAGAGTTATTGATTATCTACACACTATTGTAATAGAATCTACTGATAAAGATCACCTTGTTGGTGAGAGCTTGATTCACAAGATGAGTATTTATAAGTATGGAAATACTTGGCAATATCAAGATGACTACACCACAGTGGATCTAGATTTATTTGGAGATGATGATCAGGCTGGGACAAATGAGTAGACTACAGGAATTCAGGGGGAGAAATCTAGAAATGCACTGCGGGAACCTTCATTTGGATTAGCTCATTTGGATGCTATGGAGCAGAGGCTGAACAACAGAATGGATCTACACTTCCAGTCTTTGAAGGATTCTTATGATATTGACTTGGAGCAGTTTGAGGAGCGTCAGGTCGCTTATATTGATAACCACTATTAGTCCTTGAGGAACTTAGTTCAAACCACTGTTGAGGCACAGAATGACAGGTTTTGTGCAGAATTTCACAAGCTGAGAATTCTCATCATGGGAGGTAGTAGTTTAATAATTCCTAATGACAGAAACCTTCCACCTCATCCTTAGTTAGAAGACTTTTGACCTTAGGATGCCTTAGGTTTATTTCTTCTAATGGCTAAATTCAGGATTGTGTTGCTTTGTTCTCTTTGAGACCTATTTCCTCTTTGCTTTATTGGTTTCTAATAGCTACTATCTACTTGTGTTGGACTTTTATAACTTGATATACATGATATTGAACTTTGTACGTTACTGGTTTTTCAATTGCTTACATTATATGTTTACTTATGTCACAAATAGTATGAATGTGTGTTTAATGGTTCTTGACCATGTTGGTTATATGCATCTATCTTGTATGATTAAGTTGTTGTCTACATGCTATTATATCAATGCTTAATTATTCTATGCTTAACCAGTTATCCTATAAACATCTATGCCATTAAAAATGTTCATTCACTATTTTTTGTCCATTTAATCGATTAACACCGGGTATTTAATCGATTAAACGATGTTAACAAGAGCATTTGTTCAAGCTTCTTACAACTAGTTAATTAGTTAAATTCCCAAAATTAATAAATTGGTTACATTTTTGTTATCATTACATAACTCTTCTTACTTTTGACTAGATTTATTAGTTTATCTTTTTTATAATGTCAAAAGGGGGAGAAATGTTGCTTTGTTGTTTGATGTGTTTGCAGGTTGTATAGTAAAATTCAACTTCCATTTGTTTTAGCTACCTACTTACATTAAGGGGGAGAAATGCACTTTAACTTTTGAATTAACAACCATTGCATTCTATAATCATCAAGCTATTCATCAAACAAGATTTTATGTGGAGTTTGTCATCATCAAAAAGGGGGAGATTGAAAGTGCAAATTGTCAAGTAAAGCACTGTTGGAGTTTGTCTATGTTTTGATGAAGATAAGGACTTAGTGAAAGCTTGAAGATGATTCAACAAATCAACATGTCAAGGATTCAAGGGTTTCATATCTAGACTAGGTTCTTTAATAGAGTTCTTTTTAGAAGTCTAAGATGTGTTCCTTAGATATTAAGTCTAGGTTAGCTAAACCTAGATGCAATTCTCACAAGTCTTAAAAGTAATCATTTCATTTACATGAGATATTCCATCTAGATCATTATGTGTTCCTGCATTAAACATACATGTTACTTGTGCATCGTAGGCATAATATATTTGTAAAATATGTATAGTTGATAAGCATAACATATAGGTTGTTTACCATTTAATCAGTACGGTGAAAATGTGTTAGTTAATCGATTAAAAGATACATTAATCGATTAACATGATTAAAGTTCCAACAGAAAACTGAAAACCAGAAAACAGTTATTCCCAACAACCCGTTAATCGATTAAATGGGTACATAATCAATTAACTGGGTACATAATCGATTAACTGGGACTCGGAATGGTTTTCTATAAAGACTGTGAATTCAGAACGTGTACCATATCATATCATTCATTTTTAGAAACTTCTATGTGCATATTTTCGTGTTTAATTGTGTCATATAGGTAGAGTGAAATGCATTGTGAGATAGAGAGAGATAGTACCATGCTTAGGACTTGATTGTCATCATATTGCATGTGGTTTATATGTTAAACATTCCTATCCTTTCTTGCATGTTTTTCTTGCATTTCTTTAAGAGAATTTTAGGGTAGGAATTCTATGTTTCTACATTTTCATAGACTCACACATATTCATATTATCTTGTGAGTTTTGTATATGGGTTTTAGTTGAGTTTTTCATTGTAATATTTTGAGCAAAAGTGTGCTTTTTAAAACTCAGTTTTGTGTACTGTTTTGTAATAAGGGAATTTGTCTATTGGTGTCTTATCACCGAAAAGATTTGTTGTGTCTTCACCAAGACTTAGAGGTCTTGAGTTTAGAACGAGTTCTTGGCTGGGGCTAGATCGCAAGAAAGGTTTTCTTAGGCGATTGAGAGAGTCAAACCAAGAAAGTGGATTCTTAGATTCAAGAAGGGAGCGTCTAAGTGTTGTATTGAGGAAGTTTGCATGTAACTATACATTCTGTTCAATATTAGTGAAGAAAAATCTCTCGAGATCAGAAGGGGGGGCATAGATGTAGTTTGCAAGTGGACTCACCAACGAACTGGGATAAAATTCCTTCTTGTAGGCTTTTTCTATCCCCTAATCTCTTTACATTCCAAGTCTTATTATTGCATGATATTGGCTGATATTTTGGATAATGTTAGGTTGTTGTATCTAGTTTAATTCTGCATAAAAATATATGCTTTATCTATTCTTGAACGTCGGTGACTTGTTGTGCAAGAAGCCATTCTGCATCTTGCTGTTTTGAATGTGTTAATCGATTAAGGCTTGCAGTTAATATATTAATTGGTGTTTTTTCCAGAATAGGGCTTTGGTGCGAAAAGCGGTAATTGATAACCGCTACACCTATTCAACCCCCCTTCTACGTGTGTTCTGTCCACTGATACCTAACATAAGGTTTGTTGATGTTTCTATTATCTGGTATTTTCAAGAACCCTTAAACGATTAAGTTTAAGGGATAATCGATTAACTACAGGTGAAAATAGAATAGTATATTAACCCAAGTTTTTCATATTGCTTCATAATATACATGAACGTTGATTCATAGAGTTAGAACACATATACGAAAAACAAATTATACATAGTTCTGAAAATCTTAAGCTCTTTTACTTTCATATTTTTAGAGAGATTTTCAAAGTGTTCTTTTGAAAAAGATAAAAGGGTGAATCTTTACAAAGATACCCATTGAGCTTTATTGTAAAATCTTTTGTTAAAAAAAACCTAGCATCTCACGTTTTCTGTTTTGTAATTGTGAGATTTTTAGAAGGGTTTTAGATTCTATAAGAGTGATAAATCTGCATATTGAGGTGCACATCTAACTTGGAAAAAAATTAGACAAGGAATTAACATATTCTCTTGGTGTGATTGGTATCACTACTGATAGAGAATAGGTTTGGGAAAAATCCTAAGTGTAGGTGGGTGTCTTCACGAGAAGCAAGAGGTCTTGGTTTTGAGCGATACCTAGGCTGGGGCCTAATCATGAAAGGATATGAGATCTTAGTAGGCAAGATAAAGAGGTCAAACCAAGGTTGTCAAGTTCATAGGTTCCAAGAAAGGAGCGTCTTGCATCTTGTATTGGAAGTGTGTTTGTAAAAACTCATAAATTTCCATAGTATAGAAAAATCTCTCAAGATCAGAAGGGGATGCCTGGATGTAATTTGCAAGTAGACCCACAAACGAACCAGGATAAAAGTTGTGTCTCATTCTTCTTATCCCTTATCTTTTTATATTTTCGTATTACTTGATTTACTTAACTTGACATGCATATCTTTCTGTGTTAAATTGCATATTATGTATTGTGCATTTATTGTTCTTGGATATCGAAAGAAAATTGTTTTCATAGAACAAGAACTAAATAATCGATAAAGGTGTCTAATTACTCGATTGTCTTCAGAACGAGTTAATCGATATATTGTGTAATTTTGGGTAATTTGTTTGTTTATCGAGCAACGGTAATCGTGTACCATATCACCTATTCACCCCCCTCTAGATGAGTTACATAGCCCTACGGGACCCAACAGTCAAAACCCGGAAGGGCGGTCTAAGCAAAACTTAAGGACAAAACAAAAAAGAAAGGGAAAGGTCTCTTAAGAGCATAAGACAATAATTCAATATTGGAGCAAATTTTTGGAAGACAAAAAATTATGACAATTTACTGGGGCGGTTTTTCTGGATGGTCAATGCTTGTATAGTGGTGATCTAACATGTTTTGTTATTTATAACCAACTCCCTCCACTCCACCCACAACACAAAGAGCCAAACACATTTATATTCCTTTAGTCACATATCAATTGAAGCCTTTTGTTTGCATACTTGTTTTCATTAAACTTGTACTATCTTAAGAATATTAAACATGCTAACTTGATTAATATTAAAAAAAAGCTCTTTAACACTGAAAGATAGAGTTAATCGTCGTTCTCTAGTGTGAACAAACAACACCATTCCACACAAACAACAATGTACAACCAAATGTTGAGGATGCGACGGAGCAATAACGATGAATACAATTACAACTCAATCTGATTTGAAAAATTATAGAATTACCAAACATGAGCATTTCATAACATGCATTAATAACAACCATTTGTGTTTATACAAAAATGAAACAACAAAAACATGACATCTCATATTCAAATAGCTAGTGCCTCCAAATTCTAGCAGTACACCGACCTACATCTTTGGTTTCACCCTTTTTCTTTCCAAGTTCTGGCAGTACACCGACCTGTGTTCTTGGACTTTAACCTAGTTCCAAATTCTAGCAGTATACTTACATACGTCTTAGGTTTCACCATTTACACTAAAAGTTTCGGTAGTACACCGAACTACGTTCTTGGACTTTAACTCAGTGTCTCCAAATTCTGGCAATACACCGACCTGCATCTTTCGTTTCACTATTTTTTACTCCAAGTTTCAGAAATACATCAACCTGCATTCTTGGACTTTAACCTATTGTCTACAAATTTCGGCAGTACACCGACCTACGTCTTTGGTTTCACCCTTTTCACCCCAAGTTCTGGCAGTACACCGATCTGCGTTCTTGGACTTTAGCCTAGTGTCTCCAAAACTCAGGTAGTACACTAAACTGCATATTTGGTTTCACCATTTTCACTCCAAGTTCCGGAAGTACACCGACCTACGTTCTTGGTATTTATCCTTGTTTGTCCAAATTTTGGTAATATACTGACATGCGTCTTTAGTTCACTTCCATCTTTATCCTGCTTATCAAGAGTAAACTCAGATCATCTTGAAGAGAGCTCAGCTCATAAAAGAAAGATTGACATTGTCGAGCACTAAGACTTAGTCACTTAGGCTTCTTCTAAGTCCCGACAAAATTAACATTTATTTCCTTACTAGTTACTTATCATGGTATAACTCAAACCACGATTTTCTTGCTATCAGATAAGCAATCAGTAAATAGGAGAAGCTATGAACAACGATTTTTGTCCGACCCACAAAAAGCCGAACATCTTTTTTTCAAAATAAATACCTCCTCAAAATTAGGAATGATTTTTTTGGTTTTTATTTAGTATAAATTGGGATGTTTAAAAATTAGGAATGATTTTTTTGGTTCTAAAAAACATTGCACAGAAAAGAGAGAGAAATCTGAAAAGATGGAGAGGGAAGAAAAGAAATTCAGTGAGAAAAAGATTCAGTGAGAAAAAGATTTAGTGCAACAAGTTCTACTATTTGCATCGTGAAACCCTTCTACAAGCCAGTCATATCGCTCCACGTGGTAGTCCAGTCAGCTTTTTCAAGGTCCATTCGGTCAGATCACGATTCGCACACAAATGCATCTCTCCGTATGTGGACATGTCTCCACCGGATCCAGACCCCACTCGTAGTGAGAAATCTTGCGCAACCGTGTGTATTTTAACCGTTGTGAGCCTGCTTTCCCAACCAATCAATTAGTGACGTGTAAGAGGGTGTAGCACTTCTCTCCCAGATGTGACCGTAGTAAATCACGGCCTCTCTCCTACCATCCAATCCAGTGCGTGCGGGTACATTCTAGACGTGGTGCGCCTTCACTTCTAGCCAACCAGCGATTGCCATGTATCCCCTCTTACCTAACCAAGGCCATTCCAGCCAGTCTCAAAGCGATGCGTCAGTGCCTACTGTGCTCACTGTGCTGCACACGATTATTATCCTGTCAGGTATTAAAATTCTACTTCTTTTTTTGTTTCTAAGGAAATTTAAATTTTTTAGTAATAATAATTACTATATGTAATCAATAAAAATTAATTTGTTGTACATGAGGCATAATAGTTTTATTTTGTAAATAAAAATAATTTCTTTTTGGTTAAATAACAACAATAAAGAAGATAAATGTCCCTTTAATATAGTAAAAATCTACCAACTTTTTATGGTTTTCTTTGTAATAACCAAGTAAATGATTTTTTTTGTAAACACTTTTTTGTATTATTTAGAAAGTCAGAACCTTTCCTAATTTACAATGATTTTCAATAAAAAAATTAGTTGATTCAATATTCTTCTATATAAAATTATTACCTTATTTATAAAATAATATTATTATAACCTTTGGGAATTAATTAAATGATGGAGGCAATTAGTGGTAACATTTATTGTCCTCATATCACCCTTGAATGGTCGCATTACTAGTAGCGACTCTAGGAGGTCGTGTAGCCGAAAATCGGGGCACGATACTAGTTATCATGAAAGATAATTTTAAAAGAGAAGATGATCTCTAATGTTCATAACATACAAACTCATTAATACATCATTTGCATACTTGGGTATGTTTGTTTACTTATGTGTGATTGTTATGAGTGAAATATGTTATGGTATTGTTTTATGCTTGATAAATGTAAAAATGTTAAACATGATCATGAAATTCGTATTTCCATTGGCCAATGCCAAATATTTAGTTGAGCCTCTTGTACAACATGCCTGCTTATTTGTACATGAATTAATGATGTTATTTTTGTTGTGCAATAGCTCATATTCAAGTGGACTGAGTCTTTTCTCCATAAAATAGCAATGCAAATTATAGACTTTGACTGATATAAAGGAATTGGAATAGAGGGCTACATATTTATGTGTTATGTAAACCTAATGAAAATTAGAACAATAACCATAAACATAAACCATTATTCTCTAATACATAGTGGTAATATCTAATAATGCACTCGGAGATGTATGCACAATTGGTTGAACTTCATTACCAAATTCATTATATTATTTTCTCACCCTATTCTCTTTTAGTATTCGATTGATCGCTTGTTCCAACCAATTGGGATCAAGTGGCTCTTAACCCAGGGGCCAAATTTGAGGTGGAGAAATTTGATAAAAATGATAGTTTTGGATTGTGATAAAGGAGGGTTAAGGATGTGTTGGTTCAACAAGCTCTATCAAAGACATTGTGTGATAATAAACTAGATTATATGACTTAATAGGATTGGAAAGAGCAGAAAGAGAATGCTATGAGAACCATACGGATCTATCTATCAGATGAAGTGATGTACCATGTTATGAATTTGACAATACCAATAGAGATATGATAGACATTAGAGAAGCAATTCATATCCAAGTCTCTAACAAACAAGTTGTACTTGAAACACAGACTCTACGACTTGAAGATACAGGAGGATACTAATTTGTAACAACATCTCAACATTTTTAATCAAGTAATCAATGGCTCGAAGAAGCTATATGTGAAGGTTAATGATGAGGATACAACAATAATTTTATTGTGTTATTTTCCAAATTCCTACGAACACTTTGACGTACGAGATAGACTTAATCAAACTGGATAAGATAACGGTTATACTTCTAACCCACAATTAAAGAAGACAAAATTTAGGGGAAGGGTGTTAGGGTGATGATATGTATGTGAAAGGGAGCTAAGCGAGTGGGAGGAACCAAGGAAGAGGAGGTCATACCCAATGGAGGATGATTATATAGGCAGGTAGGGACAGTTGCCCCCTGAATTGTTTTTTCCATAAAATTTATTAAAATATGTTTTTGTTGTTTTGCCTAGCGAAACATATTTATTGTCCCACAAAGTGTGTCACTCCATGTACCACTTGTTGTGGTTGACCAGAAAAATACTTAATTATTAAACTATTAAATTATAAAATATATTTTTTCAATGAATAGTGGAAGATAGATTGACACAATTTTTTACATATACTCCCTTTATGGAGATACTCATTGAAGCTCACATATTTGTTTACTTTATAGCTTATAAATAAATATAATGCAACTTGTAATAATTGGACTTAACTTATTACACTTGTAGATGTTGATGTTACTTATAATAATAAGACTACATTTGATTTCATAATTACTTTACATTTGATAAAAGAGATTATGTATGCATTTATAATATATCCTAAGAATTCTTATAAGTCGTTTAATATTGTTAATATGTATTTTTGTCCAACAACTATATGCTATGGATTTTAATGAGCAAGAGAATATTAGTTTCAGATATCAATGTCAATATTTTATATTAGTGTCGTTAACCATTCAAGTTTAAAAAGTTCTCAACCATATGTCGTTAGTCATAACTTGCTTTATCAAGTTATTTGTTTTATCTTAATTATTGTGGTTCAACTAACATAAACCATTTTCAACAATGAAAACAACCAAACAAAATTACGAAGGATGAAAGAAGATGAACTTATTGTAGAGAACGTAGTGATTAAAATTGAAAAGGAAATAGCTGAAATTTTTTGCCTCTAATCCAATCATGTATGATTCTTTATATTTTTCGTTACTGAATTGATTTTAGTTATAAATTGTAACTAAATATTGTTGTCCACCTAAAGTTTAGATCAAGATCCGACACTAGTCTTTCCAAAGGGAAAAGACCAAATTCTAGGGACAGAACATGAATATAGTGCTTTAAGTGTGAACAAACTAGACAATACAAAAAGGATTACTCTAATGAATGAAGTCCTAGCAAACTGATGGGTAAAGATGAAGCATCTAGATCTACAAATGTTGCACTAAAAGATGACTCTACTTATAATAGTGAAAATGATCTACTATATATATCATCAAATCGTAGTGCAGATGAATGGATACTTGACACTAGTTGTTGCAACCACCATATGACGCCAAATAGAGAATGATACACCACATATAGGGTAGGCAATTTTGGTTTCGTGTATCTTGGAAATAATAAAGCATATGCAATTGTTGGCATTGGAGAAATCAAAATTATGATGGATGATGGTATAGTTAAGACGTTATGTGAGGTTAGACACATACCAGACTTGAATAAGAATTTAATTTCTTTAGGGACATCGCATGCCAAAGGATTCAGCTATAGAGCTGATAGGGACATTGTTGTGAATTACAAATTGTTAGGGAGTACAGTTATAAGTGGAGTGGCAGAAGAAATTTCAATATATGCAGACCATGATGCTACAAAATTATGGCATATACAATTAGGTCATATCAATATATGTGACATGACAGAACTATGCAAGAGAAGACTGTTGAGAGGAGTCAGCAAATGCAAGCTAGATTTGTGAAAATATTGTGTGCTTGGAAAATAGACATGAGTTAGTTTCAAGGTTGGCCAATGCATAATTCAGAACATTCTAGACTATGTCCGCATGGATGTATAGGGACCTTTTAAACTCCAAAATATCGTAATTGAACTATCACCTTTATGGAAATTTAACTCATAGATTAGTGCAATTATCGAAAAATTGATCTTAAACATATCATATTATGCAAAGTGTCAGATTATACCTTTTAGAGTGTTTTTGCAGGCCAAAACTAGAGAAATCAGTGTAAAATTCAAGTTTCTTGACTTGAATAACCGAGGCCCAGCACATAAGTCGCACCCAGCTGACGTGATAGACCTAAAAAGTCACACCCAGCGCAATCCCTACACTAGGTGGAAATAGCAGCATGTAGAATCCAAGTTGAGCGTAATCCCTGTGTTGGGCGAAATCCAGGGGAAAATTTTGGCATAGCTAATGTTCTGAAACCGCCAACGAAATGCCTGAGCTGACCAAAATTGGGCAATTTTGCCCAACACTAGAGCTACGCCTAACATAGAGGTAAATTCCTTGAATCATAGTTATTCATCTTACGAGTGGAGTTGCTACACATAGAGCTTTATTTCATGAGCTAATAAATTAACTAAGATATAAAGTGTTAGTATCATTGAAGTCCCTTTGTTGTGAAATAATTATAGCTAGATGAATTTATATTGTTGAAGAAAGTGTGTATTGATATTGAATAGTAAAATTCAATCCAATTATCTTTATTCCAATATTTTTATCCAATTATTGAGTTAGTAATTAGCTTAAACAAAACAACCAAAACCCAATTTAAAACTAACTTAGAATAACAATTTTATTCGTTGAAAAACTAGTATCAAGCAAGTCCTTGTGGTTTCAATAACTATTTATACTTGTTTGTGACAATCCAATTTGGTAATTTAATTGACCAATTTTTCGGTTAGTAGGACTCACTCAGGAACCATCCCTAGGAGGTTCTCGGTATTTTGTAACTTTTGTTGATGACTTTTCTCGGAAGATCTGGGTATATTTTCTGAAGCATAAATTTCAAGTCTTTGCCAAGTTCAAGTTTGGAAGGAAAAAGTAGAGAACTAGACTGGTAGAAAAATCAAATACTAAGGTCATACAACAGTGTGGAGTATCCAGCCTCAGGGTTTTAGAAATTTGTGAGAAACATGGCATTTAGGTACAATTTTTAGTGTAGAAGACTCCTAGGCAGACTAGTGTTGCAGAAAGGAAGAACATGACTCTTAAAGAGAGGGTCTGATGTATGAGACTGAATGTTGGACTTTCCAAAGGTTTTTGGGTAGAGGCACTTAGTATGACATGTTATGTCATCAATATATCACCACAAGCTTCATTGGATGGTAAAGTTGAAGATGGGGTATAGACAAGTAACCTAGTCAATTAGAATATTTTTTTACATATTTGGTTGTCCTGCTTATGTACGTGCACCTAATGATGAATGATATAAAATCGATCCAAATCGAGAGGTGTATCTTCATAGGATATACCAGAGGTGTGAAGGGATTGAAGTTCTAAGATCCATTTTCCAGAAAAGTGGTGTTGAGCAAAGATGCAGATTTGATGAAGATTTCATGCTGAAACATTCAGTTTTGATAAAGGTGCCCTGGAAAAATGGAGAGGCTTTGGAATCAAATATGAACCTAGTGAGCAAGAAACATATCAAATGAAGAAAGACAAGGAATCATGCACTAGTTCAAGTCAAGAACATGATGATTCTCAGACAGGAAGTTCAGGTGTGCAAGTGTATCTACTTACTAGAGACATGAATAGACATCATATCAAACCTCTAGAGACATAACGGGTGGGTGTTATGATGGAGGATATGAAATCTTTATACAAGAACTAAACTTGGGAGCTTGTTGCATTACCCCCAGACAAGTGTGCAACTGATATGTTAACCAAGTCAGTTATTGTAGACAAGTTTAGGCATTGCCTAAGCTTGTTAAACATTCACTTATACTAGAATATGGAGTGCCCAACAGCAAAATATGGATACTAATGATATTCGCCAAGGTGAAAATTGTTGTGCAATGACTTATATTCTAGTGGACCGGACATTTTCTCAATAAAGCAACAATTCAAGTTATGAGTTTGGGTTGATACAATGAGTTGAGGTGGAGAGCTATATATTTATGTGTTATGTAAACCTAATAAGAATTAGAATAATAGTCACAAATACAAATCATTATTCTCTAATACATAGTGGTATTCTCTCAATGCTCACAGAGATATAAATACAATTGGCCGAACTTCGTTATCAAATTTCTTATGTTGTTTTTTGTCCTCCCTATTATATTTTAATATTTAATTGTTCCTTTTTTTCAACAATTTTATTGTTATTACTCAGTCATATCTTGATATATGTTATTATGACCGATTGTAACTTTGATTACATATGATGATATGTTTTTGGGCATAATCAATAGGTCATTTTCTTTTGCCACGTGGGACCATCAACGGACCATCAAAGTAGACTATAGTGATTAATCTAGGGATGGCAATGAAAACTGAACCCGTGGGTACCCGTCCAAACCCGACCCAAATTTAATGGGGTAAACCCGTTATGATTGGGTTCGGGTTCAGGTTCGGGTTTTACTCGATGTTAATTTTCGGGTTTGGGTTCGGGTTTGGTATATGTGATACCCTACCCCGAACCCGTCACCGATTAAATCAAACTTCTCCAACCTTGTGTACACACAAATGCTGTTGTTCCAATTAGAGATCTAAGAGAGAGAATAGAGTTAAAGATCTGAGAGAGAGAATAGAGTGAGGAAGAGGAAGAGAGGGAAGAAGCCAAAAGTGAAGGTGAATATGGATGAGCGTTACATATTGTAAATATGACCTGGTTTTCTATGTGAATAATATTTACATAATAATTTTACAAGTTCACCAAAGGTTTAACAGAGAGCAAGACTAGTTTCAATAAAGTAGTAATAGACCAATATTGGATTTTAAAAAATGAGACATGCAGAAAGCTATACTCAAAGTTTGAAATTGGTTAGTTGTAGATTTCAAGTTGCGGCTACAGTTTGCAGATATTTATTTATTTTCGGGTTACCGGTCGGGTTCGGGTTACCCGAAACCCGACAGGTTCGGGGATGGTATTGTTAATTTCAACCCCACAGAGTTTGGGTTCGGGTTCTGATTCAGGTTTTGGATTTCGGGTTCGGGGTTGGGTAAGCATAAACCCGACCCCGATCTGCCCCGTTGCCATTCCTAGATTAATCCATACCTTTTGTCACATGTTACTGATGTTGACTACATTGGTAGATTGGATTATTAGCTCTGGTGTGGTGTAATATTGTAAGTCTAAAAGACAATGTATAATTCGACCTAAAATATTTATCG
Organism: Lupinus angustifolius; assembly: GCF_001865875.1. Lineage (NCBI taxonomy): Eukaryota > Viridiplantae > Streptophyta > Magnoliopsida > Fabales > Fabaceae > Lupinus > Lupinus angustifolius. The sequence goes on along the minus strand of NC_032023.1, from coordinate 4,803,115 downwards.
TGCTTTTTAATTAAATCAATATTGTTATGAAGTCTTGAAAGCTAGAATTACGACATTAACTGACCGGTGTAATCAATGTTATAAATATCGTATCAATCATTGATATATTAATTTATTGATTCATATATTGGTTCACTAATTAACTCAAAACTGTTAAATAAGTTAACTTGGACATAAATAAAGAACATAAGTTCACAATGTGGTGGTGATCGATTCAAACGAATGTAGCTGAATGACAACAATTCAAAGGTGGAGACTCGATGATAATAACAATTAAGGCTCTTTTCTATTTTTCGTTATGTCACTTAGACCATAGAAATTTTTTATTCTTTTTGTTTCTTTTCATTTCTATTTTTTTTTTATTTTTTTAAAAGCAAAAAGAATTTTGCAAATTTATTTTTAATAAAAAACACAATGAACGACTCAACTTAGATAAATCTACCCAATTTCATGGTTTTAGTGAAATACCAAAACCAATCAGCTTTCAACAATTTTTAAGTTTGTTTTCAATCGTTTTTATTAGTTTGGATGCAAAGACAATCAAATAGAAACATTATACTAGTTATGATCCAATTCATCAATTTTACAATTAAGTCGTAATGGTGCTTGCAAGAATAAAAATTAAATGAAAGAAAGCACGTTGGTTTCACTTTCTTTGAAATCTCATGAGAATATTTTTTTTTCTATTCCTAAACCCACTTTTAAAACTCATATTCCTAACTAAAAAGGTGGTAGTTTAATGGTATAAGATCCCACTGCATTCCCAAAGTTGATGGTTCGATTTTTAGAAGCGACACTTGTTGGGAGGGTAACCATAAACTCCAAAATGAATTAATTATTCACCAAAAAGGTGAGAAAATATCTTTAATAATACAAAAAACTCAGATTCATTAAGACATAAAAATTGAGAAAACACTTTCCAGGAAAGTGAGAACTATCAAGTTGATCTACTATAACACATTTAATGGTGTACTAGTGCATATAATTAGAGTAAGGATTCATCACCTAGATCACATAGAGGAGAGAGAAATAAACCAAAATCACAAGTATATAAAACAAACTATACTATTGTAATTATATAAATCACCCTCATTTTATCCATTGAGTTTTAGTATAATTATATAAATCAACATCATTTTTTTTTGCATATTCAAAAATCACCCTTATTTGGACTTAGATCCATTGTATACCACATTTTGTGGATATGTTTGTAAGATTAAACAAAATTATATCATTTATTCTCTATGACCAATATTATTAGAGATACATTTGTTTTTAAAATAAATGACACTTGCATAAGTATTCAAAAACTCAAACTTAATGTCAATATACTTTATTTTATTCCTACAGTTAAATTAGTTATTGATATTGATATAATATTGATATAAGGCTAGAACCAATAAATGATTTAAGCGAAATAATAGTACATGACCCGTCATTTTATTATCATTATTTTATGACTTATTGGAGATGACTAAAGACTTGTATTCTATATAAAAATTGTTAATATTGTAAATATGTTGAAATTTTTATATTAATAAAAAATAATACAATATTCAAACTTATCTTCTTATTCAAATATTTATTATTTGGTAAGATTAATAGATTTTGAAAAATGTTTAAGGAAGTAAGAAAGATAGAGAAAATTTGTTGTTTGGTCCAACAAAAGTTTAATGAGTTTCTCAATTAAGTTATAAAAAATGATCATTATCATACTTAACAACGTAATATGTGTCAAAACTTATCTCACGGACCTTCCCTAAATGATGATTGACACACAAAATAGATGGAAGTAAAAACATTGTAAATTGTAAATCATTTTGGTTTGTCCAAAATGCAAAAATAATTATAAAGGAAATGATGCTTAAATATACCAAAGTGAAGATTGATTTCTCATCAAACTGTATATCTAATTTGTAAATGATCATTTTATACTAAGTAATGTATATTTAGTTAAAAGTAAATTACACCAATATTTCTTAAAATTACAATTATTATATATTTTTTATTTAAAAGATTACACTCATCTTACTTATAAAAGAAATAAGATGCATGTGGAAAAAGATGAAGAATAATTTATTTAATTTCATTTAATTTTTCCATTTTGCAACCAACCAGTAGAAAGCTGATGGATACCACTCTATTTCGAAGTCGGTAACCGAAAATAAATGACACCATAGCCACCCCACCATCACTCCTATATATACCTCTCTACCTCATTTTCTTCAAACTCAAATAATAATAATATTAAATATCTTCCTTTTGTAACCACTTTTCTCTTCTTCATTTAATCGTATAAAATGGTTGCAGAGGTTAAGATCTGGAATCCCATTGAAGTAGCAGAACAAGCTCGTAAAGACTATCCATCACAGATTTTTGCGTCACATCTTACTATTGATCCTTCACTTTCCTTTCCTCTTATGAAACCTCTCATCATGTTAGTTTTTTTATTCCATTTTTACCCTTTCCTTTACCGATTTCGCGCAAGCTTCTCACATGCTTTGGTTTTTGTCGTTTTACTTGTTTTTTATGATTTGATTATGTCGTTTTTGGTGTGTTGACTTTTTCTTGCGGAGAAAATGGTAATGATGTGGATTTTGGCTGAGTCGAACTTGGATTTGACGATTCCAGGTTTTCAGGAACGATTCAATTCATTTTGGTTTTTGGTTTTTGGTTTGTGGCAGTTTAAGTTGCTTTGACGGTTGTGGTTACTGTAATTGTTGTCATTGCAATATAGATTGTGATTGTTGTGGTGTGAATTATTTTGTAACTAGAAAAATATTTTTAATTTCGATGCAGTCTAATGCAACCCAAAAGTGATCCTAATGTGATCTGATGCAACAGCATCATTGTGACATTATGATTCAGTGTCATACCGCAACTACGGTGTGATGCAGTTGCGGCAGTTACAGTAACTATTATATTGCGACCGCATCTGCAATTTGAATCACGGGTTTGTGGGAAAGTGGAGGTATTTTGACGAAAGGTATATTGGTTGGGTGAAATTCAGATTAGATGATTCCAGATTTTTGGGAACGATTCAGTTCGTGTAGATTTAGGGCTGTGAGTGATATAAACTATCTTTAGGTATTGAATTGTTTGATTGTTTTGCAATTAAATGTTGCTTTCATTAAATTATGTCGTTTTCATACGATTTCTATTGTGATTCCATGCAGTAAGCTGTGCAAGGATATATTCAAGGCTTGGTCAAATTTGGATGATTCTTTCTTTCATGTTGAGAAAATTTCAGGAGGCATCACGAATTTGCGTGAGTAGTGTTTTGTTACTCATATGATTGATTTTCATTAGCTGAATGGCTTCATTTGATAAATGGCTTACTTGATAAAGACCATGTAATGATGAGCTTGATTATTGTATGGATGCTTGATCACTTTTGGTTCATTTTTACCCTTTAGTTGTTGATGTAGAACCTAATGATAAGTTTGTCTGTTTGTCAGTTCTCAAGGTTTCAGTTAAAGAAGAAAATTGTATTGATGATACTATAGCCATCAGATTGTATGGACCGAACACTGAGTACATTATTGATCGTCATCGAGAATTGCAGGTTAGAGGCTGCACTGGTTGATACATTCCCATCAACCTTAGTCACTTAATGCTTCTGAATGATATCTGTGTCAAATATTGTGGTTCATCTGTGCTTGTTGCAGTTGCTTATAGTTGTGGGACGTAAAGTGTGAGCACCCGGGTTCAAACCCCGACAGCTGCACAATTTCCCTCTCCCGTCAAAAAAAATTTGCCTATAAAAAAGTCCAGATGGTAATTATGCTGTTTTCTTCATCAACTGACCATTGCAAGTTGAACTTGGATATTTCATATTGAGCTGTATTAAGCTTCATTATTGGATATTTCTATATTACCCCTCTCTTTTAAATTTAAAAGCTGCAATAGGAAGGAATATAAAGTTTTTATGAAGTTATGTGACTTCTGGGTGTTACATATAGTCCAGAATTTTGTGTTTGTGGGAATTAGAAATGAAAATGTCTCTGCCGTATGCTTGAGAGAAGGTCAAACTCAAAAACTAAATATTAAGAACGGATAGGCAAACCTCATCTTCCAGTAACATTATAACATAAATTCCTTGTTGGAGTTTATGTAGGCAACCTTACCCTCTCGAAGAGTCTTTTTTCAGGATTTCATTCCATGACCTCCGGGTCACAAGGCAAACAACTCTACATGCATGCTCACACACACAGAAACAAGAAGACGAAAAATAGAACATATTTGCATTTGTACACACTTTTCACTTATGTTCCTCTGTAGAATTGTGCACAGATCTTGTGACCAGAGAAAGATATGAATTCTTTTAAAATGGTGCATTTTTGTTTATTATCATAACTATCTTCCAAACACTAGGAGTTAGATTTGTTTTTTCTTGAATGCACTCCATAGTTTACTTGAAGCTTCCACCTTGTAATTGCTTATCAAATTTGGTGTTTAGGCTGTAAAATACCTCTCAGCTGCAGGATTTGGTGCTAAGTGGCTCGGAATTTTTGGAAATGGCATGGTGCAATCTTTTATTAATGCGCATACTCTAATTCCATCAGGTATGAATGAGAAGAAAACCATGTTTAGAACAGGAGTGACAATGTCAGGTTGATAAATGCTAAATGGATTGTTAATTTGCCTGCTTTTGGATTTTCTTAATAATATTGGTTAAGAAACTTATGCATCTCTAAGCAGTGAATATATCTAGGTAGTAATAAATTCACTACCCATTTCCGTAACATTATAGTTTTCTTTTAAAGAATATAGCATTTGTATGGGAGTCATATTGGGGACAAGTATTGTATTAAGTTCCTTACTGGAAACTGAACTTAAGTAGGTTTTACCTTTAGTTACTTCAACTCACATCTGATTTGGATTACTAGGCTTTACCTGATGATCCTATAGTCAACCATAAATAAATTTGGCAATTTTGAACTTGCCTTCACCAACCTTGGACTCAATTGATATACTGCTAATTCTTAACCGTTAGAAGGCTCTAAGCTGAAGTTCACATCATTACTAAATTATTATGATATTTTGTTATTATGCCCATATTTTTTTAATAATTCAACATGCTATATATCCAATATGTCTGTCTTTGAAATGTACTAGTTAAGTATCATTGTCTAGAGCTCATAATCTGCATTTTGATTTAATTTAACCACATGTGGCTTTGAAAACCTGTAGAAGTGAAACCTGCTTATAGGCATCATGAATGCTTTTATTTCATTGCAGATATTCGTGATCCAAAACTGGCTGCTAAAGTAGCCAAGGAGCTGCGGAGATTTCATCATGTGGACATTCCAGGTTCTAAGGAACCTCAATTATGGAATGATATCTGGAAATTCTTTGAGAAAGGTCCTTTATATTTTCTTCCATGTAACTATTGTGGTCTCTGCTGTTTGTTCACTTCTCTTTCCTTTTTGCTGCAATTACATTTGTAATTTTCTTTTGAAGTGAATTCGGTTTTGTTGATTGAGTTTTTGAGGATTTTGACCATGACTCTTGTTTTTGGCCAAAGTTTTGAGGTCACCTTCAGCTTCTCAGTTTTAATACTCTTGCCGATTTTTAAGTTTAAAAGAAATAGCTTGTGGTACCAGAATGATCAATTATGCCTTGTAAACTGGCTGAGTTTGTAGGTTCTCTAGGAGATTTGGCCTTGTAGAATTAAATATACATATATTTTGCGTTCACATTTTGTTACATAAAAGATTGGTACATTTTCCCATTCTATCTCCTTATCCTACTTGAAAAGCACTCTTTCAAAATATTAAAACAATCATGTAGTAACCTTATGCACAATCTGGTTTTTTGAAGGGTTGTGTATATGCTTAAAGTGTTGCTATTATTCGTATTTGAGTTCCCATTTCTTTTGTTTTCTTTTGCAGCATCTGTTCTTGAATTTGAAGAGAGTAAAATGCATAAGACTTATGAGACAATTTCGTTCAGGGAAGTCCATGATGAAATTGTTGAGCTCAAGGTACTAGGTCGTTCTATATGTTTGTTGAGCTGTGATCTATGTATTGATTCATTGCAATGTAGGACAGTGGGAGCCAATATGAACGTCAATTACTATCATCTTTGGAAGTCCATAACTAAATAATGATGTTATAGACTTATATTTACTGCTGGACCATTGTGAGAACACGATGGAGTCTTAGAAGATTTTCATATTACCATAGGGCAACACTAAGGGTCAAATTGGGCCTTTACTTGTTTACATTGGTCTTGGATATGTTTATTGAAAATATCTCCAATGCTACAATGTATGTTTTTTGTAGATAATATTGTCTTAGTGGGAGACTCGAGAGAGGAATTACGTGGAAGCTAGAAATATGGAGACAATCTTGCACATGACTTTCATATAAGTCGAAGTGAGATGGAATATATGAAGTGTAAGTTTAACAAGAGATGAACAAACCCTACTGTAGAGGTAACTATTGAGTATCATACCATATCACAAGTCACTAGATTTAGATATCTTGGATCAATCATACAAGATAATAGAGAGATTGATAGAGATGTAAACCATAGGATTCATGCAGGTTGGATGAAAATACGGAATGCTTCAAGTCTCATGTGATAAAAGGTACTACTCAAGCTTAAGAGGAAGTTTAATCGCACGACTATAAGATATGCAATGTTATACGAGACTGAACGTTTGATGGTAAAATGTCAACCAGAGAATAAACTACATCTAACAAAGATGAGAATACTGCATTGGATGGGTGGATACACTAGACAAGATAAGGTTAAAAATGAATACATTAAGGAGAAAGTTTGAGTAGTTCTTATTGGAGAAAAGATTATAGAATCGCGCCTTAGGTGGTTTTGATATGTGTGGAGTAGACCAGTAGAAGCACAGTAAGGAGATAGATCAAGTAAAGGTCAGTTCATTTCCTAGAGGAAGAGGGAGGCCAAGAAAAACCATAGGAGAGTAACAGGTCAGTGCACCTACTGGATTATACTAATCAATTCAAGCCCAATAAAAATATAATAGAATTAATGTACAAAAAAAAAGGAAAAAATAAGCAATCCCCTTAGATTTTGTTCATGAAGCTAGCTTATGATTATTAATGACAATTTTTTAAAAGGCTGAATTAGTACTAGTGAATGACGTGTGTTATGTTTGTCAACAATTTTTTTCTTTAAACAGATTATCTTCTATTTTGCCACAGGGATTGAGTGACCGTCTAAATTCCCCCGTAATATTTTCTCACAATGACTTGCTTTCTGCAAACATCATGATTAATGATGATGAAGGTATTCACATATCTTGACTACAAGCATACTTGTGCTTCTACCCTGTGATTATATATGTCAAAGCAATATTTGGTAGCTACTTTTTGTTAGTAACATTTTATATATACACACTCACCAACCAATAGTTGCTGTAATTTTCTTGTTACTGATTGGGCAGCTAGTTTTGTAATGGTGTTGCATTGCTTGTCAAAAGACAGAATTGCATCTGGAATTGGCATTTGGCATCAAAATTAGTGTAATGCATGTAAAGAGAGAATGCTTAGATGGCCAACTTATTAATTCTTATAAGTTTCTCATCTTCAAATCACCTTAATTTCTTCTGAAAAATCTGCAGATAAAATTTATTTCATTGATTATGAATATGCATCATACAACTACAGAGGCTTTGATATAGCAAACCACTTCGCAGAATATGCTGGCTTTGAATGTGACTACAACTTGTAAGTTCTTTATGCTTAATTCTCATCCTTTGCTTAGTCATGATATGTTTGTTAGTTCTTAAGCAGATTTTTATTGCAGGTACCCGAATATGAATGAACAATTCCATTTCTTCAGGCATTACATACAACCTGATAGACCACATGAGGTACTAATCACAAGGACTGGTATTAAATATTTAAAATTCTATTTTACTTTACTGTTCATGATTGTCGATGATATCTAAAATGTGGTTCAGATAGTCAATCTATTATGGCCATGAATGCCTTAGTAAGGCATGTCATTGACATTTAAAATTTAGTCTGTACTGTTTAGGAACAAAGCGGCAATTAAATAACACGACTCTCACCTTTTATCCGGACTTAGGAGTTAGGACAGACAATGTATAACATCAAACAACATAGGCAGTTTTTTCTTCTATTCTTTGATAAAAGATTTTTTTTTATTAAGGCCGAGGTATGGAATGCTTGTCATTTCTAAGGGTATTGTGATTAAATTTTTTATTCGTATAGTAATAGATCTTAATGGGGCTTGCTGTAATGGTCTTTTAAGTTGCCTGATTGTTACAGACACTAATGCTCTTTTTTATTTATTATTATTTTGTCTTAAATATGTTTTTAGTCCATGTAAAGTAGTAGTCTTTTGATTTTGGTCCTTGTAAAAAGTCAAATATATTGAGGGATCAAAACCAGAATGTCAACAAATTACATGGACCAAATACAAAACAAAACACAAACCAACTAATGGCAAAGACTGAATTCAAAATAAATGAGTTTATAAAGACTTGAACCAAAAAATATTTTTATAGGGACCAAAATCAAAAGACCTCTTCTCTATCCCTCACACTCACTGCAAAGTTCACTCACTTCACTTGTAGTTGTAGGTGATTAATCTATCCAATGCATTGTGAACGGAGATTGTCAAATCGCTACTTAACCAATCACGTTGTTTTGGCTAGTGGCTGTGATTGTTTGTTACCCCAAAATATAGTGAGGTTTCGCAGCATCGTTTATTTGGTCACTCTAGGTTCCAGCCTTTTGGTGCTTCATGTTGGGTTAATGCATGCTATTGCTGGCTTGCCTATATGCTTGCTGTACTTTTTAGTGCATCATCTATATTATAGGTTGGCTGTTATGGTTTAAGATTGTCTTTCTCTTATAGTAGTTTCTTCAAATTCCACTTCATCTTGATTTCGCATTAGCTTGGATGGTTCATCTCCTTATTTGCCACTCTAGTATCATCATTTACTTATTTATGAAACAGGTTTCTGAGAAAGATCTAGAAACTTTCTATGTTGAGACTAACACATATGTACTGGCCTCGCACCTTTTCTGGGCTTTGTGGGGGCTAATTCAGGTAATAATTTATTTCTGCCTTTTATGCTTGTTATACTTAAGGAAATGACATTTACGACTGCTAATATTTCTTTTCATGCTAAGCAGGCAAAGATGTCCGCTATCGATTTTGATTATCTTAGTTACTTTTTCCTTCGATACAACGAGTACAAAAGGCAGAAAGAAAAGTGTTTCTCGCAGGCACAATCTTATCTTTCAGGATTCAAGAATGAGTAGATGGATTATGCTTCATTCAACCACATTGTTTTTGTATGTCAAGTTTGTAGCACTAGGCTGCAGATTTTTTGTATGTCAAAATTTGTACCACCAGGGCTCAGATTCATGTAGTTAGGTGTTTCTGTAAAATATCTTTTGTAGAAGATGGCAATGACAACTTAAACATTCAGTTTGAGGTTTAGAAGCTCTTATGCCTTCTTATTGTTGTAATCCTGACTAAATAATCTATTATTCTTTTTTTCCGGTATCATGACAGCTAAAAATTTTGATATGCTATAAATGTGATATTTTTTAATCCTTTACATCCTTTTTACACTTATGATACTATGTCGTACGGTCGATCTTGTTTTATCATAGTGGTGCAACAGTTACACTTTGAGCAAAATCATTGATAGATACACTTTCCAGTAGGATTAAGATTTGGTTAGTATAATAAGATATACACTCAATAGCTTGAGTACATAATTGCATTAGCTTATGAGCTGGAACCCTCTAAAAACCTTGGAAGTGGAAAACAATTTAAGCTATATCGGCTATGGCATAAAGGTTACAATTAATATTATGATATTATGGCACAGAAGCACATAATAATAATAATATTATTATTATTAATATAATCATTTTCTCTTAGAAAACTAAGTTGATGTTAACGTGATCTTTGAATAATTAAATTTGAGTGGACTCTTTTAAAGATCACGTTGGCATCAACTTCTATTAAAACATTTGACTCGACTCTTTTATTTAATAAATGATGTTCAATCAACGGGTTGATGGAGCTTGTATGAGAGCCCATTGGTAACGGAAGGTCAAATACCTTGTTGGGGCCTCAAACTATATTCAATTGACTTCAGGAATGATTAGAATTACTATAACTTCAAGTTGATATAGAAATTAATTGTGCCATGATCTCTTTATGTTGGCCTCTATACCTCAAGTTTTGTAGGCCGAGATTTGGTCCGATATGAACCAGGCTCCTCTAGGCCAATTTTAGTCAAATTTGATCAATCTATGCTAATGAGATTTTTGACGTGCTTAAATGAAACTCTATATCTCAAATGAGATATTTGACTATATCCCAATGTCTAATGTTGTAATAGGGTCATTCTATTTAATTTATGAAAATCATAAAAATCAAAGTTTAATGATTTAGATTATTATTAGGTATTCATGGTTCAACCAAGCTTGGAATGAAATTTATCCTGTTATTTTTATGTATAAGTATGGAGAAAAATGTTTTCACATACGATCTAGATATAATATATAATTGAATGCTAATTTTGTGGCCATGAAATGATACCAAATGTTGATTTTGTGTTGAAGAAGCTGAGTTCTAACGACTTTTGCCATGATTACAATTACTGAAGATCTATAATTAGCCTTAACCATGAAGGATGATGAGAAACGCCATTTATTACTTTCTACCATACATTCTCTAAAATCCATCTTCATTCAAAACTCTGTAAAAGATATCATTTACTCACTCTTAAGCATCAAATAGTTTTTTTTTCAAAATTATTTCACTGTGTGAGTGAGATTTAAAATGCTTTGAAGATGTAATTCAATAACAACATAAACCCCAAATACTTTAATTTTAGTATTGGGCTTAGAGGTGTGAAAATAATTACATTGAACCTAAAGATGCTAGGTGTGTAAACGAGTATAAAATTCTATTTGATATTCCTACACCATTATCTTTGTGTATTTGGTTAATTTATTGCTTATATAATTCTTTTAGCTTTGCATATATTTTTGGGGAAATCAATATCTTTACTGATTTTTTTTTAAGTTTGTTTCATCGAGATGAGTCAAAGTTTTTAAATTGTCTTATAATTATAATTACTCTTATCTGCTAAAACCTTTTTAAAATAAAAAAAGTTGGGAAACACAGTTTAACCCCACTTTCTTGTATCATCTTTGGCTACTTCATATGAATACTGCCAAGAAATTTAGAGTACTTCAAAAAGCAGATTTAAGGCAAAGGATGAAATAATATTGATGTTGGAATTTGTTTGAAAAATGATGAGTTTTTAATGCAGTTTAAATGTATATTAAAGTAATCATTAATGGAGATTCTTGGGGATGTGAAATGAATTCTTCAAGTCTCATATTGCTTAGGAGAGAAGTTGAAAATTTTTATAAGCCTTAAGTTGCAACTCAATATTGTACCTCAATGGTATAATGAGTTTTATGAGTGGGTGAGAACTCACACAAACATTCTTTTTAAATAAATGTTTTTTTTGGGCCTTTTAGGCTTGGACCGTGTCATGCAACACGGTTGGGTGGTAAAATGATAAGTCGTTGGAGAGTCAAGAGTTGGAGGAGAAGATCTCGACCATAATGATACAATCATTGGGTGGTAAAGTTTTCCATCATCAGATCGTGGGATTTACCACCCACTATGATCGTCGGGTGAGAGAGTCGTTGAAGATCTTAGATTATAAATAGATGTCTCCTCTCCTCATTATAACTTGCACCAGTCGAGCAAACATTCCTTGACTTTCTTCTTTCTCCCTCATAAAATTTCGCCGACGCATTTCCGCAACTTTCCCCCCTTTCTTTCCGTGACATTTGAGAATTGACACATGCAGTCAAAGTGAAAATTTCGAGAACTGACACTGGTAGTCAGTATTGGTGGAACAGAATTGGTATAGGTAACCATACTATGAGAATTCGAGGATTGAAATTGGTAGTCATATTGTGAGTGCATTCGAGAGTGATTCTTATAATGCAGTAAGACATCGTATAACAGAGAACTGAGCTATTTTATCTTAGGGACTGACGTTGTTGATAGTCTGCTTGCACAATTTGAACAGTACCACAAAACGTCTTAAAAAGAACAACATGATCATAACTCAGCCAATAAAAATTATTTCATATCATTCAGAATTATTGCAAACTACAAACAACAATTGCTTCTATTAGAGATCGGAAGTGTATGAATACTTGTACCAGAGCAAAGGGATATATCATGATATAGGAAGTATCATAATAACTAAAAAATGTAGCTCAATTTTTAAATTATTTAAAAGTGTAGAAACAGAGCAATTGGATTTTTTAAATATATGCATATGGTTAGATAAGCAAACGTTGTCCTATCTTTGTGTGTCTATCATGTAAATATATATGTTATCCCATAAAATATGTTATTCTATATGTCACCGACTTATGATTGACTGAATAAGACTTTGATAATTAAATATTTTTCTATCAAATTGGCAAATAAAGTAATACACTTTTGTGGGACAAAAGATGTCCACACATTTATTACGGTCTAGAAAAAATATTTATATTTTTCCCTAATCGCCCTAGAGTTGATTGCAGAAACAATCTTACAGTTAAGAACATTATCATAACTTTATCTAATCAGTTCATGAGTTTTGATTTTCCCCCCAAAGAAAATAAGTTGAAATAATTAACCAAAGAAATTTGTATTTGTAGACAATCAGAGCATTAAATTGATTAGAGCACACATATAGTCATTTAGATTTGTCTAGTTCCTTTTAAAGTTCAAGAATGCTTTTGATTTTCTGAGAAGTATTGATTTGGTATTTTAATCTCTTTTAACATTTCTATCATTACTTAGATTCTGATCTTTTTAATTTATCTCCCCGTATAGAGTAGGTATTTTTTAGATCACATAATGTATACTTTGCATTAACCGGAAGTTTTAATAAATACTTCACATTAAAAATTAAATTAACCTTAAGTAGTTTCTAATCTATGTACTTAGTGTGTAGCACAATTTATATAATGAGTATCTGCCCTAAGAATCGTCTCGACAAAGATAAAGACTAATCTTTAACATATAATTCAACATGTCTATTGATATTATCCATATCTCTGTAAAAATTTGTACAACAAGTATATGTATGAACTATAATAAAAGTTTGTCTATCTAGAATGAGTCTGAACTCCTCTCCAGTAATAGAGAGGCTAGCGCATATATAAGATTATGACGCATGACAAAAATAAAATTTCAATGGTCCAAATATTTATATTTTAAAATTAAATTTTAAACAACTTTTCTCTCTCACATTTCTTGGAGAGTCCAATATTAGAGAGGAATCCATTGCATTCAGAAGACATGTGCATTTCACAAGGTTTGAAATTGCACGAATGTTGCAGAAGGTTTGGAATTGCACAATTTTTGTAGGAATGGCACGAGTGTTGCAGAAGCACTAAAACTACATGAGAGCTGCACGAAGTTTGATATGGCATGTGCATAACACAAGGATATTCTTAATGGCGCCAAAGTTAACCACTATATTCAAAAAGTAGTTATTTTCAAGTTTATATGCTCTGTTTGACATTAATATCTAATGGTCTGAAGTGATTCAAAATTAGTGAGTTAGTTAGTTTGAACCTTTATGTTTTAGGCAATAATTGTTAGTTGTTTTAGTTTTAGGTAATAATTTCCATCTTATACTTAGAATTAGTATCAGAGTTTAGTTTGAGTAAGTTACTTCTAAAAATCTGAAACTTTTAGATGACCTCTAAATCTTTTTTAGGAGAAGGTTCCGATACTAATAGACCTCCAATTTTTATTGGAAAACATTATTCATTCTGAAAAATCAGAATGAGAATCTTCGTAGAATCTCTAGACTTAGATATATGGGACTCAATAGAAGAAGGTCCATTCATACTAGGCATGATTGTTAATGGGGTTAAACAACAAAAATCAAAATGTCTATGGACCAATGAAGAGAAAAATAAAGTCCAATACAACCATAAAGCCAAAAACATTCTTACATCGGCTCTAAGACTAAAAGCATTTTTTAGAGTGTTAAGTTGCAAATATTTTAAAGAAATATGAGATACTCTAGAAATGATACTTGGCACAGAAGAAATAAAAAAGTCCACAACAAAAAGTGAAGCATCAATATCGGGGCAAGACTCGACATGCTCTAAATTTAGAAAATCATATCATATTCAAGATGACTAACCAGGCTTACAAAAGCAACATACTTTCAAAAGAAAGAAGGACAAGAAGCACATAAAAACAAATGTCATATCAGAATATGTTAAAAGAGTTTTTCGATGCTTGCTTTATTGAGGCAACAAGTTTCTGATTAATTTTTTTAGTGACAAGTCGATTCTTTGTTCGCCATCTCGGCTTTGTTGGAATAAATTCAAATGCCGATATAATGGTTTCAAGAATGTTCCTTTAAATAAAAAACTTGGCTTTATTGAATTTTTAACAATTTCATACCATCTCGGCTTTGTTGGAATAAATTCCAATGCTGACATAATGATATGAATTTAGAAAATTAATACAAGTGATAATGAATGATATTTAATTAGTTATTGACTTTATTTATTTACTCCATTTTCAGGTTCCTTTTAGCTATACCATAAAGATCGGTCTCATTTTATTAAATTAACCATACCATTTCTTATGAAAGGTTGGTATCAAAGAATAATAAAATGAGAAAAGAATAAAGTTAGAAGTTAACCGTACCACTTCTTTCGAAGGGTTGGTATAAAAAATAAATAAAACAATAAATAGTTAGTTGCAGAAATAAAATGACAGAAAATAAATGTTAGTTGTGGAAATGTAAATGACCAAAAGTAAAAGTTAGTAGTTACATCACTCATTATAACTGTGTATTTTTCCTTTTCACAAAGATACAACTTAGGAATTAAATTGCACTTTGATTCAAGGTTTCTTTCTTTGTCAACAAATAAAATTTATAAGTTAACACTTTACTATTTTACATTTGCATCTCTTTCAAGATTTAATTGTATTATAGTATAGGGTTATGTCGAACCACAAGGAATTGCCTAATAGATATGTACTCATACTTTGTATCTTTGGATCAGCAGCTTGTCCCATCTTGGCCAGGTAGCTTGGACAACCTATTGTGGACTAGGCTACATGCATGGTGACACCTCCTACTTGCTTGTGTCATGCATGAGGTCATAAACTTGGCTCAAAAGCTAACTTTTGCTGGTTGCTTGGCTTGTGACATCATTCATGACATAACCATTCTTCTAGGCCAAGCAACAATTTTTCTGGTGGGCCAGACGCTAGGCTGACCTAGTTCCACACTCAACTGTCTACTTGAGCAGCTTGGCGGACCTGGTGCACGCTCAGTTGCCTGCTTGAGCAGCCTGGCTGACCTGGCCTGGTGCTTGGTGCTTGGCTGACTTGGGCTGATGCTTGGTGCTTGTCTGACCTGTGCTCGTGCTTGGTGCTTGGCAGACTGGTCTAACCTGGCCTAGTGCTTGGTTGACCTGGCCTAGTGCTTGGTTGACCTGGCCTAGTGTTTGGCTGACCTAGCCTAGTGCTTGGTGCTTGGTTGACCTGACCTGGTGCTTGGTACTTGGTTGACCTGACCTGATGCTTGGTGCTTGGTTGACTTGGCCTGGTGCTTGGTGCTTGGTTGACTTGGCCTGGTGCTTGGTGCTTGGTTGACTTGGCCTGGTGCTTGGTGCTTGGTTGACTTGGCCTGGTGCTTGGTGCTTGGTTGACTTGGCCTGGTGCTTGGTGCTTGGTTGACTTGGCCTGGTGCTTGGTGCTTGGTTGACTTGGCCTGGTGCTTGGTGCTTGGTTGACTTGGCCTAGTGCTTGGTGCTTGGCTGGACAACTTTGTGAGCAACTTTTATTTGGCTTTAATTTCTTCCAACCAAGACCAAGTTGCTTAGTCATGCTTAAGTTTAAGCATGCACCTTACCATGCTTAGTTTTAAGCACACATGTGTCATGTACTTTGGCTTCATTTCGTCAAGGTGAAGTAAGCTTTCTTTCTTCAAGCCTAAGCATTCTTTTTGGTTCAATTTCCTACGAAACTTAAAGAAAACTTGGACAAGTGGTGATCAAAATCATATTATTCTAACACACAAAAAGTGTTGAATTAAGTTGGTTTTCACATTTTTCATTGAATAAGTGCCATGAAAAGTGTATGAAAATTAGGTATTTTTGGCACTTATCAACTCCCCCCAACTTAAGACTTTGTTTGTCCCCAAACAAAAGTAAAATAACAACTACTTGGCTTTGGAAGAATTAAACTTGGACAAGATCAAAACTATGCATCATTCTTTAAGGTTCCATAAGATGTGTTTATGATTATGTGATTTTGATTCATAATGTTTCAAACTAAGAATAAACACATCTTTTCGAAAATTAATTTAACATTTGACTTACAGAAAATGTTATCAATCAAAGAGATGCATTTTCAGACACGGTTCAAGAATGGAACCAAATGGGTAAGTGTTTCACTCAAAACTAATCTTATTTGGTTTGCAAGAATTTAATTGTGTTTTTCTTCTCAATATTTACTTTGATTGCACAAATTTTTTCAAGGATCACTAAGGTCTTCCTTAGGTTGTAATGAAGCTTGACTATCAAAGAAAATTGGTTTTTCAATATATTCAAAAATACTTCCAAAGTTAAAAGAGAGCAAAAACTGATTTGTCTTTTAAAATGCATACTCTTTTTCAACTTTTTCACCTTTCTTCTTTTTCTTTCTTTCCTCATTCTTTTTCTTAACCATTTTGTCGTAAATTTTCTTGATTTTTTTCAATCTCTTTTTACTCCCTTTGTTTTTGGAGCATTTCTTTACATTTTTTTTTATTTTGTAAAGAGATTGAGAATTTTTATTTTGAACACTTTGGTACATGGCCAAACTAATCCCTCCAACTTAATTTTTTCCATCACCCTTTCTTTGTTTTTTTTTTTGAAATGCTCTCTTTTTACTTAGGAAAGTATAGGAAATTTCATTTTTGTTTTTCCATATATTGGGCTCAAGGGTTGTGTTTGGAAAAAAAATTCTCTTTTAGGCTTAAAGGGGTTAACAAAGGATGTTCCTATTTTTGGGTGGTCATTTTTGGTCAAGTGGCTGATTCTAATTGAGAAATTTGTCTTGATCATTTCCTATCAAATTGTGTGCAACCAAGTAAAGAAAGATTCAAACAAAATCAATTGTGCAAGACCAAAAAGTTTCTCAGTAAGCTTACATAATAATTGTGTTTGGCTTACACTCCCTCACATGATTGGTTTGTGTACAACTCTTTGATTTTCAAACAAATTCACAAGTTCATGATAAATGATTTTCCAAAAAGTTTGTATTTTATCAAAGTTATGACATTATGAATTATTCACAAAAAATTCAGATTTTCATCCCATGTTAATTTACAAAGTTATTGATCTAGTTAAAAATTAAAACCAAGTTGTGTTATCTACTAAGTTTAGTTTCAACAATTTCACTTTTTAAACAAATTATCAAAAAGAAACAAAAGTAAACACACAACTTAAAAATTAAACACACTAAAAAATTTAAAGCAAGTAAACACACTAAAAAGCAAACAAACATACACTAAATTTTTTTAAAAACACACCAAAAATGAAAATCTTTCAAAATGTTTTATACACACTCCCCCAAACTTAAGATCTTGACTTGTCCTTAAGTCATTTTGAAAATATTTTAAGGAAGTTTGTGTAACATTTTGAAAGAAATGAAATTAAAAACTAACCAATCTTGTTAGGAGAACTCAAAATTATATTCTTCTTGATTTTACTATCCTCTCCAAGATAGTGGTGCCTTAGAGCCAACTCCTTTTTGTCTGTTTATTTTTGGATTTGTTTTCCTATAAATCTTTAGAACTTGAAATTTATTTTTCCTTGAGGTTAGTCTAACAATTTACATGAATTTTTCAATGTTGAAAATATTATGTTCATGAATAAAATTTTATTGACAGAAATTCCAATTTAAACATCATGCTTTTATTCATGAAAGTTATGTTTACAGTAAAAAAATTAAGCATATTTCAAGTCCAATTGATAAATGAAAATCCAAACAGAATTTCACGGGAATCCAAATAGCAATATATCAATTCAAACAACCACAAATAAATTCATTCATATCATGAATTTATTTGGTTAAATGGTAAACCAAACATCAACTTAGTAAACCAAATAACACACTTTCAGGAGTTGTCAAAATTGGAAAAATCAATTTTTTTGGCACAAATTGAACAAGCATGCTTTTAGTTTTAAAAATTTATTTCTCAATATAAAAATCATCTACTAAAGCATGTTTATGGTGATATAGGTTTAAGTATCACAAAATAAAATATGAGCATCAAATGTTGCATGGTGAATACTTATCCTTTCAGGATTAAAGTAGCTTCCCCTTTTTGGAATTTTGAAGATTTGGTTTCTTCAAAAAAATTCAGCCACTAATCCTTGTTGATTTCAATCTCCCTTATCTCCTCATCACCTAAAAATTTTATAACAACAATAAAGGTTTCTTTAACTATTGAGTTTTCACTCCACTAGTTCCAACTTTTCTTTCTTTTTGGGTTTTTAATTTTTAAATGTACAAAACAGAAAAATAAATTAAAGATGTACATAAATAAAAATAAATTTATAAAAGAGAAAATAAAATTCTATTTAAAATTACTGATGATAAAAATATAAGTATGAATTTCTATTATCTAGCATTTCCACGACAACGACGCCAATTTGTTGAGAGAGTTTTTCGATGCTTGCTTTATTGAGGCAGCAAATTTTTGATTATTTTATTTAATGACATGTTGATTCTTTGTTCGTCATCTCGGCTTTGTTGGAATAAATTCCAAACCGGTATACAACGCCGATATAATGGTTTCAAGAATGTTCCTTTAATCAAAAACTTAGTTTTATTGAATTATTAACAATTTCATACCATCTCGGCTTTGTTGGAATAAATTCCAATGCCGACATAATGGTATGAATTTAGAAAATTAATACAAGTGACAATGAGTGATATTTAATTAGTTATTGACTTTATTTATTTACTCCATTTTCAGGTTCCTTTTAGCTATACCATAAAGATCGGTCTCATTTTATTAAATTAACCATACCATTTCTTATGAAAGGTTGGTATCAAAGAATAATAAAATGACAAAAGAATAAAGTTAGAAGTTAACCGTATCACTTCTTTCGAAGGGTTGGTATAAAAAAATAAATAAATCAATAAATAGTTAGTTGCAGAAATTAAATCACAAAAAATAAATGTTAGTTGCAGAAATATAAATGACTGAAAATAAAAGTTAGTAGTTAGATCACTCATTGTAAATGTGTTTTTCCTTTTCACAAAGATACAACTTAGTAATTAAATTGCACTTTGATTCAAGGTTTCTTTCTTTGTCAACAAATAAAATTTATAAGTTAACACTTTACTATTTTAAATTTGCATCTCTTTCAAGATTCAATTGTATTATAATATAGGGTTATGTCGAACCACAAAGAATTGCCTAATAAAAATGTACTCATACTTTGTATCTTTGGATCAGCATCTTGTCCCATCTTGGCCAACTAGCTTGGATAGCCTATTGTGGGCTAAGCTGCATGCATGATGACACCTCCTACTTGCTTGTGTCATGCCCAAGGTCATAAACCTGGCTCATAAGCTAGATTTTGCTGGTTGCTTGGCTTATGACATCATTCATGACTTAACCATTCTTCTAGGCCAAGCAACCATTTTTCTGGTGGGCCTGGCGCTAGGCTGACCTGGTTCCATGCTCAGCTATCTGCTTGAGCAGCTTGGCCGACCTGTTGCATGCTCAGCTGCCTGCTTGAGCAGCCTGGCTGATCTGGCCTAGTGCTTGGTGTTTGGCTGACATGGCCTGGTGCTTGGCTGACCTGGCCTAGTGCTTGGTGCTTGGCTGACCTGGCCTGGTGCTTGGTGCTTGGCTGGCCTGGTTTAGTGCTTGGTGCTTGGTGCTTGGTTGGACAACTTTGTGAGCAGCTTTTATTTAGCTTTAATTTCTTCCAACCAAGACCAAGTTGCTTAGTCATGCTTAAGTTTAAGCATGTACCTTACCATGCTTAGTTTGAAGCACACATGTGTCACGTACTTTGGCTTGATTTCTTCAAGGTGAAGCAAACTTTCTTTCTTCAAGCCTAAGCATTCTTTTTGGTCCAATTTCCTACGAAATTCAAAGCAAACTTGGACAAGTGGTGATAAAAAATCATATTATTCTAACACACAAAATATACTTAAAAAGTGTTGAATTAAGTTGGTTTTCACATTTTTCATAGGATAAGTGCCATGAAACGTGTATGAAAATTAGGTATTTTTGGGACTTATCAACTCCCCTCAACTTAAGACTTTGTTTGTCCCCAAACAAAAGTAAAATAACAACTATTTGGCTTTGGAAGAATTAAACTTGGACAAGATCAAAACTATGCATCATTCTTTAAGGTTCCATAAGATGTGTTTATGATTATGTGATTTTGACTCATAATGCTTCAAACTAAGAATAAACAATCTTTTCAAAAATTCATTTAGCATTTCACTTATAGAAAATGTTATCAATCAAAGAGATGCATTTTCAGACACGGTTCAACCAAATCGGTAAGTGTTTCACTCAAAACGAATCTTATATGGTTTACAAGAATTTAATTTTGTTTTTCTTCTCAACATTTACTTTGATTGCACAAATTTTTTCAAGGATCACTAAGGTCTTCCTTAGGTTGTAATGAGACTTGGCTATCAAAGAAAATTGGTTTTTCAAGATATTCAAAAATACTTCCAAAGTTAAAAGAGAGCAAAAATTGATTTGTCTTTTAAAATGCATACTCTTTTTCAACTTTTTCATATTTCTTCTTTTTCTTCCTTTCCTCATTATTTTTCTTGACCATTTTGTTGTAACTTTTCTTGATTTTTCTCAATATCTTTTTACTCCCTTTGTTTTTGGAGCATTTCTGTACATTTTCACACATTTGAATAGGATAAGTGCCATGAAAAGTGTATGAAAATTAGGTATTTTTGGCACTTATCAAAATACAATGACACTGTTTCAAATGTTGAAATCAAAATTAAGGAGCAAACACATATTTCCTTAATGACTTCACACAAATCAAACGACGAATACGAGGTTAGTAACTCTGAACCAAATGATACCTTTTCTTATGACGAGTTACATATTGTTTTTAGAGAATTGCATGAAGAGTCAAAATGAAATTTTATACATCAATTAGAAAAATGCCATAAAGGGTCTTGAGAGTCAAAATAAAATTTGAGTAAAGGATTTGGTAACCTTAAAAACCAAATCAAATTGTGAGTGCCTAAAATGTCCAAAGTGTGATACTCTTAGGAACAAAAATTGTTTCATTACATCAAGAATTGAATGTGTTCAAGAAGAGTACTCATAAGTTGGACAATATTTTAAATACTAAAAAAGATATCAATGACCGAAGAGGTCTAGGCTACATAAATAGCCGATAAACTAATGGTAAGATAAAGAATACTTTTGTAAATACTAAGAATGATAGCATTCATAATATTTATAAAGAAAATATGGATCAACATTCTTTCTTCAAGTCTAAACAAAAGATGTATCAACATCAACCCACATGCTTTTATTGTAAAAATATAGGCCATACTCCTAATTCATATCATATTAGAAAAGTTGGTATTCTAATTGGACGATATATTTGGGTTGAGAAAGGTGCTAACCTTGCAGGAACCAAATCACATTGGGTACCTATAATTTTATTTTCATTTATTTTTCAGGAATGCTTGGAAGCCATAAGAAAAAATGTGACATCATGACTGCGGTTGTTCAAGGCACATAACATAATATGATCCAAAATTTTACAATTATCTCTAGTATACAAAGGCCTTGTTACCTATGCATATAACATCAAAAGAAAAATCCTCGGATAGGTAACATTTTTATTGTATTTATATCTATGGCTTAAAGCAAGCTCCACATGCATGGTATGAACGTCTAACAAGTTTTTGACTTGAAAAAGACTTTACCAAAGGAAATGTCGAAACTACATTATCCATAAAGAAAGTAGATCATCATACTCTACTTGTTCAAGTATATGTCAATGATATTATTTTTTGTTCTATTAATGATCTATTGTATAGAGATTTTGGTAAGATGATGTAAGGATAGTTTGAGATGTCCATATGGGAAAGTTGAACTACTTCCTTGGACTTCAAATCAAACAAATGAAGGATGACATCTTTGTTAGTCAATCCAAATATTGTAGGGATCTTCTAAAGCGGGTTGAGATGGATGAATGCAAAGCCATTGCCACTCCTATGGGTTCTGGATCATACATCGATACTGATGTAGCAGGAAAGTGCATAAACATCTTTAAGTATCAAGGTATGATTGGTTTCCTACTTTATCTTACTACAAGTAGACTAGATATTATGTTTAGTGTCTTTCTTTGTGTACACTATCAATAAAAACCCAAAGAGTCACATCTTATTTCCGTTAATAGATTGATGAAATAAGTAAAATGCACACCTGATATGGGATTATGGTATCCAAAAGGAAGTCTGTGACTTGGTAGTTTACTCGGATTCAGATTTTGCTAGATGCAAATCGGAGACGAAAATTACAATTGGTACTTCCCATATTTTAGGAAATTCATTGGTCTCATGGTCTTGTAAAATGCAAGCTTCTGTTGCTCTAAGTACTGCTGAGGGAAATACATAACAGTAGGTAGTTGTTGTATCCAAGTATTGTGGCTTACGCAACAATTACGAATTATGGTTTGGACTTAGGATGGATTCCGTTAAAATGTGACAATACTAGTGTTATAAACCTTACTAAGAATCCAGTGATGCATTCCCAAACCAAGCACATTGATATAAGTCATCACTTCCTTAGGGACCATGTCAAAAAAAAGATGTACTCTTGCAATTTGTTGATACACATGACCAACTGGAAGACATATTACTAAACCTTTGGTTGAGGAACCTTTCTACAAGATTATATGAGAATTAGGCATACTTGGTGAAGCTAACTAGTCCTAAATGTTTTCACATGCTTATATGTTTGCTTCATTATGTTTATCTTATGCCTACTTGTACTTAAACTTATTTTAACATTGCTTAAATTTCATATTTTTGGGGTATATAATCGATTACAACACTTGAGTTACTGATTACCAGGCATGAGATAGCCTAAGGGTTCCAAAAACTAGGGTCTGTAATCGATTACACTAGAAAGTAACCGATTACACTAAGTTGAAATTATGAAAACTGGGTATTTTTCACTAATGTAACTGATTACTCTACCTTGAGTAATCGCTTACACTGTGTAGTATTTAAAGTGGTTTCTTCCATTTTTAGAAACTTCATCTTTTTTCTTTAACCCTCTCCAAACTATGGTGACCCCTCCACTTTGAAAAACATCTATTTTCAACCATTTTGAGTGATTTTTGAGTCAATTTCTAACACATTTTTAATTCTATACACATTGCAACCATCAATTTCGTGTTTAGAGTCCTAAATCAAAAACTCCCAATTTCTCAAAACCTAAAAACCTAGAAATTTCAGGGCTTCTTCATCAAATACTGAGAAGCAATGTACCAATGTGTCTCAAATGAAGCAACCAACTTTTTCCGAGGCTAATCCATTGGATTTGGCACAACTTTTTGTCAACGATGAACAAC
Source organism: Lupinus angustifolius (assembly GCF_001865875.1). Taxonomy (NCBI): domain Eukaryota; kingdom Viridiplantae; phylum Streptophyta; class Magnoliopsida; order Fabales; family Fabaceae; genus Lupinus; species Lupinus angustifolius. Next base: position 4,779,434 of record NC_032023.1, on the reverse strand, counting down.
GCAAAGTGTTCACGAAGCATTTTCTATAGAAACCCATTTTTGCTGCTAAATTTGGTAATTTACATTTTCCCCACCCTTCTTTGGCATAACATTCCAATAAACTAGACTTTAATGGTAATGAGACTAATGTGGACTTTAAGGGTTAGTTTGGGAGCTATGAAAGCAAGGGAAAGTGAAGGCTTGTGAGTCATGAAATATACTTGTGAAATGACTCTCAAGCCTTCATTTTCCTTTCCTTCCCCTTTAAAATCCAACTCCCAAACAAACCCTTAGAGATACTCAACATCCCTTACTTTATGTTATCATCATAATTGTCATTCTTAAGCATTTTGGTGTTTCCACCGCTGGGGAGTCCAAGATCGAACTAGATACTTGGGATAGTAAGATTCACGTGGACGTGATCCACAAGATGAGATTCTATCGAGACCCTACTGATATAATCAACAAGCATCAAACGATCAATAGGCCGCTCCTACGGAAAATCCCTCTACAAACTCTCTACTCGTGGTCACCCTCCACTTCCAAAAACTTAATTTCTTGTTCATTTTGCTTGAAATTTATGGGATTTTATTTCACATTTTCAATTCTAAACACATTGCAACTACTTATTTCTAATTTAGAGCATCAAATGAAAAACCTCCTCAATATCAAAATCTCAAAAACCTAATTTTTCAAAACTTCAATATCATGGTTTCTTCATCAAGAACCAAGAAGCAACATAAGAATGCATCTCAAAGGAAGTAACAATCTTTTTCAGAGACAAATCCAGTGGATTTGGCACACCTTCTTGCAACCGATAAGCAACATGTTGTGTTCATAGAGCATTTTCTTGGGAGACCACTCTTTCGTCCTATGTATGGTAAGTTATGCTCTTTCGAGTCTGTTGATTTCTATTCCCCCACCCTCCTTAGGCAAAAAATTTGTTTATGTTCTACGAGGAACATTGTGCCTACTATCCTAAACTTGTGCAAGTATTTTGTATCAACCTGAACTTAAGGAAACATAAATTGTTTTCCTTAATCAAGGGAAAAGATATTGACTTAGACTTGAGGATTTTCAGTTCAATGTGCCATAATATACCATGCATAGGTGTTGTGGTTGGTTTTGCAATTCAATGTTAATAGTAGGATTATGATAGAAAGGAATTATACTACTTTATGTGTAGATTTTCTAAGAGGGAAATAGAAGTGTGTAAGCAAAGGGCTTTAGGTGAAACTGTTAAGAGTAGAAATATCTTATCTATTGAGAATCTCAATCTAGAGGATTGCTTGTTGTATTACTTTCTAAGCTATGTTATGATTCCAAAATATTCCAAGCACTCACAAATCAGTGATATAGAACTACTACTAATATTTGCTATTGAGCATAATATTTTATAGATTGGGCTATGATGGTAATGTGACAAATGTGGTCTTTTAGAGATACTCAGAGTCCCTTACCTTATGCTATCGTCATAATTGCCATACTTGAGCACTTTGATATTTCCACTACTGGGGAGTCCAAGATCGAACTGGATGCTAGAGATAGCAAGATCGATGTAGATTTGATCCACAAAATGGGATTCTTCAGAGACCCTAATGATCATCTATACAAACATCTAAGTGATCAAACGACTGCTCTTATGGAAAATCCTTCTACTGATCCTCCTGCACCTCAGCCCTCCATACTCCTTTTCGAGTCATCCTCATCTTCTGTCGTGTCTTCCAATCAGATGATTATGGATGAGTTGGTTTCGTTTTGAGGCTACATCACCTTAAGGACGAATGCCCTTGATGATGATAGTTACGAGGTGGAATCTTAGGTTTGTTGTTTAGGAATTGTTGCTAGTTGCTATTTGATGATTCATTTTTGAACTTTTGAATTTTGGTATGTAATATCTTAGCTTTTGTTTCATTTCTATATGTATGAACCTTTTTCTATTAATGTCATTTTGCTATGTTGCTTAACATAATTCTATCATCTTATAACATATATTTTATGGTTCATATATTTTTGTGGGATTGGCTTAAACATAAGTCATGTATATATCTTGCACCCTCTGCTGCATTTAAATATATTGTGCTGGAAACTTGACTTTTCCTTATTTTTGATGAAGTCAAAAGGGGGAGAAAAGTTGGAGTTTTGTGTTTTCTGGATTAAATATTCCAGGGCACATATTCAAAAACAAAGGGGGAGCATACAAGTAGGGGAAACATACTCAAGTCTCATGTCAAATCACTTCAAGTATGATAAATTAGAAAACTTCAAACTTGTAGGAGATGTTGGTTTGTCATCATAAAAAAAGGGAGATTGTGAAGAAGATCTTGTTCTTGACCTTGACACGGTATTGATGAAGTCACTAAGATCACCAAAAAGAAGACAAAGGAAGAAGACCTTGAAGACAAAGATTCAAAAGATCAAGATTTTATAAGTCTTATAAGTTAGGTACTTCTATCCTTAATCTTTCATGTATACTTAGTCGCAATTCTCAAAGTGAAAACCTTTTCGAAACCAATTGAAAACTTAGAGTAGAAAGAAATCAATATTCAAAATTCAAAGTAAAAGGTTACTTGACCTGGGTAATAGGTTATTAGACCTGAGTAGCTGGTTACTTGAACTACATAAAAGTGAATAACTAATTACTAGGACTGAGTAACAGGTTACCCAAACTGAGTAACAAGTTATACAACAAAAACAACATATAGAAGATGATTACTCAAAGGAGTAACCAATTACTCAATTGAGCAATGAGTTTTGGCAATCGGTACCTGAGAGTTGTTACACTAGATTTTCAAATCCAAATTGAACAGCTTTTATCTATAACGAATGAGTTTCATTCACAACGTCTTGTACCTTTGTCATGGGGTATGGTGGCTGGTTGGAAACCTATTTAAAGGCCATGGAAAACTCAAATTCGTACAAACTTTTACACTAAGCTTTCATACAATTTTCTGCAACTTTCACTCACTTTTTCTTACAATTATGAGTTTTAACTATCATATTTTTATGAAGTTGCACCCAAGTGTTTTCTCTGAGTTTTCATACCTTACAAACTACGAATATTGTCTACTAATTGTATAGAATATCATAAGGACTACAAGTTATTGAATTGTATTATCTTGTAAGATAATCCTAGCCCTAGAAATTTTCTTCATTCATTTATTGTAAACTTTTCATCAAGGGGTATGGTAGAAAGGGAAAGAGTGTTGCCTAGAGGGGGAGTTCTTCTAATGTGTGTGATAATGGTAAGTGTGTAATGTAGTTGTAATCTCAGGGTGTGATTTGTAATTGCAACTTAGAATATCAGTGAAAATCTCTTGTGTTGCAAGTGGACTAGAAGTAGCCTTCGGTGGACAAGAAGGTAAACCAAAATAAAATTTTTGGTATACCTCTACTCTTCTCCTTAGTCTTTTTCATTTTTACATTCTGCACTTGGTTAATTATTTGCAACATTTTCACTGCTACACACTTTAACGTTTTTACTGCAATTTTTTTTACCTTGAGCTGAAAACTATTTCATTCCTTCTCCCTCTTAGTTTGTCATTTTGATCTTACAAGTCCATCCCAATCAAAATGTTTATAAAAAGCAAAGAAACATCAATATCATGACTAAACTTCTTATGCTTTAAATGCAAGAAGTATGGACACATTAAAGTCGATTTTACATAATAAGAATGCATTCAAAGGGAAGACAAAAAAGATGGCAAGAAGAACATACATAGAATTTGAGGACAATGATGTGAGTTCAAACTCAAAACCAAAAAATAAGGAGCAAATACATCAACTAAAAAATGACGAGCAAACACATCTTTCCCTAATAGCCTCACACCAATCTGATGAGGTTAGTGACTCTAAACTAAATATTAAATCTTTATATGATAAGTTACAAAATACTTTTAATGGACAATATAAAGAATCTATTAGGCTCTCAAAATTATGCATGAAACAGAAAACACTATAGAAATTCTTCAAAGTCAAAACAAAATTATACAAAAGGATTTGGATACCTTAAAATCGAAATCAAATGATGATTGTATAAAATGTCAAAAGTATAATTCGCTTGAACTAAAAGTAACCATTTTAAATCAAGAGATAAGTAATTTCAAATAGAGTATGCTTAAATTATATAACATATTGAGAAATCAATGGCATATAGATGATCCTAGCGGTTTATGCTACTCTAATATGGGTCAAACTAGTGGAATCAAGAAAACCATTTTTATTAAAACAAGTAATCATAATATGCATAATCATGATTCCTAAATAGAAGATGCATAATGAGAAACTCACTTGTTTCTATTGTAACAATATAGGGCGCACACCTAATACTTGTTATATTAGAAAATTTGGTATACCAAGTGGTCTATATAGATGGGTTGAGAAAGGTGCTAACCCCAAAGGACCCAAATCATATTAGGTACCTAGTAGACATTTTTAATTATTATTTTTGTAGGAGTGCCTGAAAACCATAAGCAAAATATAGTATATGGATAGTGGATGTTCAAAGTACATAATTGGAGACAAGTCCGACTTTTCAATATTAATTCCAAGGCACAAACGATTTGTTTCAATATTAACTCCTGAAAGTGGGTCGAGTTGGTAAGCCATCTTTTACAACTATTGGTAGTGTTTTATATGTTGATGGCCTATAGTGTAATTTACTTAGTTAAAGTCAATTATGTAATCAAGGCTTTATTGTGATTTTCAACTCCGACTCATGAATCATAGAAGATAAAATAACCTATGATAAAAAATAAACTAATCAATAAACTAATGATGATACATCGTTATGGCATAGTAGAATAGACACATCCATATGGATCATTTCAATAAACTAATCAAACATGACCTTGTAGTTGATTTGCCTAAAATGAATTTCGTTGAAGACAAATTATGTGACGCGTGCCAAAAAGGCAAAAAACTAAAGTTTCTTTCAAACCTAAACATATAATTTCAACTAGTAGACCATTATAATTATTGAATATGAATTTGTTTAAACCATCTAGGACTAAAAGTTATGGTGGTAATTATTATCCTCTCCTGATAGTTGATAATATTTCAAGATTAACTTGTACACTATTTTTGGTACATAAAGTGAGGCATTTCATGTGTTTAGAAAATATGAAAAACGTGTCAAAAATGAAAAACGTGTCAAAAATGAAAAATCTCTAAAAATTTATTTTATGAGAAGTGATCATGGGGAGAGTTTCTAAATGCCTTGTTTGGTGGTCATGGTATCTCACATAATTTTTCAGTACCTAGAATAACACAACAAAATAGTGTTTAGAAAAGAAAAGTAGGTCATTGGAAGAATTGGATAGAATAATGCTAACTGAAACCAACCTGTCTAAATATTTTTGGGCTAATACAATTAGTACTACTAGTTATGTTCTCAAATCGTGTTTTAATCAAACCCATTCTAGAGAAACCCCTGATAAAATTTATAAAGGAAGAAAACCTAATATTGCTCACTTGCATGTATTTGGATGTAAATGCTTTGTTCTTAACAATTGAAAATGCAATCTTGGTAAATTTGATGCTAAATCTGATGAAAGAAACTTTCTTTGTTATTCTCTTACTAGTCAAACATATAGTATTTTTAATGAGAGAACACTTCCATCGAAGAATATATTCATGTTTCTTTTGATGAAACTGCCCCTCTAAGGAGAAATTAGTTGTTATTCTTAATGAAGATGGTGGAAGGAATTTACCAAGTACAACACATAATGGTGTTAAAATTGAAGAATAATATGATGATTTAGAGCAAGTGACGCACAATCTCAACTTGAAGAGCAAACCCATACTGATCTATAAAAAGAATGAGGAACTCATAGTGATCGTCCAATGGACAATATCATCATAGATATATACAAGAGAATATTTAATCGTCTTAATCTTAACGATGCATGTCTTAATTAATGTGGATTTGGTCTCTTAAATGGAACCATCTATAATAGATAATGCTATAGATTATGAACATTGGATTCTTGCCATATAATAGTTAGAATACGGGTCTTCAAGAAAAAACTGATGAAAATGATATAATTTTAGAAATAAGGCTAGGTTAGTAACTCCAGGATACAATCAAGAGGAGGCATAGATTTTGGTGAAACTTTCACTATTAGGTTACTTTTAGCATATGTATGTTCTTTAAACTTTCAAATATATCAAATAGATGTCAAGAGTGAATTCTTAAGGGTTAGTTTGGGAGTTGGATTTTGGAGGGGAATGAAGGGAAAGGGAAGGCTTTGGAGTCATCTCACAAATGTATTGTATGTCTCCTAAGCCTTCCATTTCCCTTCCTTCCCCTCCAAAATCCAACTCCCAAACTAACCCTAAATGATTAGATACAATAAGAGGTATATGTTGAACAACCTCTAAGTTTGGTTTTAAGGATTATAAACACCCTATCATGTATATGAAATAAAGAAAACACTTTACAGTTTGAAACAAACTCATAAAGCTTGATATGATAGATTAAGTAATTTTTTATCTCATAAAGGATTTGAAAAGGAAAAAGGTTGTCACTATACTTTTTATAAAAAAGATTGATCAAAATACACTAATAGTCCAAATTTATGTTAATGATATTATTTTTGGATCTACTAATGAATCATTGTGTAGTGAGCTTGCCAACATGAGGCAAAGTGAGTTTGAGATGTCGATGATGGCAGAGTTAAATTGCTTTCTTCATCTTCTATTAAAGCAAACTGGAGATGGCATCTTTGTTAAACAATCCAAGTACTACAAGGATCTATTGAAGAGATTTGATAATGATGAATGCAAAGCTATAGCTACTCCCATGGGTTCAAGTACATGCGTTGATATAGATGAGTCTGGAAAACCTATAAACATCACCAAATAATATCGAGGTATGATTGTATCTATACACTATCTTACTACAAATAGACCATATATCATGTTTTAGTGTATTCTTATGTGTTAGTATTAATCTAAACCTAAGGAATCACATCTAGTTGTTGTTAAGAAAATAATGAAATATCTTAAATGAAAAACAAATGTAGGCTTATGTTACCCTAAAGGAAGCATATGTGAATTGGTTTGTTATTCTGATTTAGACTTTTATGGATGTAAAACTAAACGAAAGAGTACTAGCAAAATATAACATATATTAGAAAATATTCTAGTCTCATGGTCTTGCAAAAAGCAGAAATGTGTAGCATTAAGTACTGATGAGGCAAAATATATTGCAGCACGTAGTTGTTGTGCTAAAGTTTTGTGTCTCAAACAACAATTATGTTAATAGGGATTGCATCTTTGTTATGCCCCCTTAGATGTGATATCACTAGTATTATCAACTTAACCAAGAATCTAGTAATATATTCTAGAACCAAACACGTAGATATAAGATATGATTTCTTAAGGGACCATGTGCTTAAGAAGGATGTACAATTACAGTTTGTTTATACCATGATCAACTTGCAAATATCTTTACAAAACCCCTACTTATAGAATCCTTTTACAAAATTAGAAGAGAATTAAGCATATTAGATGAAAAAGATTTAAAATAAAGCATTCATTTCTTTATTTTAGTGCTTTATAACATGCTAATTGTGTGGTTATATGCTTGAATATTTGTTTGAGTATGAAAAACCTTATTTTTAGAGATTTAGACACTCGAGTAACCAATTACCCACTTTGGGTAACTAATTACCGAACACTCGTGATAATTAGAAGTATCACAAAAGGGAAGAGTAACTGACTACCCCATATGGGTAACCAATTACTTGGTAATGGGACTCGTCCAAATTTTTAAGAAAGGCTGAGTTACTCAAAGTGAGTAACTGGTTACTTGGAAATCCAATAAGTTTGAGTTATTGATTACTCAGGGAGGTAACCGTTACTGTGACTATTGAAAAACATTTATGGGCAGTTTGAAGAAGTAATCGATTACTCTAAGCAAAACCCTACAATTACTTGCTCATGCCTATATAAGAAAAATCCAACAATTTCCCAATTCCACTGAATGTTGTCCAACCTCTCTCCTCCCCCCACGAGTTATAAATCCAAAATTACTCAAAATCCTACAAATCTTCGTCATTTTATCTAAAATCTTTTGTAAATCTTCATATTCTTACACCTCCAATTCATTTTATCCAATCAATTTCTACTCAAATAAAAAATTCCTCTTCTCAACCCTAAGTTCTACTTCAATGACATCCTCATCAAGAACAAAGAAGACTCGTTCAAGGAATCCTCATGTGCATCAACAAGGACAACAAGAGGATAATCCCCTTGATATATATCGATTGTTAGCCAATGACCAACAAAGAAAGACCTTCATCAAGTATCAAAATCTCAAGAATTTATGTAACGACTATAACCCAGAACTAGTCAGGGTATTCTTTTGTAACTTAGTAGTTAAGCACAATTCGTTGTATTCATCTATTAAGGGAATAAATATAGTGTCAGACCTTGTCGTGCCCTGATTTTCGCTCGAAGACACTTAAGAAGAGGTTGAACTAAATTTCGACCTCTACCGAAATATTTTGAGTCGTCATTATGTTTTTTGCTGTTATAACATAGAAAACCCGTTATTAAGCCCAATTTGATAATGTAGTCTTACAACCTGACTTTTGAGGTCAGGAGTTGATTACTGATCGGGGAATATATTAGCACATTGTTTTCTTGTATTAAAATGACACCCTTGCTAACAACATGAACTTTTATACCCTTATTAATATAAACAAAAGCATATTTTTTTTATCCACATGAGTTCATCTTACCCCTACGTATCCTTGGTACAATAGGAAAATCATGACTAGATAGTTCTGAGTTTGAAATTGATTTTTATTCATTGAACAATGTTTATAAAAATATAATAATTTTAATTTTAATTAGGTGGGATTAATAGCAAAGGTATGACATTAGTTATATACTGCATTCTCGGTTAGAGTAGGAAGGAAAAAACGACACAAGTCACAATCTTTGCTATTAAGTCCCATAATAATATTAAAAAAATTTATTACAAAATGGAATTAATAGAAAAGGCTTGAAGAGACAACATATGTTAAATACAATACTATCAAATCGTAAAAAAATATTTAACTTAGGTTTTAGAAATAATTTACTTTAAAAAATGGAAATGATAGTAAAAGTTTGACACTCGTCATACATCATATTCCTACTTGAAGCAAGAGATGTGATGAACCATATTCATGCTCTCAAAACATAGAATATTTAATTTAAAAAGAAATGATAGTAAAAGTTTGACACTCGTCATACATCATATTTCTACTTGAAGCAAGAAATATGATGAACCATATTCATGCTCTCAAAACATAAAAAGAATATTTAATTTAATTTTTAGAAATAATTTACTTTTAAAATTGGAAGAAATACATTAGTCATACATCACATTCTTGCTTGAAGAGGAAAGGCAGAAACAATATTTTCTGCAGTCAATCTATCAAATCCTAAATTTTTTAATTTAAAAATTATTTTAATTTATAATATTTATTTCTTAAATAAAATTCTTTATAACTAGCCAAAAAATAAGTATTATTATTGTTTTTATTTTAATAATTACAATACGTGAACAGTTTGCTGTTTTTTTGAAATAAAATAAATTGAAGAATTATTAGTTAAACAAAGAAAATTAATTTCTATATAAAGCAATAATAAAAAATTACACCTACAGAAAATCCTATATAACAAGGTAGATGAGGATTGAGCAGCGCGAATTTCAAGTGATGATGTTGTGCTGACTGTAGGGCACTAAAAACGAGCAGCGTGGTGATGATTGGTGAGGACAACGATGATTAAGTAATGAATTGGGTGATGATTATGCTACGATAACTTCCTGATTTGGATTTGGTCGTAACCGATGGAGGAAGACAATGCATGGAAACTCTGAATCTCAGTGTTGTGGCGCATGAATTGCAGGTGGATTGACGACTACCCAATCAACGCATCACGTGTAGTCGTTGTCTAACGGCCCAAAGATAATAATGGAGAAAGATGTATGTGAAGATAAAACCACGTGGAAATATCCAATAAAATTTTCATAATACATTAATATTTTAATTTTAGTTAAATTTACTTTTAAGTAATAGTATTAAAAATCATGAAAATACTTGTTTCCAAATATCCATACAAGTTTTTCTCTACTAAGCACTACGGCAGTGGTTACTTGAAGCTGACCAACAACTTTTTCCCAGAAAAACTGCAAAACACATAATTTTTGCAACAAACGTACAATTTGAAATCTTTTTCAAATTTTCTCTCCGATTTTTTCTTCTGTGTGTATAAATTTTCTTTCCAATTTGAAAGCTTTTCTTTCTAACATTTTAATTGCCTTGTTCAAAAACTGATCTCTCTCCTTCGTCTGATTGTTTAATTTATAACTTCCTTGATAGTTACTCATTAATAAAAAAGTATTAATATTTATTTTAAATTAATTTAAAAAACGAAAATCAATAAATAAATTAATTGAAATAAAACTATTGGTAATTCAAGGGTTTTCTAGTTGATGGTTATGAATCGATTAATCAGGGAAGTTTAAATATGTTATGGTACACATAAAAATTACATTTTGATAAAAAAAAAGTCATAGAAATCTCCAGTTGGGTAATAATACTTTAGTTGGCTTTGAAAATTTATCAGGGTAACCTTTTTCTTTGTGGATAAAATCTCAAAAGTGCCTAGAATGCCCCTTTTCGCTATTTTTTGTTATTTTGAAATTTAAAGATTTTATTTTATTTTTTGTAAAAAAACTATACAATTGGGTATACACAATTACCCATTTATTTATTACTTATCGGATATCAAGCAAACTGAAGTTTTAGTACTATCTGCTATCATAGTAAGAAATTAGTAAAGAAATGAATATCATTTTGGTTTAAATTAGTCGAATACAATGACTAGTATACAAAATTTAAAATGAAAACAATAAATACTTCTATACAATCTTGGATAACAAAATTTAAAATGACAATGTCGGGATACTTCTGCATGCATTTGGGACAACAAAATTTAAAACGAGAACATACGAATACTATTGGATCTCACAACAACAAAATTTAAAATGAGAATACATGGATACTATCACATCTTGTGACAACAAAATTTAATACGAGAATGCACATATATTGTCAGATCTCGAAACAATAATATTTAAAACAAGAGTGCAGAGATATTGTTGGATCTCGGGACAACCAAATTTAAAACGAGATAAGACTGACAAAGTCTAAATTTATTATCGGTAGTTTTGGAAGAGACTAGGTTGACTTGATAAGGCCTAAATTTATACTCACTAAGGTTCTAATAAAATAGTATCAAAATTATTTTGAAAGAGATTTTATGAATGAATGCATGTTATGCTATCGTGAATGAGATGTTTATTAGGATGATATGCATGAAGTGTAGAGTGAGTGGTATTTTGCAATCTACAAAGCCAAATTACTGAAGTTTGTTCTTACTTTTATTTTGAAGGTCTCATCGTCATTGTATTGACTTTCAAGCACCCATACATCTTGAAATTTTGATCCTGCTAAGTACCAAGGCTTCGCTGATAAATCCTTTATATCTGGATGACTTCAGATCTTTTTATGGACAATCAAATTGCCTATTTTTGATGCATTTTATCTATTATTGCAAAGGTTATGTTATTTTCATCAATATAATTTCATTAAAAAAATCATGCACTGAAACATAATGCAAAATGGATGAGGTGTGAATAAGGGATAATGACATTAATATACAAAGTACAATTTGAGTGGACTTGGGAAGGGAGAATATACAACATTTATTTTGACTATCTATAAAAAGTATTATATTAATTATCATTTGTTAAGATTTGAGATCCACATAATCTGGAGTCTTCATTTATCCAATAAACTGCTCCAGTATCTGGCTAATAATTTATTTGTTGAATCTGATCATCCACTAAATTTCTCCAATATCTTGCTCATAATTACGAAGATCATGGACCACTCAATAAGCTGCTCCAGTTCATTTATGATGTTTCTCTTTTATGTATTATTTTAGTGATGAATCTCATGGTTTCCTATTGAGAGGACTCCCCTTTATTTTGATCTTTAACTTTATTTTCCTTTCAAGTTTTTTAACCTAACAAGTTTTTTTTTTTACTTTTTCATTCATTAGAAATATTGATTTAATGATCACATCATGCAAGTGTTATTTGATAAAAATAAATGCATTTAAAAAATATTTTTTCATAGTAAAATTGCTTTTTACCACGGTGTGATGGAAAACAAATTATCCCCCAATAGTGACGTTTTCAGCTTGAGTCGTGGTCTGGTTAAATGGTTTTCAGGAAAATAGATATAGAGGCTCAAAATGTATTTCCCTCCCACTTCATCTCCTTATTCTCCAATATCCTTCTAACAATTCTGCTTACCATCACCTTACTACTAAGTGACTCTTATTGCTTCCTTTTCACTCTAGGTTTGCATGAGAGCCTGATTTATATTTCCCTACCTTTTGCATAAGTTAACAGGTTTTTATTACTTTCTATTTGGAGTTTCTAGACTGTCACTGATTTGGTATAGAGCAATATTTTTGAATATCAAGAAATGGTGGAAGGACTACCCTCACCCTCCCCGGGTTATTGACATTATTAAGGGGTTTTGTAAAGTAATCTCCTTTCATACAGTCTTGGCCCAAAAAGGATAACTAGAGATATCTTAATAAGTGTTTGAGAATTACAAATAAATCTTGTGTCATCGAAAAACCATATGAGAATTTACACTATATAGGAAATTTATCTACATCATCCTCCATTTTCATTAAAAACATGTATGCAATTTTGAAAGAGTGATTGTGATCACTACAAAAATATACTAACAAAACATAGATTCACATAGCATTTCTTCACCGATTCAGAGTTTATAGAGAAGTGAAGGTCTTCTTCATTCATATTGGTAAAAATAACAGCACCTTCTGAGAATGCCTTTCTCACTACATATTGGTCTTCAAAATTGGGAGTCCATTTTCCTCTATGTTCTTTTAGAATGGGCAATATCTTCTTAAGCAAGAGATCAATTTCTTTCAAATGTCAGGGGCACATCATTTGTACCTTGACAAGCTCCTCTTAGCCTTGTTCTCTTCAATCTAAAGATCATTAGTTAGCCTTGGGTGGTTTTTCCTCAAACTTGCGCTCTTTTACCTACATCAAAAGGCAACTGTATTAGTGGTAAAGCGAATAAAATTTGTAAGAATTTTTCTTTCAAGGTAATCTTTAGAAGAACTTAGCAATTGGTTTTTTCTTTATTGATTCGTCATCTAGCATGGCTAATACCATCTCATGATCCTTTATTAAATTTCACTCATGATTCTATGCATTATCCTTGTTGGTGCAGCAGAAGCGACTGTTCCGCAACGTTGACCACAAACAATCAAACAAATGCATAGAATAAATAGAAGAGAAAAAATAAGAGAATTTGGTAACGAGGTTCAACCAATTGTGCCTATGTCCCCGGGAGCGTTGAACGGCTACCAAAATATTATTAGAGAATAAGGATTATAAACCCTAGTACACCCATGAGGTGTTTCTATTTGGTGCTTATATCCGCTGCACATTATAACAAGGGACTTGAGTCCAATATATAATATTGGTTACTCTACTCTATTCTAATACTAGACAATGTGGGACTAACACAATAACATATTTCAAGCATCCCCAACAATCTGCATATTGATTGAAATAGACGAATATCTCGCTCCTTAGGAAATCTACACAAAAATCTCCACCTTAGTGAATATATGACTCCACCTTGTTTAATGTCTAATTTTCTTTAACTGCTCCCCTATAGCATTGACCTTCTGAGTATCCTTGACGATGTTACCAAGAGCCTAGCTCTCCAAACTTGTAGTGCAGCTTCCCGTATCGCCATCAAATGGAACACGACGCCTAGCCACCTATTGCTAGGAAGTCTTTCGATATATTGGAATCTCTACACAAAAGTTCACCAACAATCGTCCTCTTTAATACTCAGTCAAACTGAACTTTGGAGCTTCCTTGGAAAGCCTCAACCACTATCATTATTGTCTACTCCGACAATCCTAATTCAAAAGAACTATCATACTCCACTATAAGGAGTATACCACAACACACACCTTCTGTGAATGCTAACCAATGCATGTGTCACACCCTTGCATCTCTACCAATGCTAGTGTTACAACTTGCATCTCTACCAATGCTAGTGTTACAACTTGCATCAAAGCCAATGCCCATTTAACACCCTACATCAAAGTCAGTCAGCGCCTCTGTGCTTTTGTGGACCTGCTAATAATTAACATCTTTCACTATGATGTTTCACACACGCCATTAGGATATTTCACTTCTCGTCTTAAATGAGAATATTCTCTCAACATCTAGAGAGATATTGTCAGCACTTATCTCTAGGTCAAACTCAACACATGAGTTCCTATCTCCACCTTGATCCTAATTTAGTACATGAATTCTGGGATTCTAGATCAACATATATCCCCCCCAACAGTTTCGCCATGTTTTCTTCTCATTCGACTCATCTACTCTATCTTTGCCACTACCTTTGACACACCTTATCTAGCCATCACGCCTTCACCCTTTTTAGCCATTATCTATTGGTGTAGCGGAGACAATCAATGATCATCGTTGGCCACAAGCAATCAAATAGAAGAGAAGAAACAAGAAAATTTGGTAACGATATTCGGCCAATTGTGTCTACATCCTCAGGAGCGCTAAGCGGCTACCAAGATATTATTAGAGAATAAAAATTACAAACCCTAGCATACCCATGGGCCCACCTGTCCATGGACTGTTTCTATTTAGTGCTTATATATGATGCACATTATAACAAGAAACTTGGGTCCAATATATAACATTAATTATTTTACTCTATTCCAATACTAGACAATATGAAACTAAGACAATAACATATTTCAAACATCCTAACAATTCTCAAATTTGTACTTGTTCTTTCAAATTCTCGGACAAACAATTAACATTGAATAACATAGTCAGGTTAAATGTGTTATCCTCAATAATGTCATTGTCAAGTCATGAGATCGTCATATCTTGCAATAATCAATTCCAATTGTTTTTAAGCATGAGAAAGACGTGACCATAGTCATCTCCCCATTAAGTTACATTTAACAACATAATTAGGTTAAATCTGCTATTCTTAATATTGTCATTGTCAAGTCCTACGATTCTCATATTCTTGCAATAATCAATTCCCCAATTTGAACTTTTTTTAGGTGTGAGTAAGACATGCACGTAGTCATCTCCCAATTAAGTTCATTTTGTATGTTCTTAAAAAGGGTATCCCCTTATCCTCTTGGCCCCATTTTTCAGTTTCATCATTATGCATTAATGAGTTCTATCTTTGATATCACAAACTTCTTTTTAGCAATATGATAGTTACATTTTCTTTACTATTCCAAAAATATTACAAAATGTAAAATGAATATTATGATCATTTCTCAGTCTTGATCAAGGCATGAAAAACCTTATTTATAATATATGAATATGTAACAAACTTGCCTAACTAACTAGTTAATAAACTAATAAACACATGTTGTAAAACAATTTAACATGTGTTAAATATTTAAAATGTGTCATGGTACCTTTGTTCTCCAATAGCCCCTCAAACTGGAGGGTAAATATTAATGACTTCAGCTTGATAATTTGATTTGATAACAATATGATGGATCAGAATATCAATCATGATGTGATTGGATTTTCTCAACCACTTGATTATTTTCCTGGTCAGAATTCTTGACCTTATTCCCATGGTTTTACATTGTTGGAGGATTCTTTGAGTATGCAAAAGAACCTAAGAAAATGCATTTCTTCTTGTTCTTTAGACAAACTTGATAGTGTGATGATCAATGTGTGTATGGTTGTTGTTGTTGTTGTTGGTTATGCAATGACTCATATCTCTAGATAACAGCAATACAAGTTATGGGTTTGGGCTGATGTAAAGGGGTTGGGGTAGAGGGCTATATATATTGATGTTATGTAAACCTGTTGTAACAAGGAGAAGAATAGTAAAACACTAATCCTTATTCTCTAATAATATAAATTGGTAGCCGTTCAATGCTCCCGGGGACGTAGGCACGATTGGTCGAACCTCGTTACCAAATATCTTGTGTTATTCTCTTGTTTCTATACTCTTTACTATTTGATTGTTCGCTTGTTCCCAACAATTAGTATCAGATGGCTCTTAACCCAGGTGCCAAATTCGAGGTGGGGAAGTTCGATGGAACTGGTAATTTCGGATTGTGGAAAAGGAGGGTTAAGGATGTGTTGGCTCAACAAGGTCTATCAAATGCGCTATGTGAGAATAAACCAGAGGGTATGGATCAACTGGATTGGGAAGAGTTGAAGGAGAAAGCTGCAGGAACCATATGGCTCTGTCTATCAGATGAGGTGATGTATCATGTTATGGATCTGACATCACCAACAGAGGTATGAGACACATTAGAGAAGCGGTTCATGTCCAAGTCTCTAACAAATAAGCTGTATTTGAAACAGAGACTCTATGGCCTGAAGATGCAGGAAGGTGCTGATTTGCAACAACATCTCAACAGTTTTAATCAAGTGATCAATGACTTGCAGAAACTTGATGTGAAGGTTGATGATGAGGACAAAGCAATAATATTACTGTGTTCTTTGCCAAATTCCTATGAACACTTGGTGACAACATTGACGTACGGGAAAGACTCAATCAAACTGGATGAGATCACATCTGCACTTCTGTCCCACACTCAAAGAAGACAGAATGTAGGTGAAGGGTCTCAGGGTGATGGTCTGTATGTGAAAGGGAGCCAAGTGCGTGGGAGGAGACAAGGCAGAGGAGGTCATGCCAAAGGGAAAAGACCAACTTCCAGGGGCAGAACACCAGTAGAGTGCTACAAGTGCAAACAGACTGGGCATTATAAAAAGGATTGTCCCAATGAATGGAGTCCTAGCAAGCCGGTGGGGAAAGATGGGGTATCTACATCTGCAAATGTTGCACAGAAAGATGATTCTGGTTACAATAGTGAAGTTGATCTACTATCTGTATCATCAAATCACAATACAGATGAGTGGATACTTGACACTGGTTGTTCCCACCACATGACGCCAAACAGAGAATGGTTCACCACATACAAGGCAGACAATTTTGGTTTCATGTATCTTGGAAATAATAAAGCATGTGAGATTATTGGTGTGGGAGAACTCAGAATTATGATGGATGATGGTGTAGTGAAGACGTTATGTGAGGTTAGGCACATACCAGATTTGAAGAAGAATTTGGTTTCTTTGGGGACATGGCAGACCAAAGGATTTAGCTATAGAGCTGTCAGTGATATTCTTCGAGTATGCAAAGGTGCTCTGACTGTGATGAAGGGTAAAAGGACTGCAGGGAACACTTACAAGTTGTTAGGGAGAACAGTTGTAGGTGGAGTTGCTGGAGTGGCTGAAGATTTCTCAGTAGATTCAGACCATGGTGCTACAAAATTATGGCACATGCGTTTGGGACACATGAGTGTGCGTGGTATGACAGAACTATGCAAAAGAGGACTGTTGAGGGGAGTCAGCAAATGCAAGCTAGATTTGTGCAAGTATTGTGTGCTTGGGAAACTGACACGAGTTAGTTTCAAGGCTGGCCAACACAAGACTCGAGGCATTCTAGATTATATCCACACTAATGTATGGGGGCCCACTCAAGAACCATCTCTAGGAGGTTCTAGGTATTTTGTTACCTTCGTTGATGACTTTTCTCGCAAGGTCTGGGTATATTTTCTGAAGCATAAGTCAGAAGTCTTTGCCAAGTTCAAGGTTTGGAAGGCAGAGGGAGAGAACTAGACTGGTAGGAAAATCAAATACATGAGGTCAGATAATGGAACAGAGAACAAAAACTCACAGTTTCAGAAATTCTGTGAGGGACATGGCATTCAGAGACACTTTTCAGTGAAGAAGACTCCTCAACAAAATGGTGTTGCAGAGAGGATGAATAGAACTCTTACAGAGAGGGCCAGATGTATGAGACTGAATGCTGGACTTTCCAAAGGATTTTGGGCAGAGGCACTTAGTATGGCATGTTATGTCATCAATAGATCATCACGAGCTTCATTGGATGGTAAAGTTGCAGAAGAAGTATGGACAGGTAACCTAGTCAATTATAATATGTTACGTATATTTGGTTATCTTGCTTATGTACATGTACCCAGTGATGAACGATCTAAACTTGATCATAAGTCAAAGATGTGTATCTTCATTGGATATACCAAAGGTGTGAAGGGGTTCAAGTTCTGGGATCCAGTTTCTAGAAATGTGGTGTTGAGCAGAGATGTAGCGTTTGATGAAGATTTCATGATGAAACAGTCAGTTTTGACACAAGCGCCCATGCCAAATGGAGAGACTTTGGGATCAAATATGATTCCAGTGAGTAATGAAATAGTTCAGGTGAATAAAGGCAAGGAACCATGCACTAGTTCAAGTCAAGAACATGATGATTCTCAGACAGAGAGTTCAGATGTGCAAGAGTATCTACTTGCTAGAGACAGGGATAGACGTCCTATCAAACCTCCAGAGAGATATGGCTTTGAGGATATGGCTTCAGTTGCTCTCCATATCAGTTCAGGAGATCCATGTAGCTTTCAAGAGGCTATAAACAACCAGGAGAAAGAACAATGGATGGGTGCCATGATTGAGGAGATGGAGTTTTTACAGAAGAACCAAACTTGGGAGCTTGTTCCATTGCCCCCAGACAAGCGTACGTTTAGGTGCAAGTGGGTGTACAAGAGGAAGCCAACAGTATCAGAAAAAGAAGAGGAAAAGTTCAAGGCTCGTCTTGTAGCAAAAGAGTATTCACAACAAAAGGGGATCGACTACAATGAGATTTTCTCCCCAGTGGTGTGACACACTTCTATCAGGGCAGTGCTTGCCTTGTTAGCCATCCGGGATATGCACTTAGAAAAGAAGGATGTGAAGACTGCCTTTCTCCATGGTGAATTAGAGGAGAAAATTAACATGACACAACCAGAAGGGTTCAGTGCAGCTGGACAGAGTCACTTGGTCTGCAAGTTAAAGAAGTCTCTATATGGGTTGAAGCAGTCTCTCAGAAAGTGGTACAAGCGGTTTGACACTTATATGTTGAAGCTTGGTTATAAGTGCTGTGAGTATGATTGTTGTGTTTATGTGAGAAGCCTTGACGATGGTTCGTTTATTTTTCTGTTACTTTATGTTGATGATATGTTGATTGCTGCTAATCATTTGAGTGATATCAATG
>NC_032023.1:4727327-4760108 GCF_001865875.1 Lupinus angustifolius | reverse complement strand
ATGTATGTTATGGTTTGTACTAGATCGAACTAGGCACAAGCAGTTAGTCAAGTATGCAAGTACATGTCGAAACCAGGGAAGCAACATTGGGAAGCAGTCAAATGGATTTTCATATATTTGAAGGGGACTATAGGTCTCGGTATCATGTTTGGCAGCCAACAGAGTAAGCCTTCAGTTATTGGTTATGTTGATTCGGACTATGCAGGAGACTTGGATGATAGAAGGTCCACAGCGGGGTTTGTCTTCACCCTTGCAGGTGGACCAATTGTGTGGAGATCATGAGTTCAGTCTGTTGTTGCTATGTCCAAAACTGAAGCAGAGTACATGGCAGTTGGTGAAGCTTCTAAGGAAGCCCTGTGGCTTATGGGGCTAGTAAATGAGTTAGGCATTGAGCAAGGTGGAGTTTCACTGCATTGTGACAGTCAGAGTGCTATCTTCTTGGCAAATAATCAGGTGTATCATGCTAGGACCAAACATATTGACGTGAGATTTCATAAGATCAGAAAGTTGGTAGCTTGTGGGAAGATACTATTGCAGAAGGTTCACACTTCAGAAAATGCAGCTGATATGTTAACCAAACCAGTTACCGTGGACAAGTTCAGGCATTACCTGAGCTTGTTGAACATTCACTGATGATGGACTATGAGCGCCCCCAACCCAATGGCAGAAGATGGAGATTGATGATATTCACCAAGGTGGAGATTGTTGTGCAATGACTCATATCTTTAGATAACAGCAATACAAGTTATGGGCTTTGGCTTATGTAAAGGGGTTGGGGTAGAGGGCTATATATATTGATGTTATGTAAACCTAATGTAAGAAGGAGAAGAATAGTAAAACACTAATCCTTATTCTCTAATAATATATAGTGGTAGCCACTCAACGCTCCCGGGAACGTAGGCACGATTGGCCGAACCTCGTTACCAAATCTCTTGTGTTATTCTCTTGTTTCTATACTCTTTACTATTTGATTGTTCGTTTGTTCCCAACATTGATCTTGTTATTGTTGTTATTGTTGTTGATCTTGTTAATTTTGTTGTTGTTGTTGATCTTGTTGTTTTTCTGATAATAATCACAAATCCATTTTCATTGACAATAATGGATTATAATTGCTACTGGATCTTCTTGAATCTACCTCTCTAAAACAAAGGTGTGATGCTGCAGCTACACTTCCACCCATAATTGTTTCATTGAGAAGGGATTGCCATTTATTGGATGTCCTCACACAACTACGTCAGGCTCTACCATCCATACCTCGTGGCATGTTCTGAAATTGCAACATAAAGAGGTGGAACTATCAATAATAATGCTACTGCTCAACAAGAATGTGACATTTTTCATGAAGCAATAGAAGAGTAATTTGGTTGCTCCTTCTTGCCTTTCTTCCAGAAACGTCTTCTCTCTTCACAAACTTCTCTGCTTCATGATGAATTGTTGACGGTGATTATTGTTCAATTTTGGAAGAGAAAGATAATAATAAAATTATAGAGAATACATAGCGATTACCAAAGTCTTAAGGATGAAGGCTTTGGTAACATATTGCGAAAGTATAAAATGAATATTATGATAATTTCTCATTCCTGATCTAGGCATGAAAAACCTTATTTATAGTACACGAATATGTAACAAATTTACCTAACTAACTAGCTAACAAACTAATAAACACATGTTGTAAAACAATTTAATATGTATTAAATATGTAAAATGTGTCATGATAGATCTGTTTTCCAATATTTACTAAGAATAAATAATTCATTTCGTACTTGCTCTAGAGACAATTTATTTTGTTTAATACAATCGTCTAACATGGAATCAAGGGATAACGAAAATGTTATCAACGAACTTTGGCTTTCTTTCTTGCATTAAACTTTCAAACGAATGTTTAGTGTAGAGAGGTGGGCTCAGAATAATGTCGATAGCCATCTTTGGTTTGTACATTAATGCTTCAGTTTCCATTTCCTACAAATTAGACTAGTTACAGAATAAGAACTCTTGTTAGAGTGGTTACTACAATCTTCGATTGTGTTTTCCATTGAACGTTTTCTTGTCACTAACATTATTCTCATGGTTGTATCTCTCTTTGTTTCTTCAAGTGTTTCACTCTCTTTACAAAGAAGTGATTTACTTCCTTTCTCTTCACTCTCATTTTGGTTTTCACTCTTGTTTTCTCTTCTCTCTTGGGCAAGCTTTTCTTTGATTTTCATTTTATCTTCACTCACTTCTTCCAAAGAAAAATGTTTAATAACTATCTTTTTATTTTGATGGGTAAACATAATTTTGTTGATAATGATCTGACTACCATGATTGTCCCAAAAGAATGTGGATGACCCTATCAGAATTATATCGAATAGGACCTTATCACTATAATTCCTTATGGTCAAACATAACTCCACTTGCTCACTCACCCAATCTCTTCATCCTCACTAATCGAGCAATGGCTACATTGATCCAACTTCATCCATCAATTATTACAATACACATTTTCTCATCCATTAATCACCTAGTGTGGAGAACGTTTCTTTTTTTGCTTAATCTAACACTCGTACTCGACTTCAAAAGTCTTCTAATTATTAATAAATCTCTCCCATTG
Organism: Lupinus angustifolius; assembly: GCF_001865875.1. Taxonomy (NCBI): domain Eukaryota; kingdom Viridiplantae; phylum Streptophyta; class Magnoliopsida; order Fabales; family Fabaceae; genus Lupinus; species Lupinus angustifolius. The sequence goes on along the minus strand of NC_032023.1, from coordinate 4,757,518 downwards.
GATTAACTTATTCCTTAGTCCTCACTATTCTCATACTTGCTAGTATATTTTTCATTCTCCTCAAATACAATGACCCTTTTATTCTAACACTCAAAAGCATGGTACTCTCTACCCTAACACTTAAAGCATATCTTACAAGTAGACCCACTCTCAAGGTTCAAACGTATACATAAATACATACATATGTGAATCACATATATTATCATATAGGACACAATATCATATACAATATCAAAATCAAAAATTGCATAATATTAAAAACTTATCATATCTTCCTATATTATGCTTTATCATATCATATCAGATAAGACTTACCAAAATGGCTCTAACCTAACTTGACAAACGTGCATTCCGTTAAGCTTTTAATTTAATATTAATATTTTATTAATAAAATATTTAATAATTAGATTTTATAAATATTCAAAATAATTCTTATTTAAGAAACAAATATATGTAATACTTTACTTTTTAAAATAAGTATATATCTAGTACTTTAATGCTTTAAATAATCATATTTTCAACCTATGCAAAGTTGTTGCCCGTCTGTATATTAATAATTAATCTTTAACAAAAAAAAGGTTATGGAATACCTCTCCTGGTTTTCTTAACTAGCTAGTACGTTGAAATTATTGCATAACAAATGTTCAGATGATTACTTCTCTTTCCTTTTTTTTAGTATATCCTTATATAAGTTTTGTTTTATATTGAAATGTCTATTTTTTTTCTATTTTCTTCATCAACAAAAAATAAAACATAAATTCAACTAATACGTGTTGCATCTTGATTTTTGATCGAACACTTGCTACACGACTTAAAAAGAAGTTGAACTCAATTTCGATCTATCGCAAATGGTTTAAAATAATTTACATTTTCTGCAATTAAAATGTAAAAAACTCTGACCCTCATATATAGCATAAAAGAGAAATTATTTTTAGGATTTGAACTGGGTCAAATTACCTTTTTGCGGAGACACAACCTCTGTCATATAGCATAATGGAAGGCAAATTAGAAGCCCAGATAGGAGAGTTGTTATTTGTTAATATGCAATATAACTCAACAACTAGAGATAAGAGGAAGGCCCAATGAAAAATTCTGAGAAACTATTTGATACATATTTAGAGCAAATTGTCTAAATAGCCTCCTAAAAACTTGTTTTTAAACACAATGGCATCGTTTGATTGTGTAGATAACTGGTGGGAACAGTTGTTTGTGGATGACCGTACGGATGGAAAAATTGAGGATTCAATTCAATGCTTCCATAAGTTTCCATCATCATAAAATGTAGTTTTAAAGGGTGCTAAACAATCTAAAAGCATGGAGTTAATGATTTTACAAGCTGAACATGCGCGATTGAAGTTTATATTACCAGAGACATGATTTAATTGCCTCATTTATATACCAAAATCTGAGTTTAGACTAATTCTAAATTGTATTCATCTACATCCCAGCAGTACCATAGTTTTGACTAATTTTACTTTCTATTTATTGAATTGTTGCATGGAACTTCTAGCTCTAATTTAATATTAAGGGAAGAAGTATAGAAGCATGCATATTTGGTGAGCGTGTTAGTGGATGAGAGGAGGAATCAGTTCAATGCTTTAGCAATTCTGCAAGCAAGATTGTTTGGAGTTGTTGATGTTACCAGTAGAATATACTTGGCGAAAATTTCTGTCCTTTTGCTTGATAAGCATTGTTGGATCGTGAATGCGGACAAACACTTTTGTGGAGATATATTTATGTTGAGATAACCAATAAAATCTTGATAATATATTAAAATTTCACTTCTAATTAAAATTAAGTTATAAATGATAACACAAAAAAACATAATTACATTATCTTCGAATATGACATGGTGGATACATTTTCACACAATTTTTTATAGTTAAAGCCATAAAATGTATGGCCACTAGACATTGTTTTCATGCAAAGTGTATAAGAATAATTCAGAAAACTTTAAGAGAAAAAGAGGCATTCACTTATTATAGAGATGGTGCAATTTGATTATTTTTTTATTTACATTTAGCAATCCAGTCTTAGGAGAAAAGGCACATTTTTATTTATATATATTTTAGTTACATGATTTTCAGAGTCCGTCTATCACTGTGGATATACATATTGTTTATGAGGAGCCTGGACTCCATTTTAAGAATAGGAGAGTGATATGTGCTATTGATTAATTTAACTGAACTTGTGAGATTATCTATTTTTTAAGGGTATCTCATTTCCTATCTTAAACCAATTAGATATTGCTATATAAATAAAAATAAAAATTTTATAAAACAACAAGTTATGTTTTTATATTATTTATTAAAATTTGATTGGAACTTGTTTGGTGTGCTCGAATAATAAATGATAGTATGCTGATTGGATGACCTCCTTTTGCTACCTTTTCACCAAGAGGGATTTCAATGTTTGTAATATACAAATTGATATCCAAATACTCTTACGGTCTTACCTAACTTAATACTTAGTTACTTATAATAAAAATCTAATTCCTTGAGATAAATAATGTGGTTAATAATGAGTTTACCAATAGCATGATGCTACTTGTGTTTGAATGAACCAATTTGTCTTTATCTTTTTCAAGTGCTTCAACATTGTATTATAGCAAAACAAGTTTCATTCCAATGTCAACACTGTATTATAGCAAAACCAGTTTCCAACAGAGATGCAGGGAAGAAAATATTTAAACAGCAACAATCTATAATTGTGATTTGTATGACATTGATTATTATTCACTTCAAATAGAAATATTCTCAGATTCTCCTACATTGCAATATAAATGATTATTTCTTAGAATCTTCACCTTGAGATAGCTAACTTTGAGTGTATTTATATCATGTATAAAGAATTGTATCTCTATTCCTTGGTTGTTAAAATCAGCAGTGCCATCGTCCCAAGGAGTACGTACTGCAAGAAAATAAGACTAATTAGCATCAAAATATTTAATATTTTTGGAGAGAATTTGACAAGAACTTCAGATGGAGATAAAAAATGTGGTTTTGGGAGAGAATGCATTTGAGGAAAGAAAAAAAAACAAGATGGGAATGTGGCCAGGTAGAAGTGAAAAGACCATTTAACATATATCACTTGTCCCCAATGGTATTCTTATTCCTTATCCAAAACTAATCAAATTTTAACAAGTGGTATAAAATGTTATGTTTTATTTTTAAAAAAATTTCTTTTTATTCATATGATAATATCTTATTTGTCCGAGACATAAAATAACACAGCCTTAAGCCTTAAGAATAGGTTAAATAAAGTACACCAATAAAATGATATAATCTGGAAATGAAAAATAATAATCAAAATGAGATATCTAACATTATGGTTACGAGTTGACATGGTAAAACGGATCGCCCAATCTGTTTAGCCCATACCCGCAATAATTTAAGTGGGCAATAGTATTCTTATTCCTTATCCATTTAATTATATGGTTAGGATGTGCTGACATCAGAATCTTTCACGCTACATATAGCGTGAAAGTTGTGTTAGATAATAGATAATCAACATAAAATTTTGTCAAATCATAACAAGGAAAAGAGGAGAATATTTACAAAAAATAATATTTAAATTACAAAGAAAAAACAAACCTTGACAATAGGATTTTCAGTCATGATTATCGTCATCCATCCAGCATAGGGTAAAAACCTGCAGAAAAGAGCAATGTGGTTGAACATACAAAGAAGAAAATAATAAATTTTCTCTGCAACTCTTGAACCCATCATCCAGTGTATCAAATTGCGAACCGCATCACATGATGCGGCTGCAATATTGCAGTTCTGGTGACTACTACAACCGCATCACACCGCAATTGCCAGTGTGATACCGAATCACAGTGATGCGACCGCAACAGGCCGCATCGCAACCACATCATACCACATTTTGACCGCATCGGGCCGCAACACAATCGCATCGGGCTGCATCACAACCGCATCGGGCCGCATCAGACCGCATCGATGTGAAAAATATGTTTTTACTCACAAAATAATTCACACCGTAACGATCGCAATCCGCATCGCGACGACAGAATAATCGCAATCGCAGTAACCGCGACCGCAATTTAAAACACTGCCATCATCACTTAACATTAGAAGGAAAGAGATAACGCAGTATACTAATTTTTGAAGATAGTTGGGTCTTTTACATGAAAGAAAATCACTAGAGATATGAATTAATTAGTTATTTTTCTACTCCTTTTCCCAATCATTCTCTCTATTGCAAACACCACAATGAACAACCATACATGTTTTAGAATAATGGTTTTGCCACAATGTGAGTCCAATTAACGGAGTCTCGAATCCAATACAGTACTTACAGAACAAAAGATAACCATAATTATGTGATCCTTCCATAGAAGACACAAACCAATGAGTCATCTTTCAAGAGTGGAATTGATTGCAACAAGTGAATGTATTTATTTAAAGTTCACATCACCTCAATTCTTACACTAAAACTAGTACACACTAATGAGAGAATCAATTGTTTGTTTATACTTTATAGTATAGCCATAAAGTCATGGTCAACAATATGCAAAGAGATAGAAAATATTGTGTTTTAGCATAAGGGTGCACTAAAAAGCTTCACTAAGAGTTTGGTCAATAAGCAGTTTTGAAACAGGTTAAAAAGAGTTTATAGTGAGCTCATAAGCTATTTTCATAAGCCCAATTAAGTTATCTATATAAAGTCTTCAAAACACCCCATAAAAGATCCTTTCATACTGTGCTATAACATCAATATTTCCTTCGTTTTGGGTTTTTTGAACAGGTCTTATTGTAAAGCTGGTTCCTGGTATAAGGAGAACCCATAGTTTTTGTAGACAAGAATGGAAGGGAAGAGGAGGATTGTACTTATTTTCTAGAATAAATAGATCAAGCATAATATTAAGGTAAAATCTGATCAATATAAAGACGATATCTTTTATAGTTCTAGACTTTTGCTCAATAAAAAGTAGTCCTCTATAGTCCTCTATGATGTAACAAAAATGGAAGAAATAGGTCAAGCTTAGTCCTAAGATTCCGCAAGAGAACATGTAAATGATAGTATTATCCCTGGAAAAAAGGGTGAAAAATTACCCAACAGCTCTTCCCATAATATGGTGTCGCTGCAACCAATTCTGACCATAATTGTACAAAACCCTATCATCCATAGGATTGTTGTCTCCTGATACATCAAACCATATCAAGGAATTAGCATGTTCAGTCAATAGATGGAAAGGAACTGCTAATGCCACCAATATTAATTGACACAACAAAACAGTAACGCCGTTAAAACTAGAAACTATAGTGAATGGTGATCGTATCATAAAATATAGGGAGAAAAACTGAAAAATAAAATGATTTCCTCATTATTAAGAGGATCATCTGCTGACAAATGTAATACAATACAGAGATATTATCGAAACAGCTATCGCACCTTTAGTGAGCATGTAAGTTTCTTTAACATTGTTTGGTTCATGGACCTAAAATTTAAGAACAAAGTTAAATTGAGTGAAATCTACCAAATCAGAAGCAATATTCATATTATAAAGGTACATGTAAGCATTAGATAAAAAATGAAAAACAAAAGAGAAATCAACTATGAATGTTAACTTGCAAATTTTAGAAGTACAAATTAGTAAGCCTTCAGTTCTAAAACTGGCAATCTGATTAAATGACGAGTTTCAGAGTTTAGAATGTTGCACAGTATAAAATGGTGATTTATCCATAATTATTGATATATACGTGCATAACTTAGTAATTTACTATACCATTATTTTCTATATTTTGAGCAATATGAGTTCCTTTTATATAGTTCAGCTCTATCAATTCAATGAACCAAGGGGAAAAGATCATCTAGATATAGCAAGATTCATTAACAATTAGTAAGTGTGGTATTTAGGGTGTATATCCTGTGTTGCTGGTTGGTAGCTAGTCTGTGGGGAAAATTTTAGGAGCAAACGTTAAAGGAGGATAAAGTATAAACTCTGGAAGATCAATTGTTTATGACCATTCATCATCATCAATCCTTTCTTCATGGACACTACTTTGTCTTTCTTCATATGTTTCTAATTTCTAGGAGTTATGTACAAAATACTTGAGTTTATATCAAATAGATTATCCAACTATGGAGTTCGCAGAGCTGGCATAGCAGCAGTGCAGTGGGCAGGTCATGATCATTTAGCGAACAAAATCTACTCTTATGAAATGATGCTTCCTAACAGAAACCTAAAATTTATGAATAGCATGAATGCAGAATTGTGAGTCAGAAAATAAATCTAATCCACTTGCCTTAATAACACGGTGAACAATTGGAATATCGCGTCCCTGTAAATGTGCACACATTTATCAGCATAACATATAGAAGCAAGCACATTAAGATAAATAAATCTGCGAAGACTAGCCTATAGATTGCACCAAACCCATTTAATGCCTTCTTTTTGCACCCTTCTTTCCTGTTTATATATAGTCCATACCTCATGTGAATTTCACCAGATTTATTTCATGATTTTACATAAGGGGCAAAGGATTCCAAGTAATTTAAACTTCAAATATTCCTTTAAAATCAAGAAAACAGATGGGGGAAGGCCAGATAGGTGAAAGAGACTTTTGACTTTGACACAACATCAGACAATTTTGTGTTCACTATTTAATGATGTCATGGAATACCTATAACAAAGTAGGATATATTCATCATTGATGATATGGTAAATAGAAGCACCTCTGTGAGACCAAAAAAATGTGAAACCATTTTGGTCATCTTAAAATTAAGTGTTAAATCATATTACAGAGTTGGTACTTTTGGCCATCAGTAATAAAATAGTGATAATCATTAGTAAGATCAAAATCAGAGACAATCCAAAACTGAGACCACCAAGTACCGAAGTAGTAGTCTTGCATGGAACATGTACAATGACTTATGTTGGATATGCTGCAGCATGCAGGAGAAGAGCAAGAGCGGCAAGCAGAATAGCTGAAGGCTCTAGAAAGAAACGTGAGAAGAGAAGAGCTTTGTCATGGTAGCTATGAGGGACAAGAGGTGTGAGTCACAGGAAAGAAAGGCTAGAAAATTTACAAAAAAAACGGGAGATAGAAAGAAACAATAAGAACATTATCTGTATAAGAAAGCCACAAATCCCAGAAAGGACATTGTTCAATGACATATGCAAGAAGTGCAGATTCGTAAAAGGTTCCAGAAAAGGAACAAGAAAAGATAAAGAGCTTAGCTCTTGTTGGTATAAGCAATGAGTGAAATTAAGAGATAATAGAACAACAACTGAAAAACAAAAGAGAATGACCTGTAAGAAGATAGAAAGCAGCACACCAACATAGAAATATGATGCGGGAGGACAACATTTGGGTGTAATTTTTTTTCTTCGACTAAGAATCGGAATTGAGATAATATGTACAGATATATAACACACATTCAGGTGCCACAACAAGGCAGGGAAGAATTAAGGACTACAATCCAATGGATGATTGTGTCTGAGACTTATTATACTTAAAGGGGGATTTGCTGTTAAATGTAAGAGGGGAAACAAATCTTTTCAAAAATGTATATTCTCAAAAATCAATGAGAATACATAGTCCTGAGACTCTTCTACATGCAGCTTGAAATTAAATACTGCATATTAAAGAAAAAATTAAATGTATCATAGTGTGTTTTTGCTAACATAAGTCCATGTTAAAAAAATTGAAAACTTAGAAATCCATGTGAAGAAATACATTCATAGAATAGCAAGAGTATTATTTTAAGCATTTGAAATTCCGTAAGTGAGGGTGAGCATTGTTGCAAAAACAATAAGGTTATTGTTTAGTGACAAAGAGATCACGGGTTCAAATTTTGGTAAAAACCTCAACCGCTTGTGGACAGTGGACAACTACCCTCCTCAGACTCCACTAATTAGAAACCTCATACATGAACTACCCTTTTATTTGAAATTCCACAAGTAACAGATACATAACAAAATCAGAATGAGTTGATAGAACATACATCTATAGTTACATCTATTGTTTCAAAGAAAAAAGGGAAAGTAATCATACATCTATATTGAAAACAATAATATCTCCTGCACGAATCGGATCCTTGGTCATGCGCAAGAATAAAATATCACCCTGTAATAGAATCAAATTTTGTTAAAGAAACCATAGATTAATAATAATAACAATAATGATATACATAATGAAAGTCTAAAACATAATAAGAAAAATAAATATCAATTTTAGTCATGTTTGTCGACTTTTTATTCCCTCAACCATTGAAAAACCTAAAATGATAAAAAAAAATTTAAATATGGGTGGGTCCTTTTGAGGGTCAAATTAGTCAATATCATATGTTGTAAAATATACTATAAATGATTAATTTGACCCCATCTGAATTTTTTGGACCAATTTAGATTTTTACAATTGAGAGACCAAAATCAACAAAAGTGAGGAAGCAAATAAGAATGATCATTCACAAAAGTTACATGCTTTGAACTAAACTAAAAAAAAGTAATAATACTCACTCTTCTGAATCCTGGTTCCATGCTACCAGAAAGAACAACAATTACTGGAGATTCAGTGCCGGTTATACACATTAACCCTTTCCACAATGTTAATGCTGTTGCTACAATCAACCCTGAACGCAACACATTGCACAGATCAACGAAAAATAATTCCTCAATTGATGAATGTGACTATGTGAGTTATGAAACAAAGAGGTTTTGAGTATAATTCAGTCAAATATGCAAATTATACATTAGTCACTGTAATACTTATAATTGTAATTATGTGGAGGAAAATAAATCAGGTAGGAGAACAGTGTTTAGGGTTCAATTCTGGTTAACGACAGTGATTGGAGTTGACAATTAGGCATCCGAAAGAGATTAGTTCCTAAAGACTGCTTTTGTGATGACATTACAATCTTTGGGAAAATGCGACATATGACATGATGATGCGATTGCGGATATTCGGAAATATAATATTGCGACCTCAATTGTGATCGAGAGTACAATTTAAAAGAGGAGAATGAGAGTGGAGAATGAGCATACCAAGAGTGATTAATTGGGACAGAGTTTGTCTGAATTGAAAGGATTTGACTGAGTCAACCACGTTTCCGAAACAACCCATTTTACTCTCTTTGCACGACTCAGGTAAGATTCAAATAAAGCATTCATTGCTTATGTTTATTATATATCGTGAGTTTTGTGTATGAACTGATTGGAGGCCATGCTTCCAATTTAAAAAACGCATACATGCGTGGCTCATTCAATGTCTGTGCGACATGTGTCTTTCTGTGGGCCCAATAAGAATGTTTCTGTAACATTATTAATTGATTAAAAAATACAATTTTTAAGTTCAGTTTATATTTACTAAATAAATAAATATAAAATGCTCTTGTTCTGGTATTATTACTGGTTTATAGTTGGTCTTGTGCTCTTTAAAAACCACTGGCAGATGATTAAAGGGACAGGGAACAGGACTGGATCCTATCAAGTACCTGAATGTGGTGTATGATTGGTTTCATAATTTATAATTTTTTATTTAAAAAAATTTAAAATCTATGTTATTAAAAAAATTTAAATGTCACACATCACGATTTTCTCCCGTATTAAACACCCTCAGTATAGGAAATGATCTAATTTCAGGGGAACAGTGTCTCCCCAGAAATTTTCTTATTCTTTATTTTACTTACATTTACATTTTCAAACTTTATAACTTCACATTTCTCTCATTTTCTTTAGATATTTAATATCTTACTCTATTTCACTTCCATATATTTTAAAATGATTTAACATGTATATATTAATAATATAAGTATTTTTTACATTATCAATAAATCATCCACCATTTATACGTTAATCATCATTGATCTTCAAACAAAAGTAATATAAAACAATGATAGATGATATACTGACAATATACAATTTTATACACTAACTATACATAAATTTTAAACTCATTTTAAAATTGGTGATACATTTCTTTATAAAATATATTTTCTGTATACCAACTTCTTCATGTGAAGTAAACACAAGTGTAAAATAATAAATTATGGGGTTTCTAACATGAGTTTACATGTGTACCAAAAGATATAGTCAAAATTTCCTTGTTTTTTAAATCAAGTTAAATCTCTCCCAATGTTATTTTAGTAGAAACAATTAAAAATCTCTTATCCTCTCCCCCAAACCTTCTAAACCCAACTCATTTACTAATTTCTCCAAAGCTATATATTGGCCGTCTACAATATCCAACCCTCCAAAAGCTGTTTGTAGCAGAGGTGAATCATTGTTAGGGTAAGTGGGGCAACTGCCCCGTGATTTTTTTCAAATGTACTTCACAATTGTTTTACCATTTTTTCCAATATATTTTTTGTACTTTGTGCAATTTGTACAGTCTTTCTAAATCATAGATAATTGATTAATTTTTTTACATGCGGAGATCTTGATTTTGTTTATAATATTATATTCATAATGATTTTACACGTATGAAAGATTATGAGAATCATTAATTGTCTTTGTCAAAATTTGCACAAAAGTCCTAACATCCTATAGATTTTTATGAATTATTTAATATTGATAATATATATATATATATATATATATTTGTGCAAAAATTATACCCTATGAATTTCAATGAGTAAGATAATATCAACATTTTATTATTGATATTATTAGTAATTCATGTGTGAAAAGTTCTTAACTATATTTGAATTAAGTGTAACTTTGACAATATGGGAAAATTGAATACATACTATTTACTTGACCGAGTTATTCGTTTCATCTTAACTATTTTAGTTTAGCTACTACAGAAGAATCATTTTATTATTGATAATATATATATTTTTGTGCAAAAATTATACCTATGGATTTCAATGAGTAAGATAATATTAACTTGAGATGTCAATGTCAACATTTTATTATTGGTGTTATTAGTCATTCATTTGTGAAAAGTTTTTAACTATGAATTAAGTGTAACTTTGACAATACAGGAAAAACGAATACATATTATTTACTAGACCGAGTTATTCGTTTCATCTTAACTATTTTAGTTTAGCTAGATCATTTTCAGCAACAAAGACAACTAAATAAAATTACATGGTAAGATATATATGAATTTCTTGTAGACAACATGATATTTTATATTAAAAAGGAAATAACTTAAAATTTTACTCATAATTCAATTATCGATGATTTCGACTCTTTAAAAGAACGGATACCACCACTTTATATTAATGCACATTTTTCTTTAATATCTTTAATTATTAATTATTATTATTATTATTTAGAATTATATGTTATTTTGAAACTTTAAAATAATTATGTATATTTTTTTGTTATTAAATCAATCTTAATTAAAAAATGTAATTAGATATTATGTCTCTCCTAAATTTTGCATCAAAATCCACCACTGGTTTGTAGCATCCGGTTGCTGGCCTCATCCATGAAGAGAAGTCATTCAGATGCTGCAACAAAGGTTGTCTAAACGTTGCAATAAAGATCATTCAAATGTTGCACCATCTACGACACCATCATTTCCATCCATCCCCATTACCAGCAACCACCATTAACACCTAACGAAGCTCCAACAATGTTCCGTTTCAGCCCCTCACCTAGTTGTTGAGGCTGCCCTTGGGTAAACATCAGTTATTGATTTTACTAAACTTTGGTTTGATTGCTATATGTTTGATAAAATATGTAAACTAAAATTTTGTTATCCATTATCTTGCATCAATAAAAACTAGTTACATATATTTTATTGTTTTCATGAATGCTATTGTATGATTTAAAATAACCATTGCAAACTATTGACAAGAATATAATTTCTTGTGATTTTTCAATCAGAATTTCAGAATCACTACTGCCATCTCCAGGAAGCACAACTGCCAGCAGAACCTTCAGATCCGTCTTTAATATATTTTTGTATATGACTTAGGTACAGAACGTTTTGAACATATTTTTGTTAAATTACACAAATCGTAATACATGTTTGAATGTGAAGATCACTTATGACCATGATTCTAACATAGAAGAAAATATCAAACCGAGGAAAACATCCGAGTCCACCTTATTCTTTGTGAGGACCCTCGAAAAGTATCTGCTAGATGCTGGTTGAAAATAATATTCTTATTTATGTCAATAATCTTAGGCCATCATTTTGTTCTAGTTTATGGCATGCTATAGCCTATAGACATGTTTTAGTGTTCAATAATGTTTGAATGTCTTGAGTATCAAAATAAAAATGATGTTGAATGGTTTATCATCCATTTTTTCCCTTTATCCTAATTGCTTGGTGAAGGGTGATAAAAGTAATGCACAATAGAAAGTTTAATTTTTATGCATCATTTTCACACCATCAGCTAATAAAACACTATTGTAAGAATGTCTTTTAAAAATAGGTTGGTCTCCTCTTATGTACATTTTTGCATAATGTACATATCTGGTTATGTAGCAAGCAAAAGTGCAGAGAGGAAATATGTGTAGAAGGCTTGATTTTATTTCATCAACAAGACACACGATTTATACACCATGGAAAATAAAACTGACGCAAAAATATAAATTCCTACATGAATAGCATAATGAGTCACATAAGTGCTCTAATATTGTAGGTGAAATATTCCTAACAACCATATTGGTTCTTTATTTCCTAATGAATACTCTTTATTGCCTAATGACTCCTCCTCATTATTTCCCAATGAATAGTCCTTCTTATTGCATAATGAATATTCCTAACAAATTCTGAGTCATATTAATCAATACTCATCATTGACTCTAGAGCTGTAAATTTCAAGCTTTTGTCATGTACTTATTCTCAAAACTGTCAACATTGAACTTGGTTGTGTAAGTCCATTTGACTCCTATAACCTTCTTGTCTTTAGGCATCTCTACCAACTTCCATGTCTCGTTTTTTCAATGACCATGAGTTCCTCCTTCGTTGCATCTATCAATTTCTGGTCACTTTCAGCTTCTTCATATTTTGCAACATCTAATGGTATACTCATAGGTCCTCCAATATTTTTATGTATCAGTTGCAGCTTCTGTGTAGCCTTCCATGTCATTTTTTGCGGAAAAAGAAGCCTTGTATGCTTTCCATGTCGGCAGACAATGCGTGTAGGAGACTTTGTTTCTATTTGTTCTTTGTGTATTACAACTTGCTCATCTTTCATCAAATCCAAGACTAAACTTTTGCCTTTCATTTGACCTTTGAACACCTCTCTACCTTAACCTTATAGCCTTTCTCCATTAACTGAGGAACACTTAACAAATTTTGATTAATTTCAGGAACATATAAGACATCATGAATTAATTTTAAACCTGTGTAACTTTTAATTGCAACTGTTCCTTTGCCTTTTGTTGCAATATATGCCCCATTTCCAATTCTGACTTTGGAAATAGAAGTTTTGTCGAGCTCTCTGAAGAGCTCTTGATCATAAGTCATGCGGTTTGTACAACCACTATCAATGAGCCAACTTTATGTAGAACTGTTGGCCTCCAAACATGATACTGCAAACAGTTGCTCTTCTTGTGGTTGATCATCAACAATATTAGATTCTCCTTGTTGTCGTTGTTGTTGTTGTTGTTGTTGCTGCTGCTATTGTTGAGACTTGCATATTTTCCATGTGCCCTAACTAACCACACTTATAAAATCTTGCATCATGCCTCCACCAACATCTGTTTTGTGGATGATTGGTTTATTTGCAGTAGGAACAAGGTGGAAAGACTTCATTGTTGCTATTTTGGTTATTGTATTTGTTGTTTGCAAAAGCTGTAGTTTTGTAGTTGTTATTTTGTCTCCTTTTTTTGTCATTCCAATCATTGTTATTTTGTAATTCGGTTTGGAAAGCACTCTCCACTGATTCTTCTTGTCTCATAAGTCTCCTTTGTTCTTGTGCCTGTAATGCATTCAACACTTTTGCCAAGGTGATGCATGACATATCCTTAGATATTTTCAGAGATGAAATTACAGCTTCATATTTTTCAGGAAGTGTAACTAGAATTTTTTGAACTATTCTAGAATCAGAAAATTCAGTACCAAGAAGTCTTACATTTTTGGCAATGGCTAGAAGTTTATCAGAGTACTCCTTGATTGTTTGTAAATCTCTCATCCTTTGCATTTTAAATTCTCGGATCAAATTCATAACTTGCATCCCTTTGACCCTTTCATCTCCCTTATATTCTTGCTTCAAAAAATTCCAGATTTCACAAGCTATTTCCACTGTCATTATTCTGTTAAAAATGGTGGGTGAAACAACTACATATAGACATGCTCTTGCTTTGGACTTTCTTTGCCTCATCTCCTTCTCATTTTTAATTTGTGAAACAATTGGATTGTGTGGAAGAGTTGGAATGATATAATCTTGTTCAATGGCATCTCACAAATCATTAGCATAAAAAAAGCTTTCATTCTAACAACCCATACATGATAATTCTTTCCACTAAACATTGGAGGTGGAAATGCAGTAGACACTACTTCTGAATTCATTTTGACAATTTTAAGCAATAGAAGGTAATAGAGAAAGTGTTTTGGTTGTGTTCGGTTTTGGTTTGTGTTTGTCCTTGTTCTTAGAGATCCCTCAAGATATAGATCTAGACACCAATTTGTTGGTTATGTAGCAAGCAAAAGTGCAGAGAGGAAATATGTGATGTAGAAGGCTTGATCTTATTTCATCAACAAGACACATGATTTATACACCATTGATAAGTGCCAAAAATGCCTAAAATTCATACACTTTTTATGGCACTTTTCCTTGGAAAAATTGAGAAAACCAACTTAATTCAACACTTTTTGGATAAAATATTACAATCTTGTATATATGTTTTGTGTATTTCTTTTTTTTAATATTTTGTAGGATTTAGGTGGAAAAGAGAAAAATTAATCAAGTGCAAGGAAAATGCTCAAAATAGGTCAAAATGATCCACATATGACATGCTTAAGCTTGACGTGGCAAGCTATGTGACAAAATTTGGCCTATGTGGAAAGCATGGAGTCAACATGAAGCTGCTCACTAAGCAGCTTAGCCTGGACCAAATCCACGCCTAGCTGACCTGGACAACAACCTAGCACGGTCAAACTCAACCTGACACGGTCAATACACAAGCTTGACACAAGCCAACCTTCTCAAGAAGATAGCTTAGCGTAGCACCTTGACCGCCTAGCTTCAAACCACACACCTGACCATATCAGCAAGCATCATGCCACCTCACCATCAGTATGGTCAAAGCTGCTCAAGCAGGCAGCTTAGCGGTGCCACATAGGAGCTTGACGGTGTGCACTCAACAAGTTGGTCAAGGTGACTTGGCAACCAAGCAACCATGACTTCATGCATGACCTCATTCCAAGTAGCCTCCATAGGCTACTCAGAGCTAGCTCACAGTAGCTGGACACGTAGCTCACAATAGCTTGGGTGACTCAGCCCCAAGCATGTGACTAAGCTGCTTGACCAAGTGACCAAACCCATGCCGAAGGGTTTTGGTTAGTAGCTTGGCGGTTGAAGAGAGGATCTTGGCGGTGGCAGAAAACTTCTATAAATAGTAGGCACTTAATTCATTCATAGACATTCCTTTCACACACACTCTCTCAAATCTGAAATCCTCTCTTTTTCTCCACTTTCTTCTTTGTAATTTCTTGGAGAATTTCTAGTCAAAAATAGTGTAGGTAAGTTTATTTTGTAATTTTTCCTTAATTATAGTGGAGAAAGGAGATGACAAATGTGATACAAAAACATAATTTTGTAATCTCATTTGGGTTCAAAAGCATCTCATCCTTGGATAGATGGCTCATGCTCCTACATATTGATTTGGATTATGGTGTAATTTCCTCTCTGTGTAAGGTTATTTCTTCTCTTTATTTGTATCATATTTTGATTTCAATACATTCGAGTTATTACTTTTTGGTTAAGTTTTAATTCTTTAAGAAGTTCTTAATGCAGTTTTAGCTTTATCATCTAAAACTAAAAGGCTTCTTCTTAAAGTGGTGACAAGTGAACTAAAAAGTATAACCTACACCTTAGTTGACTAGCCACATCAAGCATCTATTTTAAGCAACTTATGTTCAAGGCTAAATGATGTTAATGGAGCCTGAAGTAGGGTGTGACAACCTACTCTGATGAGTGACACTTAACTATTATTAAGTGTATTACATAAGGTTTGAAAATCATCTTATCATTCTAGGACACTAGATGAAGGAATTAGAAATGATGTGTGGAATCAACCAAAAGTATAACACGTAACTTGTAATGTTTTCAAAATCAATTGAGTCTAGAAATAATTCCATATTTCAAACCAATTCTCTAGAATTTGTGCGTATTAGTTGTCTATGTTTATTTGTTTACTTGTTAAAATCTCATAAACAAAATCAAACCAAAAATATGTTCAAACTTTATTAGTGATATAATGTCTATAATAATGTTCTATTAGCCAATTCCATGTAGTTCGACATAACCCTATATTATACTACAATTGAATCTTGAAAGAGATGCAAATGTAAAATAGTAAAGTGTTAACTTATAAATTTTATTTGTTGACAAAGAAAGAAACCCTTGAATCATAGTGCAATTTAATTCATAAATTGTATCTTAGTGAAAAGGAAAAATACATAGTCATAATGAGTGATCTAACTACTAATTTTTACTTTCTCTCATTTAATTTCAGCAACTAACATTTATTTTATGTCATTTAAATTCTCCAACTAATATTCATTTATTGCTTTATTTATTTATTCTTTACCAACATTCCATAAGGAAGTAGTTCGGTTAATAAAGGAAAACGAAAATAAATATCACTCATTATCACTTGTGTTAATTTGCTAAATTCATACCATTATACCGGCTTTGGAATTAATCCAACAAAGCCGAGATGGTATGAAATTGTTAATAATTCAATAAAGCTAAGTTTTTGATTAAATGAACATTCTTGAAACAATTGCACTAGCATTGGAATTTATTCTAACAAAGTCGAGATGACAAGCAAAGAACCGGCTTGTCATGAAATAAATTATTCAGAAAATTTCCTCAATAAGTAGCAAGGAAAACTCTTTCAACAAATTGGCACCATTGCCGGGGAATTGCTAAATAATAGAAATTATTATTTACTATGCTATATTATTAATAATCTTGTACAAAAATCTTTTTCTTCACTTTTTGTATAAATTAATTTGAATTTATATAAACAATGTAAATTACAAATATTGTCTATTCTTAATCACTAACTTTCTTTTGAAAAACACTGAAACATTTCCTTTGGTGCATGCATTGTAGGAAAAAACAGGTTGAATTTTCTTTCGATCTAGAACTTGAAAAAACTCTACGAAAGAAAAAGAAATCCCATAGGAAAGCTAAGAAAAATCAGAATCAATAGCCAATAATTAGCAAACCACTAAAGGATCAAGGGTAGAAAACCAACTGAATATTGGTGGATTTTTCAGTTTCATGCCAAGAAACATGATAAAGATTGGGAGACCATCTAGCACGCAAAGGACTCCAGAAATGAAATATGGATTGGTACAGCTAATGTATGCCAATCCATTTGCCGGTCTAGAGCATGAAGAACCATACAACCATCTCAGAATTTTACGAGTTGGTTGGTACTAGGAGTATCAGAAACAGAAGAGGAAATTACTTTTCTGAGGCTCTTTCCTTTAACTCTGATAGGGAAAGCCAAGGAATGGCTTTTAGATCTGCGTTCACATATTTAGAATGACTAGAACCTGGTGGAGGAGAAATTTATGAGTAGATACTTTCCGCAAGGAAAGTTTATGGATCTGAAGACAACTATATCCACATTTCTTCAACCTATTGGGGAAAGTCTTTGCGAATCTTGGGATAGATTCAAATCTATACTAAGAAAATGCCCAAATCATGGATTGGATGTGCAAAATCAAATCCATATCTTCGTCAATGGATTGCAACAACAACACAAATGGATTCTAAACACAATGGCTGGCAGACAACTTTTGACTAAACCACCGCAAGAAGCCATTGATATAATTGAACCCATGGTATTAAATGACCAGAAAAGTCAACACCAAAGAGGACCACCACCAAGGAGAGGTGGAATTCTTGAATTGAGCTCAAGAGATGCTATGTTGGCTCAACATAAATTGCTTCAATAATAGCTTCATGAAGTGAACCAAAAGCTTAATGATTTACATAGACAACTACGAGAATCTTCAAAGAAGCAAGTTTATAGGTGTGACAATTATGCTGACGATCATGAAGCAGGCCATTGTCAAAATGACGAAGTCCACTTTGTGGGCAATCTTCCAAGGTAGAACTTTCATAATAATTATCCTCAAGGGATAATAATCAATTTCAGAGGAATCAGCCTTGGAGACATGATAATCTTCAAAAACCACCATCAAAATTCTATCCAAGGAATAATTAGTACCAACACCCAACATATGACAAAAGTGTTAAACTGGAGGACACACTAAATTAGTTCATGCAAATGACGATGTCAAACCAGAAGAACACTAATGCATCTCTGCGGAATATGGAACTTCAAATTGGGCAACTGGCCAAACAAATAGCTGAAAATTAGAAATCAACATTTCTAGCTAATACAAAGTCAATCCGAGGTAGCACTGTAATGCTGTCTTAAGGGGTGAACCAAGCTCAACTAAGTAGTAGAAAGAAGATGGTGAATTCTGGTTATGTAGGTAACATGTGTCAAGCTAATGACATTAAAAGAGCGCTTGAATATATATACTATGTTTTTCCCTTCATCTTATTCTTCTATATATATTATTTTATTTTTATGACAAAAAGAAGAACAATTTTTATAATCAAAGTCAAAATATTGCAAAAACTCAAAAAAGGGTCCAAACCAAGGCCAAGTCATGGCCATGACTCAACCAATTCGGTCAAACCTTGACCAAGGACCCACCGCCCAGAGTGGGTAACCAGGCGCTTAGCGCATGTCTGACACGGGTCATGCGGCCTAGGGGACAAAAATCCCCTCAAAAGAGGATTTCCCTTATCCTCATATCTCTTGAATAAATCAAATTTTTGACCAAAGATTCCGACTCTTTTTAAACCCCTCAATAATCTGATTTTGAAAGCACCAAGTCATTTTCAAAAAATTTCAAAATCACAAAACTTTCATTTTTCTTAAAAGCTCCCAAGTTCTTCATCATCATGTAAGTATCTTATTTCTCTTTACTTTTTCATACTTGTTTCTTCCCTTTTGAAGATTCTTTTTTGGGAATATGTTTTATGAATAAATGAAAATAATTTTTGAGAAAACCCAAAACAAAAAGTTTGAAAAAGTCACTATTTTGTTTAGATGTGTATATGCTTGTTGATTATGTTTAAACTTGAATAGACGTGTTTGTTCATGATTAAACATAAGAAAAAAATATTCCTTGAAACATCTCATTCTCACACTTTGAAATGATAGAAATCTAGATCATAAACTTGAAAACAATTTTTTAAACTTTCTATCATAGTGTTTTTGGTTGAAATACATATTTTTAGACCAACATGCCTTTCAAAACTTTTATGAAAATAGATTGTGTGAAAAGAGGGGCTGTTTTGGTTAAGTGGAAATATTTTCAAAAAGGTTCAACCAAAAAGAATGAGATGTTGGAAACATGAGCAAAAATTCAATGTCATAAAGTTCTTTGCAAAAAATTTCAAAAATCAACCCTTTGAAATCTCATGTTGGCCGAATGCTATAAATGAATAATTGGCATGAAACTTGTTCAAAAAACTCCAACATTTGAAACATCATTAAATAGTCAAACTTAACTATTTTTTTGAAACTTATGCACTTTTGGATGAGGCATTACTTGTTTTTTTGCTTTGTTTACTTAGTGAAAATATTAAATTCGGCCATGAATGTAAATATTATCAAAGTAACAAATTTGAAGCAAAAATGGAGTTGTATGCTCTAAACAATTTCAAATCTTGATTTTAATAACTAACTCCTTGGTTTGGAAAGAAATATGTTGTTGGAATTATAAATTTTGTAGGATTTCATCAAAGAGAGTAAAGGAAGTCACTAATGAAGATAAGATCACCAATTTTGCTTCAAAGGATGCCAAGAAAAAGTTCAAGGAAATAAATCTTAAAAGTGCAACCAATTTGGAGAAGATTGCCAACTTGGATGAAGATGAGTTTGGAGGCTTCACTTTCATAGTGAAGAGGTACAGTTGGCAAAAGCTTGCTCAACCCAGAAAAATGTTCTCATTGGATGTGGTGAAACAATTTTATGCCAACTCCATTATTTCAATTGAGGCAAGGATGAATCAGTATACATGGGTGAACGAGACCCAAGTTTTTATGACAAGTACATGTTAAATGACTACTTGGGCAACCCATGGAACCCAACATCAACAAATGATCATGACTTTTGCACCTATAAATTGAAGTTAAGTGCTACCTATACGGGGGAAGGTGGAGGACATGATGAAGCCCATGTCAGAAAAAGCTTATGCTTGGAAGGCTTGGAGCTCAATCAAAGTGGGCCAATTTTCAGATTTTGTATGATCCAAATTTCACAAATTTGGGCCATTTTTGTGCTATCCAACATATGGCCTTCCTCACATGTCTCGGATTTGCCAATCCCCAAGGCAAAGCTCATCAGTTCTATATATGATGAAAACTCCATTGACATTGCTGCGTTCATCTCTGATGCTATTCCTGATTGCATCACGAGGGGTGTTCTTTCAATGATTCTGCCTTCATTGATCACTGACCTTTGCAAGTATCAACTTGTACCTGGACCTTACAAGAAGGTCATGACCTTGAAGACTGAAATCAATACATCATATGTAAGCATTTACTGCAAGGAGAAAAGCATCTCACAAGCTCCGGCTGAGCTTAGGAATTTTTTTGGCAATTTGGGCCAAAATCAACAAATTACTCATGGGAAGACAATGACTTCCAAGATGGATGCCATAATACAAGAGCAACAAATGCAAAACTTACAACAAAAGGTGTATTATCGAGGAATCAAAGGGATTTACAAGAGCTTGCATATCGTCTTTGGAAAAAGATCCAACTTAATAGGAGGCTCCTATGAGGAATTTATGGCAAGCACTAAGTGGCCAGAAGGAAGATCACAAGACACAAGTGAAGAGGAAAATGAGAAAGCTCTTTCCATTTTCTCCTTTTCCTTACATGAATTTCCAAGTTAATTATCTTTATTTTGCATTTTGAATATTTGGTACTATGTTTTAAATTGCTACTATGTTTTAAGTTGTTTTAAGTTGCTATTATGTTTTTAGTCTAAGTTATGTTTTGTGTTTAATTAAGTTTGTGTTTAGAAGTAATATGTTATTCTTTAGAAAATTTCATATGCATCAAACATCTCCTTAAAACCAATATTTCCATTGGCTTGAGGACAAACGATCATTTAAAGAGGGGGAACATGGTTTAATGCATATGAATTTTTTTAAAAGAAAGTTAATAGTGTATATAAGATTTTATAGTTACTTAAAAAGTAAATTGGTTATCCATAAACTCAATTTTTTTTTCAAAACCGAAATCAAAGTGGCTAAATAAAAAAATTGTGGCATGATTACATGATTAAAAATTGCTAAGCATATCTTGACTTAAGCTTTTATTGAGAAAAATGAGATATATGCTAAACTTTTTGTGAAAACATCACATAATGTCATAACTTGAATTTTTTTTTTTGCAATTTAAATTTAAATTTGTCTAACATGATATTTGCAAACATTTTTAAAAATCAAGAAGTGTAAATCTAAACCAATTGTGGGAGTGAGCCAAACACTTGAGGATCAAAGTCAAATCACCATTTGATTTGTCTAATTAAACTTGTTGGAGTCTTTAAATCTCTTAATTGCATAAGATTTATAGGAAGGGATCTTAGTTGAACCAAAAGGCCAAAAAGTCTAACCAAAAATTAGGATTATCCTTTGATAAGCCCATTTGAGCCAAACAAAGTAAAACAATTTTTTCAAATTATCCCATGAAAACTGAAAGTGAAAACAATGTTCTAAAAGAGAACATTAAATTTTTAAAGGATGTTTGAAAGAATCAAGTTGGGGGAAAATTGGTGGACTTGGCTTCTTAAAAATAAAAAGTTTTCTCAATCTCTTTACAAAAACAACAAAAAGTTGTAAAAGAAAGTGAAAACAAAAAGAGAATGAAAAATACAAAGAAAAGCCAAAAAGAAGGCAAGATTCGAAAGCTAAGAGGTTGGAAAAGAAAATTATGGAAAAAAAGTATAGTGAAGTGCTTTATTGAGAAAATTTTACAAAATGCTCTCTTTTTACTTGAACCTAACTTGATTATCTAGAAAAACTATGATTATCCAAACCAAGCCTCATTACAACCGAAAACAAGACCTTAGTGATCTTTGATTGATTATGCAATTTAAGAGAATAGGTGAGACAAAGAATAAGTTCAAATTACTACAATCAAATGGTTAAAAAATTGAGTGAAACACTTACCCCTTAAAGTTCTAATTTTGAACTTGTGTGCAAAAACACATTTTTATTAAAAAAAAAAAATTTGCTTAGGTAAATTGTTACACACTTTTGATAAACAAAATCATACATATCATGTTTGAAGCATTATGTGTAAAACAATTCACAAATCATGAAAAATGTCATTGGAAACATTTGTTTGATCATGCTTAAGTAAATTTGAAATCATGTCAATCATATCTTAAAAAATTATCCAAGCTTTGAATTCAGATGTGCTTCACCATTTGTTTGAGGACAAACAAAGTCTTAAGTTTGGGGGAGTTGATAAGTGCAAAAAATGCCTAAAATTCATACACTTTTTATGGCACTTATCCTTGGCAAAATTGAGAAAACCAACTTAATTCAAAACTTTTTGGATAAAATATCACAATCTTGTATATATGCTTTGTGTATTTATTTTTATTACATTTTTTAGGATTTAGGTGGAAAAGAGAAGAATTAATCAAGTGCAAGCAAAATGCTCAAAATAGGCTAAAATGATCCGCACATGACATGCTTAAGCCTGACGTGGCAAGCTATGTGCTTAGCCTTAAGCATGACTCAACAAAATTTGGCCTATGTGGAAAGCATTGAGTCAACATGAAGCTGCTCACTAAGCAGCTTAGCTTGGACCATACCCACGCCTTGCTGACTTGAACACCAACCTGGCATGGTCAAACTCAACCTGACACGGTCAAAACACAAGCCTGACACAAGCCAAGCTGCTCAATCAGATAGCTTAGGAGAGCACCTTGACCGCCCATCTTGGAACGGTTGGGTCCCACGGGGCTCTGCCACTCATCTAGAGGGAGGTGAATAGGTGATACGGTACACAATGACCATCGCTCGATAAACACAGAAATTATACAAATTTACACACTGTTTAATGGATTAATGATAGACTAATCGATTAAATCATATGCTCTTAATCGATTAACTACTCAATTTAATCGATTAATTCGATTTGCTAATAATCGATTATCTAAACCACTTAATTGATTATCTGGTTTAGTAACAATGAAAACAAAATTCTTTCGATCATCCAACATTACCAAGATTAAACCAAACTTACAAGCAATTGTACAGACAATTAAGAACAATAAATGCACAATACAAATATGCAATTAGCACAGAATTATATGCATGTCAAGTTACATAAATAAAGTAATGCAGAAATTTAAAAAGATTAGAGAAAGAAGAATAAGACTCAGCTTTTTATCCTAGTTCATTTGCTGTCCACTGCAAACTACATCCAGGTCTCCCCTTCTAATCTTGGATCTTCACTATGGAATCTTCAATTTTTCTTACAAACATAATTCCAATACAAGAATCAAGATGCTCCTTTCTTGTATCTTAAGCCCCCATTTTGGTTTGACTACAAAGCTCGCCTACTAGGATACCTCACTGTTCATGACTCTAGCCCCAACCTAAGTATTGCTTACAACCAAGACCTCTTTCTTCTCGCGAAGACACCTACCTAACCGCAACTAGGGTTTTCCCAAATCTATTCTCTTTCTTTGGTGATACAACACACCAAGAGAATGTGTTATTGCCTAAGTCTAAAAAAAATTCTTCAAGTTACATATGCACCTCAATGTGCAGATTTTACAATCTTCTATGAATCTAAAAACCCCTAAAAGATCTCACAAATACAGAAATACAATGCGTGAGATGCATGTTTCTTTTTCACAGATTTGACAATGAAAGCTCAACGGGTATCTTGTAAAGATTCACCCTTTTCTTTTCTTGAAAGAACACTTAGAAAATCTTTCCTAAAGATATGAAAGTTTGAGCTTTAGATCTTCTCAATAAAGTGTAAAACTCTCTGTTTTTGAAAATGTGTTCTAACCCTCTAAATAAATATTTTCCAATATGATCTATATTATGAACCAATATGAAAAACTAGGGTTTATATACTACTATTTTTAACTACAGTTAATCGATTATACTGAACCTTAATCAATTAATGGGTTTCTTCACAATAACAGAAAACAGAAACAATTACCACCTTAATTGATTAACAACTGATTTATTCGATTAACGTGTTTCTTACCGGCTTAATCAATTTGCACCTGACTTAATCGATTAACAGGATCCCAAAACTTAATTGATTAATATGACTCCTAATCGATTAAATGGTTTTCTAAAATATATTTTTAATGATGAATGGACCTCCTAAATGATTTGTAAAGACATGATGCATGTCTTTGAATGATGTATGATTTAAAACTCTTTTTAAATGCATTCAAAACATATTATCATGTATGTATGCCTGTGCTTGTAAATCATGTATGTATGCATGTAAGTCTCATTGTAGTTATGATTGATTTTAGCTTGTGAAACTTTCATTAGGGTTCATCCTAGCCTAGATTCTTACTAAGCAAACATCTTAAGACCTAATAAAGATATAAAAAATACTTAACTCCTAGATCTTCTTTTGAATGCTTTGCCTTGTATGTACTTGTGTCTTGATTTTATCGTTGAAACTTGTTGTTTGTTGATTTTCTCATCCTCTCAAGCTTGTCCTTCAACATTTATGCATGTTGTCAATCCTTTGCCTTTATCACTCTTTTGTTTTCATCAACCTTTGTGTGTCCTTTGTCTTCATCATAACATTATGTGATGCATGCTTGCTTCTTCAATCTCGCATTCATGCACGCTTACATCTTCAGGAACCACACACCTGACCAGATCAGCAAGCACTAAGCCACCTCATCATCAGCACGGTCAAAGTTGCTCAAGTAGATAGCTTAGCAGTGCCACATAGGAGCTTGGCGTGTGAACTCATCAAGTTGGTCAAGGTGACTTAGCTACCAAGCAACCATGACTTCATGCATGGCCTCATTCCAAGTAGCTTCCATAGGCTTTTCAGAGGTAGCTCACAGTAGCTGGCCAAGTTGCTCACAATAGCTTGAGTGACTCAGCCCCAAGCAAGTGATAATCTGCTTGGCCAAGTGACCAAACCCATGTCGAAGGGTTTGGTTAGCAACTTGGCAGTGGAAGAGAGGAGTTTGGGGGTGGCAGAAAACATCTATAAATAGGAGGCACTTAATTCATTCATAGACGTTGCTCTTCACACATACTCTCTCAAATCCGAAATCCTCTCTTCTTTTACACTTTCTTCTTTGTAATTTCTTGGAGAAGTTCTATTCCAAAGTAGTTTAGGTAAGTTTATTTTTTATTTTCTCCTTAATTCAACAGGAGAAAGGAGATGGAAAATGTGATACAAAAACATAATTTTGTAATTTCATTTGGGTTCAAAAGAATCTCATCCTTGGATAGATGGATCATGATCCTACATATTGATTTGGATTATGGTGTAATTTCCTCTCTTTAATTGTATCATCTTTTGAATTCAATTCATTCAAGTTCTTACTTTTGGTTAAGTTTTGATTCTTTATGAAGTTCTTGATGCAGTTTTAGCTTGATCACCTAAAACTTGATTTAAAGATCCAAAAATGCTTCTTCTTAAAGTGTAGACAAGTGAACTAAAAAGTATAACCTACACCTTAGTTCACTTTCCACATCAAGCATCTTTTTTAAGCAACTTATGTTCAAGGCTAAATGATGTTAATGGAGCATGAAGTAGGGTGTGACAACCTACTCCGACGAGTGGCACTTAACTATTATTTAGTGTATTACATAAGGTTTGAAAATCATCTTATCATTCTAGGACACTAGATGAAGGAATTAAAAATGATGTGTGGAATCAACCAAAAGTATAACACACAACATGTAATGTTTTCAAAATCAATTGAGTCTAGAAATAATTCCATATTCAAACCAACTCTCTCCTCAAGAATTTGTGCGTATTAGTTGTTTATGTTTATTTGTTTACTTGTTAAAATCTCATAAACAAAATCAAACCAAAAATATGTTCAAACTTTATTAGTGATATAACATGTTTCTAATAATGTTCTATTAGGCAATTCCTTGTGGTTCGACATAACCCTATACTATAGTACAATTGAATCTTGAAATAGATGCAAATATAAAATAGTAAAGTGTTAACTTATAAATTTTATTTGTTGACAAAGAAAGAAAGCATTCAATCAAAGTGCAATTTAATTCATAAATTTTATATTTGTGAAAAGAAAAAATACACAGTCATAATGAGTGATTTAACTACTAACTTTTACTTTCTGTCATTTATTTTTTGCCTCTAACATTTATTTTTTGTCATTTAAATTCTGCAACTAACATTCATTTATTGCTCTATTTGTTTATTCTTTACCAACCTTCCATAAGAGAGTAGTTCAGTTAATAAAGGAAAACGAAAATAAATATCATTCATTATCACTTGTATTAATTTTCTAAATTCATACCATTATACCCGCATTAGAATTAATCCAACAAAACCGAGATGATATGAAATTGTTAATAATTCAATAAATCCAAGTTTTTGATTAAAAGAACATTCTTGAAACCATTACACCGGCATTGGAATTTATTCTAACAAAGTCGAGATGACGAGCAAAAATCGACCTGTTATTAAATAAATCAATCAGAAACTTGCCTCAATAAGTAGCAAGAAAAACTCTTTCAACAACTATGGAAACGAAAACTAATACAGAAAAATAAATTCCTACATGAATAGCATAATGAGCCACATAAGTTCTCTAACATCGTAGATGAAATATTCCTAACAACCATATTGACTCTTTATTTCCTAATGAATACTTTTTATTGCCTAATGAATACTTCTCCTTATTGCCTAATGAATACTCCTTGTTATTGCCTAATGAATATTCCTAACAGATTATGAGTCATATTAATCAACAATATCATGTCAATGATTGAGATCATTGTTCTTAACCAATGTGCACATCATGTAAGTGAATTGGTCTAAATTTATGTACATCAAACTCTAAAATACAATTTTCACATTAGAGAGCCTTGTCACTTATAAATTAAATATTATGAGGGTTGATTTTTCAAGTAATTCAAGCTTTTGCCTCTAGTCACAACTCACAACCAAAAATATATCAGATTATAGAGAGATGCAGAAAAGCTTTATCAGATATCACAACTCACAAAGCTTTTCAAGTAATTTAAGTTGACTTGTGAGGTAAAATGCTTAAAAATTATCATCTCTAACTTATAAATTATCATCAAGAAACTATAGATCCAATCTATGACATGATTAAAGGAAAACTCCAATCCAAAACAAAAGCAATTAGGCAGCATTGCTAGCAGCTTGAAAAAAGTATAAATTAAATACAAAATGATGGTGAACACCACAAAGGAGATTAGCCACCCTAAGTATGCTCATTTTTCATCAATGTGTGTCAGCTTGATATATAGATGCAACTGAATTGGCACATTCCAACTTAATATGATATTAAACCAGATTCATAAAATTATGTATTGTTAGGTTTTATTTTAGGAAGCAAATTCCTGTTAATGGAAGTAAATTTGTTTCTTTTGATGTATGCAATATATAATTGTTAAATTACTATTTCAGTTCACTCATGCCTCTTGTCACTGTTGTATATGTACAACCGAGTTATTTTTTTTCTTCCATAATTTCCATTATTTGTGTTAACGTAAGTCTATGGGTAATATTAAAGTTGTTTGCCTTTGTGATTTGGAGGTTAAATCCTCAAATCTTGCAAACTAACAGTCTCTTTGCTTTTGATTGCAAGGATAAGGTTGTATACCACATGGAAATATTTAAAGAAAATGAATCTTAAAAGATTACATCAAAGCTGTTTTAACTTCTTGCTAAAATAATGGAGCAAAAGTTTATAGTTCCACAAAATGTTGACACACGTGTACGTATGTTATCAGAGCATCAGGCATCTCACGATGCTTATAGCTCCAACATAGTAGAGTATATTTATTTTCAATATTAGATGAATTTAGTCCTACATGCACATTTTTATAGCACACTCCACGGTTGGATAAATCGAAGCCAGTGTAATTAAAGGCTTGATTGTTGTATTTTAGGGTTGGGTAAGATGATATTAAACAAGAATAGCAGCACATGAAAGCCAACTTATATGGTTTATACCCTTAGGTTTGTTGTATAGTTACTTTGACTGTTAGATTTCACCCATAAAATCAATTGGCACTAAGTGGAGTTATCCAAAAGTTGGAATGCATGTGGAATTTTCAACACTGAAAACAGGCTTTGCTTGAGGTCTTGGAGATTTCAATTTAATTTTAGTGCATAGGACCATTTTAGCAACTGCCATGGATAGGAAATATGGCATTGATTACATGTTTTCATTCTTCACAATTATGCTATTTTAAAACTATTTTCAACTCAATTTAGAAAGGGTAAACCACTAGTGTTGGATCCTATTGTCATATAGAAACAAAAAATAAAATGAAACAACAAAAAGGGCACGAAAATGATGAACCAAACAACTTTCAATGAATTGCGTCCCTCCTATTTCTTGATGGAGTAGATTTAGCTTCATCAGGGTTAGCAGAACCAATGCTCTCTAATGAGTATGAGCCACTATTTCCCCCTTGCACCCCTTTGCTGGCCTAGAGCTTCAGGAAAGGCTTCTTTTGACTTGAGCAAACCTTGACAGCCTTGTGCACGCTCGCTCGGTTTAATATCTCCTCCATCTTTGTCACTACTACCAACTCCATTGCTCAGCCTCAATGATTCAAGTTCCTTTCTTAATGCTATCAGGTCCTCTGCCTTTGCCACAACATCCATGTCAAAAAATGACTAGGGTTGGGTCCGGATTCAAAAAATGGCCCAACCAACATTTTGGGTCGGGAAAGGGACAATCCTTAACACGTCCCAACCTGGCCAATGCTCACCCTTGTTGGGTATCAGCAGGTCAGAATACACCTAGAAGGGGGTCGAATAGGTGTCGCAGATCACTTACTTCACTTTTGCTATATTTTGCACAAAACAGAAAGATACCGCACTTAATCGATTAAGCTTGGTTTTAATCGATTAACTAGTGCTGGACTTAATCGATTATACTTGTGGATAATTTATCTTAATTCTTGCAGTTCTTGATTTTATGGTTTCTTACAAAGCAAGTTACCGATTACCAATTCTTATACACTTAAAAATGATTATAGAGATTACATAATGATATTAATACAGATTATAATATGTAATACATAATCAATCAATTAACAAGAATATAAAGACTAAAAGTAAAGGAGATTAGGGTTAGAAAATTGTGCACAAGGAAATTTTTATCCTAGTTTGTTTGCGGTCTACTACAAACTATATCCAAGCCTCCGCTTCTGATCTCGGGAGATTTTTCTTCTTCAATATTGAAAATGTTTGATATACACAAACTTCTAATAAATGAAAAAAACTAAGACGCTACTTTCCTGGACTCTACAAGCTTGGCAGCCTCAGTTTGACCTCCCTATCTCACCTACTAAGATCACATATCTTTTTGCGATTAGGCCCCATTCAAGTATCGCTCGCTCCAAGCCCTCCTAGTCTCCGTGAAGAATAACCATATCTCTTCTTAAAGTGAAGTAATTCACCAAGAGATCCCTTTCCTTGTTTGATACAGATTTTGAGTTTTCTTGAGTACTGAATATTCAGATTTTGAAAGTGAAAAGTGTCAAGGATAGCACTAGCATGTCTTTACCTATGTTTTGATGAAGACAAGGTTCTATCAATGCTTGAAGATCGCTCAACAATCAACATGCCTTATGCTCATTTGGTCATATCTAGACTAGGACGTAATTTGAGTTTATAATCTAAGTAGTCTGGGATGTGTGCTGTAGTAAGTGAGTATAGGTTAGGTGAACCTAGGTGCTAGTCTCTTAAGCCATCTTAATTGTCATATCATATTCATGAGACATATC
>NC_032023.1:4721892-4727227 GCF_001865875.1 Lupinus angustifolius | reverse complement strand
ATATATATATTGTGCATAACATATGAGAAGTTTACCTTTTGAAACATATGCATAAATGTTCCAGTTAATCGATTAACGTGGTAACTTAATCGATTAACGCAACTGCTTTTCTATTAAATGTGTGTTTTCTATTTGAACTGTATTCTGTGTCATTCTGTTGCTTCGTTAATCGATTAATGAAGAGTCTTAATCGATTAACTAGTTGTTATTTGTTATAACTGAAATCTGGTTTAACTGTTTAACTATTTAAACTGTTTTGCAACGAATGTAACCGCCTATTCTCTATGCTATAAATAAGAGACAACATTCAGAGAACCATATCATTGCACTCTATTGTGTAGGGCTGTTTAGAGAGCATTTTGCGTACTTGTTTTACTGTTTTTGCAAGAAAGATTGCATGCGTGAGAAGAGAGAAATGATGTTGTTTTGATTGTTATCATATGCTTACTGTTTTTGCATAATTTTGTATCCATTCTTATCTTGCTCACATGGTCATGCATTAGATATTGTTAGAGAGAAATTATCTTTATACTACATTTGATTAACTCATTTGAATCTTGATGGCTTAAGTGGTTAGTAAAAGGGTTAATCTTTGAGTCTTCTTCATGTTATATTCCAAGCATTATTGTGCTTAGTATACCTTGCTGATTAACGTGTTTTTTGTGTATTCTGGATTTGTCTCTTTGTATATTCTAGGAGGTCTTGATTTGAGGACATGAATCTTGGCTGGAGCTATTTCGCGAGAAAGGTTTTCTCAGGTGAAGGGTAGAGTCAAACCAAGGATTTAGAGGTCCTAGATTTCAAGAAAGGAGCATCCTATGTGCTTGTAATTGGATTGGTGTTTGTATCCATATTTCAATATTGTGAAGAAAGAAAATCTCCCTGAACCAGAAGGGGAAGCCTGGATGTAGTTTGCAGTGGACCGCAAATGAACCAGGATAAAAATCCTTTGTGCAATGTTCTTTCTTTCTTTCTTTATCTTCTTTAAGTTTCTTGCTATTATAAATTGAACATGTAGTTGAAATTCTGGATATTTGTTTACTGCCATATGCTAAATAATTGTGCGTAAAAATATCTGTATTATATCTGTTCAATTTTGTTTTAATTACTATGAAAAATGCCTGTCTGATCATTCTGTTCTGTGCAATAGTTAATCGATTTAACCTTACTGTTAATCGATCAACTAGGCTGTTTCCAGAAGTTGGGTTTTGGTTCAAGAAGCGGTGAACGATAACCCTACACCTATTCAACCCTCCCTTCTAGGTGTTCCTAGGCCACTGATACCTAACAGATTTAACAATGTAAACTCAACTCTAAAAATACTATGCAGAATATTCATAAGAACCTATTCTATATATGAAAATTATGCAAAGGTTTTCACAAAACAAATTTCACAATTTCCAGAAAACAGATTTTTCTCACTTTCACTTGAAAACAAATCAAGAAACACAAGAATGAATGTAATGCATGAAAAGCCCTAGAGATGCATGCAAAATTTTGAATGTCTTAACCCTATTCAACATGCCCTTATTCTCTAAACTTTTCTAACGCAATCTATATGAAAGTGTATATTCAAAGATATTCTAGTTATGCAAGATTATACAAAATTATGCATGATTTGATATTATGCCACATGGGCTAAAATTCCAGCATTTATACGAAACATACTGATACTGCTATTAATCAATTATTCATCCACTTAATCGATTAATGGACTGTTAAAATTTGGTTTTATATTACGTCTTAATCAATTATAAAATGTCTTAATCGATTAACACACCAACATCATCATATTGGTTAGCTATTGTAATTCTGATAATCGATTATACATAATACATAATCGATTATGCTGTATGAAAAATAGTTTCTTGATGCATGGTAAACTACCTATATGATATGTGAACACGCAATACATAGTTTTTCAAATATGATACCTTTAATGCATAAGACTATGTATGTAGATGCATGAGCCTAGTTATCATATGATATCTAGATGTGACGTTTTAATTTTAATCTTGTTTATATTAAAGCTCTTGTGAGACTCCACCTGTGTTTATCTAACCTAGACTCAATCTAAGAAAATCATCTTAAGACTTCTAATAAAAGTAAAACTTACAATGCCCTAAGTCTATAGATGTAACCCTTGAGTATTCAACTTGTTGTTTGTTGTACGATCTTCAATCTTACTTATATGTCCATTGTCTTTATCAAAACTCAGGTTAGCGTCAAATGTGCAAGTCTTGACTCTTTTCACTTTCAATCTCCCCCTTTTGATGATTAAAAACTCTACACCAAATCCTTGTTTGATGAGCTTGATGATGATCAGTGTGTGTTTGCAAACAATTGGTTTAATGTCAAAGTTGCACTGCTCCCCCTTACTTTGTTCTCCCCCTCAACTAAGATACAAGGTGAAAAGACAAGTGTAGGTAGCAAACTCACGGAAGCTCAACAACCTGAAACACTTCAAACAACAAAACAACATTTCTCCCTCTTTTGACATTATCAAAAAGTATAGACATTTAAGTGATAATAGCTGGTCAAAAGTAAGAAGAAATATAATAGTTTGCGAAAATAAACTATAATTAATCATTAAGTATTGATTGTGATTGATTAACCAATTTTTAGAAGATTGAACAAGTGCACAAATCACTACATCAATTATTATAGGCATTTAATCGATTAAACTGACACAAACAAGATATGGACAAAGTTTTATTTGATAAATCCAACATGTATATACGGAATCTGGCATGGAATGATTAATATTTTTTTATTTGTTTAGGTTAAGCATGTATTAATCAAACATATATATTATACACACAAGATATGATCAAGATTCTCATAAAAACCACAATCCATAAACTATCGATATAATTAAACATAGTTCAATAATACATGCAATAGCGATTCAAAACAAGTACATAGTAAGAGTTTTAAAACATATTACAAGCAAAAGACACAATGCCCAAATAAAATGAAGTACAAGACCTAAAAGGTAGACTAAACCACAACACATAACACCCTAAAAGCTAGACACGCCTAAACTATTCCCAAGGTGGTGAAGGACGTTGTCTTGCTTGTGGATGCATGATGTCGTTGCTGGTCCTGATGAGGAAGTCAAAGTGGTTGATCTCTTCGTTAAACCATTCATTTTGTCTCTCAAACCTGATTGGATGAAGTTCCTTAGAGACTCATAGTGTGTGTCAATGCGAGCATTGAGCCTCTGTTCCATAGCATCGAAATGCGCTATCCAGAAGGGCAATCCTTGAGGCATAACCGCAAACTCCCCCTAATTCTCCGGAATATGCTCATCTATAGGAACATATTCATCCGATAAATCCAAATCAACAATAGTGTTGTGATCTTCCTAGTACTGCCATACATTATCATACTTATAAATTCCCATTTTGTGGATTAGGTTGTCACCAATCAACTGCTCACGAGAATTCGTAGATATGATCACCGTATCAGACGTATCTATTTCTAGATGATCACCGTATCAGACGTATCTATTTCTAGATGATCAATGATACGGGATATGAAGATACCATAAACAAGCAATTTTCTTGAAGAGGTCGAGATACCGTACATAACCTTTAGAATTTCCTCGGGCCAGTTAATCATAATGTTTTCTCGAATAACAAACATAAATTTTAGGTCGTTGATAGTTGGATGGGAATGGTTGGTGTTTCTCTAAAAAAGTATATATGGCACAATATAATACAGAAGTCGGTCAACCGATAGTGATCCAACCTTAGTTAATTTTCCTTGCATATACAAGTGCGGTCCTCTAAGAGAAGATTTATACTTTTAAGTTGCATCAAATGAGCAGTTTCCTAGGCCAGAACCATCACTAGACAACCCACCCACATCCAGAAATAGGGTCTCATTCAGCTCAAACAATTTTCCCGAAACCGTAGACCAACAGCTACCATATTTATATCTAAAATTAGCATAGAACTCCCTAACTAGAGCAGAGTATACCTTCCCGTTAAGCTTAAGAAATTGGTTCACATCCTAAATTTCTAATCCATGAGGAAACTCAAAGCTTTGTTCTCCCATCTAAGTCATATCCGCATAGCGAATATACGTTGGATTTCTCCCTTGGAATGTTTCTAAGTGAGTTTCTTGAAGGATTAGTGAGTAGTAGGGGTCACCACGATCCCTTCTATCACCATGGCCATATATAAAGCCAAATTCAGTTCTTCTTGAACGATTAGCCATTATTTTGACTCTCTTCTGCTTTCCATCAACCATCTCTGTGGGATTAGAGTGGTTTAGTCGATTATATAATCGATTTAGGGTGTTTTTGAGCTAGAGTTTTGAATTGGGGAAATTCTAGGTTTTCGGATTTCTGTGGATTTGGGGGCTAATTGATGACTAACTAGGCTTATTGTGGCTCGGTTTGGATTTCTATATGATTAGGAATTTGATAGAAAAAGAGGTAGGAATTTGTGATTTAGGGTTTGAATAATCTTTCGCAAACGCATACTGAATCTGATATACTTTACTACCGTTAATCGATTAAGGCACCTGTTAATCAATTAAGACACATTCAAGTCTTAAGCAGCTGAGCCTAGTTAATCGATTAAACAAAGAATTAATTGATTGAAGATAGAAATGTTCAAAATGCTTAAGCTATTGAAACTCATTTTAATCGATTATGACACAAGGTTAATCAATTAACATCAATAAAATCACAGATTTGTGTACATTTTTGAGAAAGGCATGGCATGCTAAGACACTTAACCTAATAAGGTATTCTAGACAAAATTAAGCACTTCTAGCACGTAAACATAGAATCACGAATACAATTTAAAAGCACAAGAGAAACATGCATTCAACATATATTATGGAGATAAGCACATTGATCATGCAAAGGCACACAATACCAATATCCAAACAAGTTGAGATATTTTTCATAAAGAATTCCATTTTCTCTTCTAATAACAAATAATGAATCCCGTAGAAGGGGCTTGGTGAAAATATGCGCTAGTTGTTTTGTGGTTTCAACCAATTCAAGCACACAATCACCTTTTTGAACATGAAAACAGAGAGTTTACAAATTATTGAGAAAATCTGAAGGTCAAACTTTCATATCATTTAGAAAGATTTTCTAAGTATTCTTCTGAGAAAAGAAAAGGCTGAATCTTTACAAGATACCCGTTGAGCTTTCATTGTCAAATCTGTGAAAAAGAAACTTGCATCTCACGCATTGTATTCCCATATTAAGGGCTCCCTTTCAATATGTCATGATTTGTTTAACATAAAGTGCGATACTTTAGGCATATATTAATATCTTGCACACAAATGAAAGCGGATTTCACTACCAGGA
>NC_032023.1:4719377-4721792 GCF_001865875.1 Lupinus angustifolius | reverse complement strand
TTTTCCTAGTGTGCAAGTTATTTTATTTAATTAGAGTGATGAATGATGAACAATTTATTTAGTTACTTTATTTATTTACTCACTTTTCGGGTTCCTTTTAACAATACCATAAAGGTCGGTCTCGTTTTATTAAGTTAACCATATCATTTCTTACGAAAGGTTAGTATCAAATAATAATAAAAATAACAAAAGAATAAAGTTAGTAGTTAACCGTACCACTTCTTTCGAAGGGTTGGTATAAAGAATAAAAGAAAAAGTAATAAATAATGTTAGTTGCGGAAAATTAAATGATTCAAAGTAAATGTTAGTTGCAGAAAGTAAATGACTGAAAATAAATGTTAGTGGTTAGATTATTATTCACCACTCTTTTATCGACAAGTAACAATCCATTGATTGGATTACACTTTTTGCATATTATTCCTATGTACAAAGTTACAAACCATGAATTGGTTTGAACTTATACTTTTAGGAATCTTTAATCAACAAATAAAATTTATATATTTTAACACTTTACTATTTTCACTTGCATCTCTTTCAATATTCAATTGTAGCATAGTATACGATTATGTCGAACCACAAAGAATTTCCTAATAGTTTTGTACTCATTCTTTGTATATTTTATCAAAAGTAAGAAAGTAACAAATAAAGTTGTTTAGGTGTTTTTATAAACTATGAAACATGAAAAAGTACAGAAACTAAGTATTTACAAATTCAAGAGAAAATTATAGTTAGAATGATGGGATAGTTTCTTAAACAATATCATCATGGAAACTATGCAATTTATGTGTTATTCTTGGTTGATTCCGCAAATCACTTCTAAATCCCCCATCTAGTGTCCTAGTATGATAAGATGATTTTCAAACCTTGCATAATACACTAAACAATAGTTAACTGCCACTCGCCGGAGCAGGTTCTCACACCCTACTTCAGGTTCGTTAACAATGTTTAGCCTTGAATACAAGTTGCTTAAAATAGATGCTTGGATATGCAAATGAACTAAGGTGTAGGTTGTACTTTTTAGTTCACTTGTCAATACTTTAAGAAGAAGCATTCTTTTGGATCTTTAAATCAAGCTTTAGGTGATCAATCTAAAACCACATTAAGAACTTCTTAAAGAATCAAAATAACCAAATAAACAACTTGGTCTTGGTTGGAAGAAATTAAAGTCAATTAAAAGTTGTTCACAAAGTTGTCCAGTCAAGCACATAGTTGTCCAGCCAAGCACCAAACACCAGGCCAGGTCAGGTTGGCTTCTCAAACAAGCAGTTGAGCGTGCACCAGGTCAGGCAGGCTGCTCAAGCAGGCAGCAAAACACGCACCAGGTCAGGCAGGCTACTCAAGCAGGCATTTGAGTTGCACTAGGTCAGGCAGGCTGCTCAAGCATGTAGCTGAGCGTGGACCAGGTCAGCCAGGCGGGTGGCCTAACAGAAAAATAGTTGATTGGCCTAGAAGAATGGTTATGTCATGAATGATTCCACAAGCCAAGAAACTAGCCAAAGCTAGCTTGTGAGCCAACTTTATGAGCTCATGCAAGACACAAGCAAGTAAGAGGTGTCACCATGCATGTAGCCTAGCCCATAATAGGCTATCCAAGCTAGCTGCCATGGGTCAGACATAGGGGCCAGGCGGCCCTCCCATTGCCTATAAAAGGCACACCCATTTCTTCACTTTGAGAACATTATACATACCATTTTCTCTCCATTTTCAGTTCTACTCTTTGTTAGGTTTTTATTTCATATAAATTTAGAGGAAATGGAGTTGGCAAATGAGGTGAAAAAACATGATTTTGTAACCTCGTTTGGAACCAAAAGCATCTAATCTTTGGATGGATAGCTAATGCTCTAAAAAGTTGGACTATGGTGTAAATTTCTTTTACTC
Source organism: Lupinus angustifolius (assembly GCF_001865875.1). NCBI lineage: Eukaryota > Viridiplantae > Streptophyta > Magnoliopsida > Fabales > Fabaceae > Lupinus > Lupinus angustifolius. The sequence goes on along the minus strand of NC_032023.1, from coordinate 4,719,914 downwards.
TTCATCTTCTTCATTTATGTGAGTATTTCTGTATTTGAGAGATCTTTTAGGAGTTCTTAGATTCGTAGAAGATTGTAAAATCTGCATATTGAGGAGCATATGTAACTTGAAGAATTATTGTTAGACTTAGGCAATAACACATTCTCTTGGTGTGTTGTATCCCCAAAGGAAGAGAATTATTGAAAGTGTGCATGTCAAGAGGAACACTTTGGAAAGCTCTCCTTGAATGTCATGGTTTTGATGAGGACAACTTGTGCCTAAAAGTGCTTGAAGATCACCAACAAATCAACGTGCTTAAGTCTTTATTTGGTACTAGGCTTAGACTAGATTCTAGTTTAAGTTGAGTCGAAGGCTTAGGGCACCTAATACATGTCTCATATGCATATATCTTTTAAATCATTTCATCCATGAGATATGTCATTCATAATATGTTCATGCATTACATAAATACATGTATATGTGCATTCTAGGCATAAAACTAAGTGTTAAACATGTATCATCTAAGTGCATAACGTATTTGATATTTTGTATTTAAAA
>NC_032023.1:4719077-4719277 GCF_001865875.1 Lupinus angustifolius | reverse complement strand
TGAACAATATCTTGTTTAAATATTGTTTAGTTGTTTGCATAAATTGTCTTGCCTCTATATGCCTATGTGTTTCATGTTTGAATGATATATGTTAAAAATGCAAAATTATATCTGTTGATTAACCTATTTCTGTGATTATGAATCTCGATAAAACTGTTGTAATGCATGCATGTGTCCTAAAAAGTCGAAACCACTCTGCT
>NC_032023.1:4718190-4718977 GCF_001865875.1 Lupinus angustifolius | reverse complement strand
TAATCATGCACAGCCTACTGTGAATGATTTGCGTTTCATGTACGCTGTAAAGAATAACGTGATGATCAACTGGCCTGAGGAGATTCTGAAAATCATGAACAGCATGTCATTGTCTCAGTCAAAGCTGCTTCCTTATAGCATTTTCATATCTCGCATTGTTGATTATTTGCGCATTGATATTTCTGATACCATCATTACTGAGTATACTGATAAAGATCACTTGGTCACTGAGAGTCTCATTCACAAGATGGGAATTTACAAGTATGGTACTACTTGGCAGTACCAGGAGGACTATACCACATTTGATCTGGATTTATCGGACAATGAGGATCAGGAGGATTTGGGTAATCAGAATGCAACTACTCAGGGGGAGTCTTCTGGAACAGCACCTCAGAGCTCTGTTTTTGGTCTAGCTCAGATGGAAGCTATGGAACAACGGCTTAACAACCGTATGGATCTGCACTTCCAAGGGCTGAAAGACTCGTATTTTGCAGGCATGGAGCAATACGAAGAACGTCAGATTGCCTACACTGATAACAAATTTCAGGAGCTGAGGAACATGATTCAATCTACCGCTGAGGCTCAGAATGCCATGTTTTGCTCAGAATTTCAGAAGCTGTTTGTGCTTATCAAGGGAGATCAGAACACTGCTTTGCCTGATGATCAGTCTGACTATCCTCCGCCTCAACCTTAGTTTAGCGGACCTTAGACCTAGGATTATCTCACCCTTAGGTTTATTTTTATCTTGTGGCACCTTCTGGATTCAGTTATTGCTGTTGCTTTCAGA
>NC_032023.1:4717398-4718090 GCF_001865875.1 Lupinus angustifolius | reverse complement strand
GATAGGATAGGATAGGATAGGATAGGATAGGATAGGATAGGATAGGATAGGATAGTATAGGATAGGATAAGATAGGATAGGAGAGGAGAGGAGAGGATAGGATAGGATAGGAGAGGAGAGGATAGGATATGATAGGATAGGACAGGATAGGATAGCATAGGATAGGATGGGATAGGATGGGATAGGATAGGATAGGATAGGATAGGATACGATAGGATAGGATTGGAAGTGTGCATGTCAAGAGGAACACTTTGGAAAGCTCTCCTTGAACGTCATGGTTTTGATGAGGACAACTTGTGCCTAAAAGAGCTTGAAGATCACCAACAAATCAACTTGCTTAAGTCTTTTATTTGGTACTAGGCTTAGACTAGATTCTAGTTTAAGTTGAGTCGAAGGCTTAGGGCACCTAATACATGTCTCATATGCATATATCTTTTAAATCATTTCATCCATGAGATATGTCATTTCATAATATGTTCATGCATTACATAAATACATGTATATGTGCATTCTAGGCATAAAACTAAGTGTTAAACATGTATTATCTAAGTGCATAACGTATTTGATGTTTTGTGTTTTAAAATACACATTTTATTTACTGTTAATCGATTAACCATATCTTTAATCGATTAACACAACTGCTGTGAAACGTGGTTGCTACTGGAAACACGTTTTTAAATGCTATTAATCGG
>NC_032023.1:4701067-4717298 GCF_001865875.1 Lupinus angustifolius | reverse complement strand
GTATTCGTTCTATTATCGGTTATCTGTTCTGCATTTAATCGTTTCTGTAATTGCTTACTGGTTCTGTTTAATCGATTAATATTGCTGTGTTAATCGATTATCGTGCTTCTGTTAATCGATTAAAATTGTTTCTGTTAATTGATTAAAACTGTTTCTTTTGTTAATCGATTAATATTGTTCAAATAATCGATTATCTTTCTTCCTTAATCGATTAAATAGGGTTGATTCAGCATTAAGTGTTGATTTGCGAAAAGCGGTAATTCTAACCGCAACACCTATTCAACCCCCCCTCCTTCTAGGTGTATTATAACCACTGATACCTAACAGTTGAGATTTCATTTTAAAATTTGTGAAAAAGAAACCCGCATCTCACACATTGTATTTCTGTATTTGTGAGATCTTTTAGGAGTTCTTAGATTCGTAGAAGACTATAAAATCTGCACATTGTGGTGCATAAGTAACTTGAAGAATTATTGTTAGACTTAGGCAATAACACATTCTCTTGGTGTGTTGTATCCCCAAAGGAAGAGAATAGGTTTGGGAAAACCCTAGATGTGGTTAGGTATGTGTCTTCGCAAGAAGCAAGAGGTCTTCGTTGTAAGCGATACTTAGGTTAGGGCTAGAGTTGCGAATAGTGAGGTATCCTAGTAGGTGAGCTTTGTAGTCAAATCGAAGTGGGGTTTTAAGATCCAAGAAAGGAGCATCTTGCGTCTTGTATTGGAAGTATGTTTATATTAAACATTGAAATTTCCATAGTGAAGAAAAATCTCCCAAGATCAGAAGGCGAGGCCTGGATGCAGTTTGCAAGTCGACCCGCAAACGAACCAGGATAAAAGGTGAGTCTTCTTCTTCTTTCCCTTATCTTTTTACATTTCCGCATTACTTGATTTACTTAACTTGACATACATATAATTCTCTGATACTTGCATACTTTGTATAGTGCATTTATTGTTCTTAATTGTCTATATAATTGCATGTAAATTTGGTTGAATCTTGGTAATCTTGGATGACCGAAAGAATTTTGTTTACACTGTAATTGGACCAGTTAATCGATTAAGTGATTTAGATAATTGATTAATAGAATATGATTTAATTGATTATGTTTGTCATTAATCAATTAAACAATGTGTTAATTTGTATCATTTCTGTGTTTATCGAGCAACGATAATCGTGTATTGTATCACCTATTCATCCCCTCTAGGTGAGTGGCAAAGCCCTGTGGGACCTAACAGGTGCTTTAGAAGAAGCATATATTAAGGACTTGGAAAAGGACAAAGAGGCTTAGGATGATCAAGAAGTCAGTGAGGACCATCAGGACTTGTCGAGAGTGTGGAAAACTAAGAAAGACCATCCACATGATAAAGTAAGAGGTGATATTTCTCCAAGGGTAGTAACCCGTAATTATTTGCATAATTTTTGTAATTTCGTAGCTTTCATATCTCAAATAGAGCCTAAGACCATAGATGAGGCCATAGAGGATGAGCACTGGGGTATATCTATGGAAGAAGAGCTAAACCAGTTGGAACATAATAATGTTTCGAACTTGGTCCCCAAACCAAATGATCATCCGATAATTGGCACCAAATGGGCCTTTAGAAACAAACTTGATGAATCTATCTTAATAACAAGAAACAAAGCACACCTTGTGGCCAAGGGATATAACCAAGAGGAAGGTGTCGATTATGATGAAACCCACGCCCATGTTGCAAGGTTAGAGGCCATTAGGATGCTATTGGCATTTGCATCGATCACGAATTTTAAATTGTTCCAAATGGATGTCAAGAGCGTCTTCTTGAATGGATTCATTCAAGATGAGGTTTATGTTGAGCAACCACTCGGCTTTGAAAGTTATATGTTCACGAACCATGTCTATAAACTCAAAAAGGCACTTTATGGCATAAAGCAACCTCTTCGAGCTTGGTATGATAGACTGAGTACTTTTCTTTTAGAAAAGGGGTTCGTAAGGGGAAAAGTCGACAAAATGTTCTTTTACCTAAAATCAGATAATCATGTTTTATTAGTTCAAATATATGTTGATGATATTATCTTTCGAGCTACTAATGACCTCTTGTGCAAGGAGTTTTCTGATTTGATGCAGGGTGAATTTGAAATGTCAATGATGGGAGAGACTAACCTTCTTCCTCGGATTACAAATTAAGAAAATGAAGAGTGGCATATTTGTCCACCAGTCGAAATATTGCAAAGAGTTGCTTCACAAGTTTGAGATGAAAATTTTCAATGAAGCATCCACTCCTATGGCATCCTCATGCTACTTAGACAAAGATGAAAAAGGAAAAGCGGTAGAGGTAACTAAATATCGCGGCATGATAGGCTCTCTATTATATTTAACTATGAGTCGCCCTAGTATAATATTTAGTGTTTGCATGTGTGTGGTAAGTGCCAAAAATACCTAATTTTCATACACTTTTCATGGCACTTATCCTGTGCAAAAATGTGAAAACCAACTTAATTCAACACTTTTTAGATAAATTTTGTGTGTTTGAATAATATAATTTTTTACCACCTCTTGTCCAAGTTTTCTATGAGTTATGTAGGAAATTGGATCAAAGAGAATGCTTAGGCTAGAAGAAAAGAAAGCTTACTTCACCTTGAAGAAAAGAAAGCTTACTTCACCTTGAAGAAATCAAGCTAAAATACATGGCACATGTGTGCTTAAAACTAAGCATGGTAAGGTGTATACTTAAACTTAAGCATGACTAAGCAACTTGGTCTTGGCTGGAAGAAATTAAAGTCAAAGAAAAGTTGTTCACAAAGTTGTCCAGCCAAGCACATAGCTGCCCAGCCAAACACCAAACACCAGGCCAGGTCAGGTTGGCTTCTCAAACAGGCAGTTGAGCGTGCACCAGGTCAATTAGGCTACTCAAGCAGGCAGCAGAGCACGCACCAGGTCAGGCAGGCTGCACATGCAGGTAGCTGAGCGTGCACCAGGTCAGCCAGGCGGGTGGCCTAACAGAAAAATGGTTGATTGGCCTAGAAGAATGGTTATGTCATGAATGATGTCACAAGCCAAGCCACTAGCCACTGGTAGCTTATGAGCCAAGTTTATGAGCTCATGCATGACACAAGAAAGTAAGAGGTGTCACCATTCATGTAGCCTAGTGAATTGGGTTTTCAAAATGATGTTTCTATTGTAAATATGGTGGAGTTGTGATAGAATGGTTTATGAATCTCTTGTTATGTTTTGTGATAGAATGTCTGGGAGATATATTGTCCTATTTAAAAAGTAGACATTTAACAACACTCGCTTCAAGGAGTGCTGTTAAATGTCTATTTTCTATAGCGCTGCATAAGTAGTGTTGAATCTAACCTTATATTCTATTACGCTCAAAGAGACAATGTCTGAAAGCGCTATTAAATGACAATTTTAAGCGTTGTTATTTTGTTATTCTGGCATAGTGAAACAATTTATTTTAGAAAAGTGGAATTGATAACAAATAGACAACATAATCATAGATCGATTTTCCACTCTTGGAATAGAAAGGAAGGGACGACACAAGCTATAGACTAGACTATTCAAATCTCATAAAGCTCATTTGACTATGAATGAATAATTAACTTTAAATTGAACTAAATATATTAGTACTCACTTATTATTATATGAAGAATGTTAAGAACTATAATTATTAAGGCGAAGAGAAAAATGAATTAAAATAAATAAATGAATAAACAAAAAGCTTACCTAGTGTGAAGTTATGATGGCATATTGTTTAAACATAATGGTTGCACGTTATGCTATCTGCACTTTGATGAAGATTTATGATAAATATTCTTATTGTGGTCTCTTTCATGTAATGATATTTACATTATGGGCAGATCCATCACCATTCAGAACAAGAGCTGTAGTAGAACGCCAACACCATATAATGAAGTAAGAAACACATGAGAAGCATAACATTCCCAACCCAACACATGAAAAATGGACCTAACCAATGGTATATGAGACTGAAGTATTTCCACACCACACATGAAACATATTTTTTCTTTATTTCATGAAACCCATCATCCATTATTACTTTTTAAATGCATTCAAAACATAGGATCATGTATGTATGTATGTGCATGTAAATCATGTATGTATGCATGTAAGTCTCATTTTAGATATGATTGATTTTAGTTTGTGAGACTTTCATTGGCGTTCATCCTAGCCTAGACTCTTACTAAGCAAGCAACTTAGGATCTAATAAAGATATAAAAAATACTTAACCCCTGGATCTTCTTGTGCATGCTTTGCCTTGTATATTCTTGAGTCTTGACTTTAGTTGATACTTTGTTTTTTGTTGATTTGCTCATCTTCTCAAGCCTGTCCTTCAACATTTATGCATGTTGTCAATCCTTTGCCTTTATCACTCTTTTGTCTTCATCAAACATGGTGTGTCCTTTGTCTTCATCAAAACATTATGTGATGCATGCTTGCCTCTTCAATCTCGCATTCATGCATGCTTACATCTTCAGCACCTGCAACATTATCAGAGAAAACGCTTCTCTTCTCTTTTGGAGAAGATTCATCAAAATGAACATGGATGATTCTTATACAATCATTGTATATTTATTAAAAACTCTAAATGCCTCACTATGCATCAAATACCCTAGAAATATACCCTCGTCAACCTTTAAATCCAAATTTTATAAAGCACATTTTCCATTTTTTAAAATAAAACATTTGCATCCATAAGCGTGAAGATTAGATATATTAGGTTTTCAGCCTTTCAAAAGCTCATAAGGAGTCTTTAAAAGTTTAGGCCTAAGAAGTAATCGATTCATGGCATAGAAGGCCGTATGTACAACATCGACCCAAAAGTATTTAGGCACTTTGCTTTCATTAAGCATGGTCTTGGCCAGCTCCTCTAATACACGTTTTTTCCTCTCAACAACTCCAGTTTGTTGAGGAGTTCTAGGAGCTGAATATTGGTGCAAGATCCTATGTTTATCACAAAACTTGTCGAACAGGTGGTTCTCAAACTCACCACCATGGTCACTACGTATATACACAATTTTCAGGTTTAGTTGGTTTTGGATCTACTTGGCAAGGCTTTTAATGGATTTGAAAGCATCGCTTTTAGCAGAAAGGAACATGTCCATGTAAATCTAGAGGAATCATCTACGATTACCAAAGCATAGTAACTACCTCTGAAACTCATGATTTGCGATGGTCCAAACAGGTCCATATGGAGATGCTCCAAAGGCCTTGTTGTGGAGGTCATATTTTTCGACACAAATGAATTCTTAACTTGCTAACACTTTGGGCAAGTGTCGCAAGCTTCTTTAGATTTGAAATTATGTTTAGGTAGACCAACAACTAAATTGTGAGATGAAAATTTATCTAAGTGTTTAATATGTATGCGCGCAATGCACCTATACTTGAGCCAAATATCATTATCTCTAGAGATAAAATACTTGAGAACAATGTAGTGACATCCTCCAAATTAACCATGTACATGTTGTTTATACGATGACCAACAAACTTAATATTATTAGATATACTATTATGAATAATGTAACAATTAGAATCGAAGGATACTCGGTTACCTTCCACATAGAGCATGTTCTCGATCATTGCTTGACAATTATTGCCAATTGTTCCAACCCCAAGTATCTTCCCTCGGTTGTTGTCGCCATAGGTGACGTACCCTTTGTCTTTAAGTGAAAGATCTAGGAATTTCGACATGTCACCGATCATATGCCTCGAACAGCCGCTATCTAGATATAGTGTTCACTATGCGTTCGAAGGCATACCTGCAAAACAAATTACTTGTCTTGTTTAGGTACCCAAACTATGTTGGGTTCTTTTTGATAGTAACAAATGGACAGTGTCCCGTTTTCACCCAAACATAAGTACCATTAGGCACAACATACTTTCTAATATAACATGCAACAAAGCTATGGCCATGAGTGCCGCAATAGAAACATGTAGGCATGCGGGTATGTGAAATTGTATGAGTATGGACTATAGGTCTCTTATATGGCCCTTTCTTATTAGTTTGGGGTTTATATCCTATTGCCATACGGTTACCAGTATTTCTCGCTTCAACAAGTAATGTGTCTAGATTATCTCTACTGTATGTGAGCTTTGTGAGTAGAGATGGCAAAACGGGCCGCCTAACCCGTTTAGTCCGCGCCCGCAAATGCCCGCAAAAATTTAAGAAGGCGCGGGCATGCCCGCAGTGGTTTAATGGACAAAATTCAATACCATTTCCATTTTAAAATGGACTAACAAGCGGCCCGGGAACATTGTTGAATAATAAAAAAAAAAATCATATAATAAATTAAATGAAATTAAATAAAGTAGTTGAAGATAGAAAATTAACAAATTTTTTGATATTTTATATGAAGTTTAACAAATCACATTAGATTACAATTTTTTTAGGGATTAAAAATCACATTACATCATAACTTATGTAAAATGTTCTTACTTTTTCCTTAAATTATGTTTATGGGCCACCCGCGGGCCGCCCGCATGCCAAAGAAAATGACCGCAAACTTGGCGGGCAAAACGGGAAAATGGGAAAAGTTTATATGCCCTTCCCGCAAAGAAATGTGGGTGCGCCCACGGGTAATGCCTGTTTTTCCATCTCTATTTGTGAGTTTTTCTTTTAAATTGGAATTCTCAATTTGTAAAGTCTCGCAAGTATCACATTCAGCAGGTTGACCTAAGTTAGTTTTAGAGCAATCACATGAGCTGCAAGAGTAGATTAAATCAAGAGTTTCATTTTCCAATTTTAGTTCATCTAACTCTTTTTGCATTTTGATAATTTGTTGTTCATGCAATAGATTACTCGTTTTCTATCTACGCTAATCCTAGCAAGCTTTTTCAATTCCTCATGTAATTCAAAAAATTCATTGTACAATTCATCATATGTAGGGTAGTCATCAGAAGAAGATGAAGTGTTAGAATATACCCCATTCGCATCATCCTGACCACTCGAGTTGGAAACATCTTGCGTTTTTACCATTAAACATAGTTTCGCAGACTCCTCCTCATCAAATGTGCTCGATGTTGATTCCTCCTCGGGAGCATTCCATACGATGTATCCTCTCTTTGATTTGAAGTCTTAAGGAGTGGTCTTCTCATATTCAACCTTTTTGAGGTAGGTCGGACATTGTAGCCTCATATGTCTAGCCTTCCTGCATTCGTGGCAAGTGAAGTGCTCCATTGAGTTATTGTCTTTCTTGGTTGATTATCATGCTTCTTTATTTTGGAACCTCTTCAATCCTCCTCTTTTCTTTAAGAATTTACCGAACTTTCATACTAGGAGATTCATGGTTTCCTCATCCAGATTGGAGTCAGAATCGTCATCCTCTTTCTCTTCTTGATCTTGTGAAGTGGTTGCCTTGAGAGAGATGCCTTTATTTTTCCAATCTGAATCCTCATTCATCGTGAAGCGCCCTAACTCCATCTCGTGTTCTTCAAGTTTGACAAATAAGGTAGCTATAGGCATGGAATCCAAATCTTTTGACTCCATCATTGCGGTTACTTTTGGTTGCCATTTCCTGTCAAGACAATGCAAAACTTTGTTAGTTAATTATCCTTGAGCAAAAGATTTATCAAGGGCAACTAAATGGTTAACAATGTGAGTAAATCGCTTTTGTATTTCACTAATAGATTCGTTTGGTAACATTTGGTATAACTCGTACTCATGTGTTAGCGCATTGAGCCTAGCACGCTTAACCACGCTCATGCCTTCATGAGTCACTTGGTAAGTGTCCGACATTTCTTTCGCATTTTGGCACTGTGAAACCCTAAGGAATTCATCATATGATAAGGCTGATGTGGTAATATCTTTATCTTGAAGGTTATGCTGAACCTTTCTATTTTCATCATCGGTCCAAAGACTTGTCGGTTTCTCTTAAGGTTCATTGTCAAGCAAGTGGAGTAGAATGAAAGGACCATTGACCATGAATTCCCAAATGTCCATGTCAATCGCCTCAATGAAGATCTTCATGCGCTCTTTCCAATAGGCGTACCCTTCGCCATTGAATATCGGAGGGCGGTTGATGGATGCACCATCACCACCAAAAGGGTTTGTGTTACCCATAGTATTATCCTCTAGGATCGAACGAATACGTGGTCAAGCTAGCACTTTCATACTAGCTCTGATACCACTTGTTGTGTGTTAGGAGGTCAGACTACACCTAGAAGATGGGTAGAATAGATTTCGCAGATCACTTACTCTGCTTTTCCTATATTTTGTGCAAAACATAAAGTTATTGCACTTAATTGATTATGCTTGGTGTTAATCAATTAACCAGTGCTGGACTTAATCGATTATGCTCGTGGATAATCAATTTTCCTGATTCTTGCAGTTCTTGATTTTATGGTTTCTTGCAAAGCAAGTCACTGATTACCAATCCTTATACACTTAATTGATTACAGAGATTACAAAATGATGTTAATATAGATTATAACATGTAACACAGATTCCATCAATTAACAAGAATATAGAGACTAAAAGTAAAGGAGATTAGGGTTAGAAAATTGTGCACAATAATTTTTTTACCGTCGTTCGTTTGCGGTCCACTATAAACTACATCTAGGTGATAAGTGCCAAAAATACCTAATTTTCATACACTTTTTCATGGCACTTATCCTATGTAATTCATGCAAAACGAACTTAATTCAACACTTTTTAGACATATTGTCATAGTTTGATTCTCTATTTTGTCCACCTCTTTTCCAAATCTTTGTGTGAATTTTTCTAGGAAAAATCAAAGAGAAGAAAAAATTAGAAAAATAGTCAAGCATTGAGGTGTCCACATAAGCCACTTTTGATGCACACATGGCAAGCTCAATGCTTGGCCATAAACATGGACCAAAAACATGAAGCTGCTCATTATGCAACCTGGCGTGGACAAAAAGGACCGCCCAACAGCCTGACACCAACTTGGTTGGGTCAGACACAAATATACACGGTCAGACTCAAGCCTAGCACAAGCCAACTTGCTGAAGCAGGTAGCTCAACGGGTACTTGGACCGCCCAGCTGGGAAGCACGCACCTAGCTAGAGCAGGACAAGCTGCTCAAGTAGGCAGCTCAGCGGTGCCAACTAAGCAGTCTAGCTGGATGGACCCAACAAGTGGTCAACTTAACTTAGCTACCAAGCAAAAATTTCATCATGCATGACCTCACTTGACAAGGCCCCTGAGCACTTTTCAGAATAGCCCCCAATAGCCTGGTCAAGTAGCTCACAACTAGCTTTGGTGAGTCAACACCAACGACTAAACCCATGCTGAAGGATTTGGTGCACCCAACATGGACAAAAAGAGGGCCAGACGGTTACCTAGTTTCCCATAAATAGAGGCCTTCTTCCACCATTCAAAACGAATTCTATTCTTCACTTCTTCTCTAAAAAACACTCCTCTTTAGAATTCTTGTACTTTGGGGCCATGGTTCCAAGCTAGTTCTTAGGTAATTTTTTTAATTTTCACTTAGAATTCAAGAGGAGAAAGGAGTTGGCAAATGTGATGCAAAAGTTAATTTTGTAATCTTATTTGGTTCCAAAAGCATCTCATTCTTGGATAGATGGCTAATGCTCCTACACATGGATTTGGATTATGGTGTAATGTTATTTCTTTTCTTCATTTGTGTCATCTTTTGATTTTAATACATTCAAGTTATTACTTTTGGTTAAGATTTGATTCTTTAAGAAATTCTTAATGCGGTTTTAGCTTGATCACCTAAAACTTGATTTAAAGATAAAAAAATGCTTCTTCTTAAAGTGTTGACAAATGAACTAAAAAGTATAACTTACACCTTAGTTCAGTTGCCATATTAAGCATCTATTTTAAGGAACTTATGTTCAAGGCTAAAAAATGTTAACGAAGCCTAAAGTAGGGTGTGACAACCTACTCCAACGAGTGCAGTTAACTATTATTTAGTGTATTACATAAGGTTTGAAAATCATCTTATCATACTAGGACACTAGATGGGGGATTTAGAAATGATGTGTGGATTTAATCGAAAGTATAACACATAACTTGTTAATGTTTTTCAAAAATCATTTGAGTCTAGAAATAATTCTATATTTCAAACCAATTTTCTCCTCAAGAATTTGTGAATATTAGTTTATGTTTCCTTGTTAACTTTTATGCAGCATAACACAAAAACCATTAAAAAATTGTTAATCATTATTTTTGCTATAATATCCCTATATAATTTTCTTCTATTGATGCAATTCCCTTTGGTTCGACATAACCCTATACTATTATACAATTGAATCGTGAAAAGAGATGAAAGTGTAACATATTAAAGTGTTGACTTATAAATTTTATTTGTTGAGTAAGGATTCCTAAAAACATAAGTTCAAACTAATTCATGGTTTGTAACATTGTACATTAGAATAATATGCAAAAAGTGCAATCCAATCAATGGATTGTCACTTAACCATAAAAGAGTGATGAATGATAAAACTAACCGCTAACATTTACTTTCTATCATTTACTTTCCGCAACTAACATTTACTTTCTGTCATTTACTTTCCGCAACTAACATATACTTTCTGTCATTTACATTTTCGCAACGTACATTTATTTATTACTTTATTCTTTTATTCTTTATACCAACCCTTCGAATGAAGTGGTACAGTTAACTGCTAACTTTATTCTTTTATTCATTTTGTTATGCGTTGATACCAACCTTTCGTAATAAATGGTATGGTTAACTTAATAAAATGAGGTCGACCTTTATGGTATGGTAAAAGGAACCCGAAAATAGAGTAAATAATTAAAGTCACTAATTAAATAATTTATTCATCACTCATCGCTCAAAATGAAGTAAATAATCTTGCAACTACTCGAATTAACCTTTCAACAAAGTCATAAATTATGTTGTTGAGGGGGGAATTCGTGTTGTGGAAATCTGCTTTTTCAACAAATTGCCGCCTTTGCCGGGGAATTGCTTTTTACAAAACATTTATATAGTATATTAAATAATTAATAACTTTGCATAAAAATATTTCTTTTTACTTTTTGTTCAAATTTAATTTTTAATTTGTATAAAAATGTAAATTACAATACTTTGTAAATTACAATAGACAGAATCCTGCTGTGCATGAATTGCAGGAACAAGTAGATATAATTTTCTTTCGATCCCGATTTGGAAAAAACCTTAAGAAAGAAAATGAAAGCGTAGAAAAAAGCTTAACAGAATTAACCTATTCCATATAAATCAATCCAAGGGAGCATTGCAATGCCATCTTGAAGGGTGAATCTAGATCATCTGCGCAATAGGATGGGTTGGTGGAAAAAGCTGGATTTTTGTATGTAACATGCGTCAAACTAGTGACGGTAAAGAAGCGCTTGCTGGGAGGCAACCCAATACATTTTGAATATAAATAAATATGTTTTTCGTCATTAAACTATTTTTTCTTATTCCTTAGTTTCATTTTTGAAACAGAAAATTAAGAAAAATTATTTTGTTCCACAAAAACAATTTTTGAAAATCAACTAAAAGAGGAAAAATGAGTAGAAGCATTTTTGGGGTCAAACTGAGCCTAACCATGAGCCAAAACAACCCAACATGGACCAAGCCAAATCCGGTAAGCTATTCACTGTTGCGCCTGACGAGGCTTATAAGGTACCCAACGCCGCACTAGGCAGCCACATGTGTGAAAATGCCCCAAAAAGATGATTTCGCTTATCCTCTTATCTTTTTGAGATCTCATCCCATTAAAAATCCCCATTGACCGAAAATTCACCCTCATCCTCATTTTGAAAGAACAAGATAATCACTTCTTCAAAAATCTCTCCTCCAAGCTCTCTCTTTTCTTAAAAAGTTTCGAACTTCAAACATGTAAGTACCATCTCCTTCATTCTTAAAAGCTTTAATTTTTTATGTCATGTTCTTTTTGAAATCTTTTTGATCGGGAATTTTTTTTTAAAACATCAAATGAAGAAAGTTTAAAAATAAAAAATTTATTCTTTGAAATTTTGAAGAACACATATGTGATTGTTGATTCTCTTTAAAGTTTCATGAATATTTGTGGTGAACGAGTGCTGAATATGATTGAAATAATGTGCATATGAAAAATTTGTTCTAAAGGAAAACATTTCTAGACGTTTTCTCCAACATGAATGCGGTTGACCTATAAACTTTGTGACCAACTATACCTAAACACGACTCATTCATGGTTATGAAAGAAAACAATTTTAGGGTCTTGGTTTCGATACAAAGTATTGAAAAAAATGGGTCAAGTAATTGGCAGAAATGTGTAGGAAATTGAGTCAGTTTTTAAGCCAAAATTTTGTTCTAAAATTAAAAACTCTAAACACATTGCATTATGTTTTGAGGCTAGAAATTTTGTTAATATGGCTTAAAAACTCATTTCAAACATTCCTTAAAGGATAAAAAGTCTATATATGCTCAAAATTAGGAATCCTTGGAAGTTGTGTGAACTTTGTTTTGTATCCCCACTTTTTCATGAACCAAATGCCTTAAAAACATTAAAGAAATCTTTTTGATTTGTTAATTAAACTTTGGGGCTATTTTGGGAAATTTGATTCCAACAAAAATTTTGGAAATTCTTACTTAGGCATTTTTTTTGTGAATATGCAATTTTTTTGCTTAGTTAATTGAAAATGTATGATGTTGGGATAGTTTTGACATTATTAAAAACATCATAAATTTCTTTTAAATATATAATTTTTATATAGTATATTATATCATTAATAATTGTGCATAAAATTTTGCTTTACTGTTTGGACAAATTTAATTTTTAATTTGTATAAAAATGTAAATTACAACACTTTGTATATTAATTTCTTTTCTTACTAATCTTTCTTTGGAAATAGACAAATTTCCTTTTTGCTGTTTTATTTCAGAAAATGGACGAGCATATTGACATCCAAATTGAAATAAGCAATTTCATAAAGGAGTTTCAACAGAAGCTCAACAATGTGTACCAAAAGTTACAAGAATTGCCAAATCAATTGAAGAAGGAACATAACTTTTGGTGTCATGGTTGTGCTAATAAAAAAATTGTCTATTTCTTCAATGACCAATCAACATCTAACCAATATCAAAACAAAATGGAGGAAATACTGGAGCAATTCATGCAGACCACCATCAGGCATAAAAAAATCACATATAATGCTATTAAAAATGGAGGATCAGATACATAGTTGAACATCATTCAACTATTTCAGAACATTGTGACAGTATTACAACTAGAAGTGGAAAAACAGTGGGAAGGGTTGTTGAAAAAGAAAAACAAAAACAAAGAGAAGAAGATGAAAAAAATAAAAAAAATAGATATACCATAAACTAGCGGGGTACAAAAAGAAGAAAAACAATATCTGCTAGTTCATAAAAAATACCATATCCCACAGCTCCATCAAAAGCTAAAAAAGAAGAGCAGTTTGTTATGTTCATGGAAATCTTCATGTCATTACAAATCAATATTTCATTTTCCGAAACCTTGGAACAAATGCCAACATATTCCAAGTATATGAAATAACTGCTATAAAAGAAAATGAGCTATCAGGAGAAAGAAGTTATCCAACTTAGCACAACTTGCAACACAATCCTTCAAACCAACATTCCTCATAAGCTGACAGACCTAGGAAGTGTGACTATTCCAGTCACAATTGGGGAAGTTTCTATAGTCAAAACACTTATTGATCTTGGGACAAGTGTTAGCATAATGCCACAATCAATGATGAGGAGAATTGAAGGGTTGCAACTAAAGCCAACAAGAATGTCTCTACAACTAGGTAACAGATCCGTCAAATATCCAGAAGAGGTTGTAGAAGATGTGTTGGTAAGAGTTGATAAATTCTTGATTCCTGTGGATTGTTCTGTCATTAACATCTCCAAAGATGTGGAAATCCCACTCATTTGGGGACGACCATTTTTTAGGACAGAAAAAAATGGGTATAGATATGGAAAATGGAAAAATGATAGTGCGAGTAGAAAATGATGAAATTCAGTTTGAAATTTTCAAAGCAATGCATCACCGAAGAGATTAGGGGCAATGTTCTCAAATTGATATTTTTGAAGAAATCTGCTCAAAACATCCTCAACTTGATGTCTCTTGGGAGATGCAAGAACTCAATCTAGAGGATGGAGAAAAATAATAACTAATCTGGAATCTTTCTGATGATCAAATTTCTCTGATAAAAAAGCCTAAAACAAATCAAGGCAGAGATGATAAAAAAGAACAAGAACTGAAATTTAAAGAGTTACCTTCTCATTTAAAGTATGCATTCCTAGAAGGCAACACCCACAAACCAGTTATCATCAACTATTCACTTTCCACCTTGGAAGAACACAAACTAATACAAGTCTTGGAGAGACACCAACAAGCGATTGGTTGGATTCTGAAAGAGTTAAAAGGAATCAGTCCTTCTTATTGCATGCACAAAATTATGATGGAGGATGATTACACAACAGTGGCTCAATCACAAAGAATGCTCAATCCGACAATAAAAGAAGTTGTTCGAAAGGGAGTGGTTAAAATGTAAGAAGCTAGAATGATTTACCCCATTTCAGACATCAAATGGGATAGTCCTGTTCAAGTGGTGCCGAAAAAAGGAGTAATGGTGGTAATCAAGAATGACAACAATAAACTCATTCCGACCAGAGTTATTACTGGTTGGAGGGTATGTATTGATTACCGCAAACTCAACGCAACGACTAGAAAAGACCATTTCCCCTTGCCCTTCATAGATCAGATGCTAGAAAGATTATTAGGGCGAGCCTTCTACTGTTTCCTTGACAAATACTCGAGATATAACCAAATTGCTGTGGATCCACAAGATTAAGATAAGACAACATTCACTTGTCCTTTTGGTGTTTATGCCTACAGAAAGATGTCATTCGGATTGTGTAATGCACCATCCACTTTTTAAAGATGCATGTTGGCAATATTCACAAACTTAATTGAGAAATGCATCAAGATCTTTATGGGTGACTTTTCAGTATTTGGAGATTCTTTTGACTTATGCCTGAAGAATCTGGAAATAGTACTAGAAAGATGTGTTGCGACTAACCTGGTATTGAATTGGCAAAAATGCCACTACATGGTCACTAAAGGCATTGTTTTGGGGCATAATATTTCAAGGAAAGGAATAGAAGCTGATAAGGCAAAGGTTAAGGTCATAGAGAAGCTTCCACCACCAACAAATGTTAAAGGCTTTAGAAGCTTTCTAGGACATGCTGGATTCTACCGTTGCTTTATCAACGAATTTTCCAAAATAGCTAAGCCTCTTTGAAATCTTCTCCTTAAAGATTCTGCTTTTAATTTTGATAATTCCTGTTTAGAAGCATTCAATACTTTGAAAACTGCAATCTACCTTTTGAACTGATGTGTGATGCTAGTGATTACACAGTTGGTGTAGTCCTAGGATAGAGGATGGAGAAGGTATTCCATGCAATACATTATGCTAGCAAAGTTTTAAATAAGGCACAAGTTAACTAAGCCACAACTAAAAAGTGAAAGTGCGCATGTCAAGAGGAGCACTTTAGAAAGCTCTCTCATTATATGTCATGGTTTTGATGAGGACAACTTGTGCTAATAAGAGCTTGAAGATCATCAACAAATCAACGTGCTTAAGTCTTTTGATTGGTACTAGACTTAGACTAGAAACTAGTTTAGGTTGAGTCTAAGGCTTAGGGCACCTTAACACATGTCTCATATGCATAAACTTTTAAATCATTTCATCNTTCATCTTTGAGATATGTCATTTATAATATGTTCATGCATCACATAAATACATGTATATGTGCATCTTAGGCATAAACTTAGTGTTAAACATGTATGAATCAAGTGCATAACATATTTGAGTTTTTGTAATTGAAAATACATATGAAAATATGCTGTTAATCGATTAAGGCTTACGTTAATCGATTAACCTAACTTATTGAAAAGCTGTTGAAACTGAAAAACTTGAAAAACAGAATCAGTTACGTTTTTGAACAACGTTAATCGATTAACCAAGGCTTTAATCGATTAACTGGGCTTCAGAACTGATTCTTTATAAACTGCATTTTCAGAATTGATGTCATAACTTGCATGTTGCATTTCTTAGAGAGTTAGAGCATTTTTCATGATATTTGTTGCTTCTAGTTGATAGTGCATTTATGAGTTTAGGAAGGAGAGAATTCTATGCTTTAGGATTGAGTGGCATTTCATGATATATTTCTCATCATTTCATCTCACATGTTCATGCATATTATTGATGCTTTTTGTGAAATTTTTACATTCTGTAATTTCTGTTTT
>NC_032023.1:4700535-4700967 GCF_001865875.1 Lupinus angustifolius | reverse complement strand
TATCTAATTGTTGTAATTGGAAGAATTGCTTGTAAAACATTATTTCAATTATAGTGAAGAAAAATCTCCCAGATCAGCCGGGAGGCCTGGATGTAGTTTGCAAGTGGACACGCAAACGAACCAGGATAAAAATCGTGTTGAAGGATTTTTTCTCTCTCTCTTTCTCTCTTTATTTCGTTTAATCGGTTAACTTGTATAGTAGAATTCATTGCTATATTCTGTATATTTGCTATATTGTTAATACTCTGATAAAATTGTAAGCTTTGTGTATTCATTTCATTATCGGTTAATTGTCGTGCAAGAAACCGAATATGCCTAAGCTTACTGTTCTGTTTTAATCGATTAAAACATTTGCGCTAATCGATTATATTCATTCTTTTAATCGATTAAATTGGGGTGATTCAGCATTAAGTGTTGAGTTTCGAAAAGCGG
>NC_032023.1:4699547-4700435 GCF_001865875.1 Lupinus angustifolius | reverse complement strand
AGACAAGCCTAAAAGTCTATGGACCGATGATGAGCGCAAGAGGGTCCAGCATAACCTACGCGCCAAAAATATCATCACATCGGCCCTTTCCTATGATGAGTTCTTTACGGTCTCGCAGTGCCAAAATGCAAAAGAAATGTGGGACACTTTACTAGTGACTCACGAAGGCACTAGCGAAGTCAAGCGCGCTCGATTAAATGCGCTAACCCACGAGTATGAGTTATTTCTCATGTTACCTAGCGAATCAATCAGTGATATGCAAAAGCGATTTATTGTGAATCATTTAGTTGCTCTAGATAAATCTTTTGCCAGAGGAGAATTAACTAATAAAGTTTTACGTTGTCTTGACAGGAAATGGCAACCAAAAGTAACAACAATTGTGGATTCCAAGGACTTGGACTCTATGCCTCTAGCTACATTATTTGGAAAGCTTCAAGAGCACGAAATGGAATTGGGTCACTTGACATGCAAGAAGATTCGGATCGGAAGAAGAAGAGCATCACATTGAAGGCTACGACCTCCAAAACAAAAGAAGATAAAGATGATGATGAATCTGACTCCGATCTGGATGATGAAACAATGGGTCTCCTTGTTCGAAAATTTAGTAAATTCATAAAAAGAAAAGGAGGATTCAAAAAGTTTCAGAAGAAAGAAGCGAAGGAATCAACAAACAAAGGCAAGAACAACAAAGATCGCTTCACTTGCCACGAGTGCGGAAAAGTAGGACACATGCGATTTCAGTGTCCAACCTATCTGAAAAAGGTTAATTCAGAAAAGAGCACTCCCAGGGAATTCAAGTCTAAGAAAGCCTACATCGTATGGGATGTACCTGAGGAGGAAACGACATCAAGCACCTCTAGTGAGGAGGAGTCAGCAAAGCTATGTCTG
>NC_032023.1:4699235-4699447 GCF_001865875.1 Lupinus angustifolius | reverse complement strand
CACATGTAACTGCTCGGAAAATATTTTATGTCAAAAACCTGTCTGTGAGACTTGCGAGACTTTGCAAGAAGACAATTTTAAACTTAAAGAAAAACTCACACGTCTCACAAACAGTCAACAACAATTAGACACTTTGCTTAATCAAAAAAGAAACGTTGGTGATCATATAGGACTAGGGTATACTCGCTCTACTAAAAATAAAAGACCATATA
>NC_032023.1:4698537-4699135 GCF_001865875.1 Lupinus angustifolius | reverse complement strand
ATATGGTCATACTTCATATTCATGTTATATTAGAAAGTATGGTATACCTAGCGGCGTTTATGTATGGAAAAAGAAGGGAGATGACTCCCTAATTACTAACAGAAATGGACCCAACATAAATTGGGTACCTGAGAAAAGCAAGTGATCTGTTTTGCAGGTATGTCTTTGAACACAAGGACAAAAATGGTACTTAGACAGTGGGTGTTCGAGACATATGACAGGTGATAGATCAAACTTCATGGATCTCTCACTTAAAGGAAAAGGATACATCACGTACGGAGACAACAACAAGGGAAATATTCTTGGCACTGGAACAATTGGTAATTCATCTCAAACTCTTATTGAAAATGTCCTTTATGTCGAAGGATTAGAACATAACCTCTTGAGCATAAGCCAACTCTGTGACAAAGGTAACCTTGTATCTTTCGATTCTGATTGTTGTATTATTCGTGACATTTTATCTAATAATGTTAAATTTGTTGGTCATCGTATAAATAATATTTACATGGTTAATTTGGATGATGTCTCTACTTTGTTTTCAAAATGTTTTATTTGAAAAGAAGATGACATCTGGCTTTGGCATAGACGCGTTGCACAT
>NC_032023.1:4698040-4698437 GCF_001865875.1 Lupinus angustifolius | reverse complement strand
GCAACCAATGAAGAATGTCAAACCAAATCTCAGGAGCATTCAGATATGCCAGCTGTGTGGAAAACCAAGAAAGCTCACCCAATCGACAAAGTAATAGGTGACATATCTATGGGAGTGGTAACCCGTAGTTCCTTACGAAATTTCTGTAATTTTGTAGCATTCGTATCTCAGATTGAGCCTAAGACCATTGATGAGGCCATTGAAGATGTACACTGGGGTATAGCTGTGCAAGAAGAGCTAAACTAGTTCAAACGTAACAATGTTTGGGACTTGGTCCCTAAACCTAAAGATCCTCCCGTGATTGGTACTCGATGGGTCTTTAGAAACAAACTTGACGAATCAGGCTTAATCATTCGAAATAAGGCACGCTTGGTGGCCAAAGGCTACAACCAGGAGG
>NC_032023.1:4696465-4697940 GCF_001865875.1 Lupinus angustifolius | reverse complement strand
TTAGTTGTTTGCATTATTGTCTTGCCTCTATATGCCTATGTGTCTCGTGTTTAAATGATATATGTCGAAATGCAAAATTATGTCTCTTGATTAACTCCTTCTGTGATTATAAATGTCTCGATTAATCCATTAAAGTGCATGCATGAGTCCTAAAAAGTTGAAACCGTTCTGCTGGCTAAAAATTAATTTTTACCGTGTTTAATCGATTAAACACTTGGTGTTAATCGATTACCTGGGCATCAGTTTTTGAAAATTCAAATTTTACATGTGTTTAATCAATTAAACCTGCCCGTTAATCGATTAAAACCAGTATTTTAAAGGCAGACAGCATCTCGGTTTTACATTTTTCGGCACTTTCTCNTTACACTTTTTTCGGCATTTTCTCAACCTCTTTTATGCTTTGAGTCTCTGAATCCGTAACCCAACTAATCCAAGTGCACTAAGGTAGGAAAAACGTCATCCTAACCCTCTCAAACCATCAAGAAATCTCACTCTATCATTCTCATTCCACTACATTCCCAATTTTCCACCAAATTAAACCCTAGGTTAGGTTTGCCTAATCCTTCTCGGCTAATTCAACATCAATTCGGGTTCTTCAAATTCAATGGCGCAAGGTCGCACAAAAAGGGTCAAAACCACAGCCAACCGTGTACGAAGAACGGAAGCCGGTACATCCTCCACTCGGGACCGCGGTGACCCATATTACTCACTCATCTTGCAAGAAACCCGTTTGGCAAAATTCCAAGGATGCAAACCCACGTACGTAAGGTATGTCGATTTAACCTGGTTGGCGGAATAGAACTTTAGTTTCCCGTGTGATATGGAGGCTCAGGGAGCCATTCAATTTCTGGAATTAAAGGGACAAACTTACCCTGCTCTAGTTAGGGAATTTTATGTGAATTTTAGATACAAGGATGGAAAATATTGGTCCATGATTTCTGGTAAACTGTTTGAGATCAATGATGAACTGTTTATGAATGTCGGTGGTTTGTCATCTTCGGGTTATGGAATAGGAGATTGTTCTTGGGTTAAGGATAACTTTGATCCTGTTGAGGTTTATAAGTCATTCCTTCGAGGTCCTCACTTGTATATTCAGGGTCATCTGACCAAAGCTGGGTTGTTATCTGTTGAGAACAGGCTATTGCATTATGTCATTGCTTACATTCTGGTCCAGAGGAACACAAATCACGCACAACCTACTGTGAATGATTTGCGTTTCATATATGCTGTAAAGAATAATGTAATGATCAACTGGCCTGAGGAGATTTTGAAAATTATGAACAGTGTGTCTCTGAATCAGTCGAAGCTGCTTCCCTACAGTATTTTCATTTCACGCATTGTGGATTATCTGCACATTGATATTTCTGACACCATCATTGTTGAGTACACTGACAAGGATCATCTGGTTGGTGAAAGCCTCATTCATAAAATGGGTATATACAAGTATGCTACTATTTGGCAATACCAGGAGGACT
>NC_032023.1:4690559-4696365 GCF_001865875.1 Lupinus angustifolius | reverse complement strand
AGAACAGCACCACAGGACTCTGCTTTTGGTTTAGCTCAGATGGAAGCTATGGAGCAACGGCTCAACAACCGTATGGATCTTCACTTCCAAGGGCTGAAAGACTCATACTTTGCAGGAATGTAACAATATGAAGAGCGTCAGACTGCCTATTCAGACAACCAATTTCAGGTGATGAGGAATATGATTCAATCGACTATTGAAGATCAGAATGCTATGTTTTGTTCAGAATTTCAGAGGTTACTGTGCTTATCCAGGGTGACCAGAACATTGCTATTCCTGATGATCAGATTGACCATCCTCCACCTCAACCATAGTGTAGAAGACTTTAGACCTAGGCCATCTTACCCTTAGGTTTATTTCTTCTTTATGGCACTTTCTGGATTCAGTTGTTGTTTCTGTTTTTAGGACTTATTCGTATCTTTTTATCTGTCTTTGATTGACATATTATGGTTTGTAATAGTTGCTGACTACTTTAACTCTTTATGCTATTCCATTACTTTTGTGTTTTAATTATGTCGAATAGCTTATTTGTTTATGTGAATGGTTCTTGATCATATGAGATTTTATGCTAATTACACTGCTTTATATGCTAATTGAGTTGAATAAATCTTGTATGCCGTTCTCTTTACCTATTGGCTATTTCATTGTCTAAACAAGCGCATTTGTTCAAGACACCCAAAAATAAAACAGGTTAATAGTTAAATCCCAAATTAATTCATTAACTTTGTTTTATGCTTAACTCTATCTCTGCCTCATTTTTGACCTGGGTTATCTTTTTGAAAATGTCAAAAGGGGGAGAAAGGTTGTTTTGTTGTTTTTGATTGTGCAGGTTAACCGTAATAACAGCTTCCGAAATATTCGCGCATCATATCAATCATGCCAACACAATCTTCAAGCTAATTCATCAAACAATTGTTATTACAATTGGTGTAGTGTTTGTCATCATCAAAAAGGGGGAGATTGAAAGTGCGCATGTCAAGAGGAGCACTTTGGAAAGCTCTCTCATTATATGTCATGGTTTTGATGAGGACAACTTGTGCTAATAAGAGCTTGAAGATCATCAACAAATCAACATGCTTAAGTCTTTTGATTGGTACTAGACTTAGACTAGAAACTAGTTTAGGTTGAGTCTAAGGCTTAGGTCACCTAACACATGTCTCATATGCATAAAACTTTTAAATCATTTCATCTTTGAGATATGTCATATATAATATGTTCATGCATCACATAAATACATGTATATATGCATCTTAGGCATAAACTTAGTGTTAAACATGCATGAATCAAATGCATAACATATTTGAGTTTTTGTAATTGAAAATACATATGAAGATATGTTGTTAATCGATTAAGGCTTACGTTAATCGATTAATCTAACTGTTTGAAAAGTTGTTGAAACTGAAAACTTGAAAAACAGAACTAGTTAACGTTTTTGAATCACGTTAATCGATTAAGAGTGCTTTAATCGATTAACTGGGCTTCAGAACTGATTCTTTATAAACTGCGTTTTTCAGAATTGATCTCATAAGTTGCATGTTGCATTTATTAGAGAGTTAGAGCATTTTTCGTGATATTTGTTGCATCTAGTTGATATTGCATTTGTGAGTTTAGAAAGGAGAGAATTCTATGCTTTAGGATTGAGTGGCATTTCATGATATATTTCTCATCATTTCATCTCACATGTTTATGCATATTATTGATGCTTTCTGTGAAGTTTTTACATTCTGTAATTTCTATTTTGAAACTAATACATTGTCATATTGCATGAGTTTGTGTTAGGTGCTTAGAGTAAAAGTCTTGTGTGTCAAATATGAGCTTTGTAATTGCTTAAGTTTACTCTAGTTTTGTTGTGAAAAATTGTTGTAACATTGGGAATCTCCAGGTGTCGTACCACGATTGAGTTGTATCTTCATATTGCTTAGAGTTCTTGATAAGGAAAGAACAAGGTTCTTGGGTGGGGCTGCGCCGAAATAAAGGTTTTCTTTGTCGGTAGGAAGGGAGTCAAACCACAGAATAAGGTTCTTTATTTTCTTGTGAATGTCTAAGTGTTGTAATTGGATGATGTGCTTGTAATAACATTGATTCAATTATAGTGAAGAAAATCTCCCAGATCAGCCGGGAGGCCCGGATGTAGTTTGCAAGTGGACACGCAAACGAACCAGGATAAAAATCGTGTTGCAGGATTTTTTTCTCTCTCTTTCTTTCTCTCTTTATTTCGTTTAATCGGTTAACTTGTATATAGAATTAATTGCTATATTCTGTATATTTGCTATACTATTAATACTTTGATAAAATTGTAAGCTCTGTGTATTCATTTCATTATCGGTTAATTGTCGTGCAAGAAACCGAATCTGCCTAAGCTTACTATTCTGTTTTAATCGATTAAGACATTTGTGTTAATCGATTATATTCATTCTTTTAATCGATTAAATTGGGGTAATTCAGCATTAAGTGTTGATATTCGAAAAGTGGATATTCTAACCGCTACACCTATTCAACCCCCCCCTTCTAGGTGTATTTTAACCACTGATACCTAACAAAAAGGAATTGCTAGCTATTTTATTTGCATTGGAAAAATTTAGAACTTATTTGATTGGGGCCAAAATTATTATTTTTACTGATCATGCCGTAATGAAATAGCTTCTAAAGAAACCTGACTCCAAACCAAAGTTAATCCAATGAGTGCTACTTTTGCAAGAATTTGACTTAGAAATCCGTGACAAAAGCGGAAAAGATAATCTCGTGGCAGATCACTTATCAGGATTAATCAATAATGAAGTCACAAAATGAGAAAGAGAAATAACTGAATTATTCCCAGATGAAAAGCTCTTTCTCATTCAAGACAAACCATGGTTTATAGATATAGCCAACTATAAAGCCTCATGAATCATTCCTGATCACTTCAACTATCAACAAAGGCGAAAGTTTCTCAAGGAGGTCAACCATTATGTCTGGGATGAGCCATACTTATTCAAAGAAGGAACCGACAACATAATAAGAAGATGTGTTTATTCGAAAGAGGCTTAGAAAATTTTATAGCATTGCTATAATTCCGCCTATGGAGGACACTATAATGGAGAAAGAACTGCTGTGAAAGTCTTCCACTCTGGTTTTTCTGGCCCTCTATTTTTAAAGATACCAAAAATTTTGTTCAAAAATGTGATGCATGCCAAAAAATTTGGTGACTGTTGATTATGTTTCTAGATGGGTAGAAGCATTAGCTACAACAAAGGCATATGGAAAAACAATTATAAATTTATTGAAAAACAATATTTTTACCCGCTTTGAAACACCAAGAGTACTCATAAGTGATGCGGGATCTCATTTTGTAAACTCCCAATTACGCAAGGTTTTGGAATTTTATAACGTTAGATATAAGGTAGCATCATCTTATAACCCACAAACCAATGGGCAAGCTGAAGTATCCAACAGAGAATTGAAAAGAATTTCAGAAAAACAGTCCCATCCTCAACGAAAGACTGATCAAAAAAGTTGGATGATACTTTTTGGGCATATAGAACTGCATTTAAATCACCAATAGGCCAAAATCCATACCAACAAATTTATGGTAAAGCTTGTCATTTACCAGTTGAATTGGAGCATAAAGCCTATTGGGCACTTAAGTTCTTAAACTTTGATTTAAATAACGTAGGAACAAAAAGAAAGAATCAATTACATCAACTATAGGAAATGAAGTTCCAAGCCTATAAATCTTCGAGACTGTATAAAAAAAGGCTAAAAAGTACCATGACTCCAAAATTGGAATAAAATATTTTTACAAGGGTCAAAATATACTTTTGTTAAATTCAAGATTGAAATTGCTCCCGGGAAAATTCAAAACCAGATGGACAGGACCATTTGTGATAAAAAAATGTTAAAGAATATGGAGAAATTGAATTGGAAGATTCAAAGTCTCAAATATCTTGGACAGTGAATGGACAGAGGTTAAAACCATACTTGGGTGATGACTCAGGCTCCATCATCAGAAATGCATCAGAATAACCTCTACAAATGCAAATTTCCTTTCAGTTAAATTTTATTCTTAATAATTGTCCATATTCATCAAACATCTTCTTTACAAACCAAATTTTTTCATTGGCTTGAGGACAAGCCATCATTTAAAGAGGCGGAACAAGGTTGATGCATATGTAAAAATTATAAAGAACTTATTAATTTTGAGGATGTACATTTATTTAGAAAAGTAATTTGTTTGTCCATAAAAACTCATTTTGTTTAAAATAATGAATTTAATTGGATAAATGAAATTAATTGACAAGATTGCATGATTGAAAAATTGCTAGGCATATTTTTAAGCTTTCATTGAGCAAAATGAGGTATAAGCCTAAAACTTTTTTGTGAAAAATCACATAATGTCATAACAAGAAAATTTTGTGCAAATGAAATTTTAAAGTTGTGTAACATGATTGTTGCAAACATTTTTCAAAACGAAAGTATAAATCCGAACCAAGTAAGGGAGTGAGCCAAACACATGTGAATATGAGTGAAATAAACATTTGTTTTAGTCTTAATTGCAAAGATTGATACGAAAGGATCAAGGCATGTTTATTCTTTAGTTGAACCAAAAATGGCCAAAAAGTCTAACGAAAAATAGGATCATCTTTGATAAGCCCCTTTGAGCCAAACAAAGTAAATTATTTTTTCAAACAAACCCATGAACAAAAATTTCTAAGTAACTTAGCATGAACTTTTTTAAAAATGTTTGAAAAAGAATAATTTCGGGCGAAGTTGGTGGACTTGGCTTTTTGAAAAGGAAAATTGATATTTTTTCAAATTTCTTTGAAAAAATAACAAAAAGTTGTAAAATAAATGGAAAAACAAAAAGAGATTGAAAAATGCAATGAAAAAGCCAAAAAAGAAGCCAGGGTTCAAAAGCTACAAGGTTAGAAAAAGAAATTATGGGAAAATAGGAGTAAAATTGCTTGATAGAAAAAATTTGAAATTTTTTGCTCTCTTGAAATAAATTTGCTTATCCAAGAAAAACCATGATTTTTTTCAAGCCTAGTATCATTACAACAAAAAACAAGTCCTTAGTGATCCTTGATTGAAAATGCAATTTTAAGAGAATAAGTAAGAAAAAGAGCAAGTTCAAATTACTACATGCAAATGATTGAAAATTGAGTGAAACATTTACATCCCTTGAAAAGTTCTATTTTGAACTTGTGTGCACTACAAAGACTCTTTCATTGAAAAATATTAGCTTTGGTTTTGTTACACATTTTTTATGAACATAAGCATGGGATTGATGTGTGAAGCATTATGTGTAAAATTCACAAATCTTCAAAAATGTCATTGAAAATTTTGAGCATGCGTATGCAAAATTCGAAATCATGTCAATCTAATCATAAAAATTAGCCAAAAATAATTCGGATGTGCTTTACCATTTGTTTGAGGACAAACAAAGTCTTCAGTTGGGGGAGTTGATAAGTGCCGTAAATACCTAAATTTCATACACTTTTCATGGCACTTATCCTATGTTATTCATGCAAAACCAACTTCGTTCAACAATTTTTAGATCAATTTGAAAGTGTGCATGTCAAGAGGAACACTTTGGAAAGCTCTCTTTATATATCATGGTTTTGATGAGGACAACTTGTGCTAATAAGAGCTTGAAGATCACCGACAAATCAACATGCTTAAGTCTTTGATTGGTACTAGGCTTAGACTAGAAACTAGTTTAAGTTGAGTCTAAGGCTTAGGTCACCTAATACATGTCTCATATGCATAAATCTTTTTAAATCACTTCATCTTTGAGATATATCATTCATAGTTCATGCTTCACATAAAT
>NC_032023.1:4689474-4690459 GCF_001865875.1 Lupinus angustifolius | reverse complement strand
ACTAAGTGTTAAACATGTATGAATTAAGTGCATAACATATTTGAGTTTTTGTATTTAAATATACACATGAAAATATGGTGTTAATCGATTAAGGCATACGTTAATCGATTAACCTAACTGTTTGAAAAGCTGTTGAAACTGAAAAACTTGGAAAACAGAATCAGTTACGTTTTTGAACAACGTTAATCGATTAACCAAGGATTTAATCGATTAACTGGGTTTCAGAACCGATTCTTTATAAACTGCGTTTTCAGAACTGGTCTTATAAGTTGCATGTTGCATTTATTAGAGAGTTATAGCATTTTTCGTGATATTTGTTGCATCTAGTTGATAGTGCATTTGTGAGTTTAGAAAGGAGAGAATTCTATGCTTTAGGATTGAGTGGCATTTCATGATATATTTCTCATCATTCATCTCAAATGTTCATGCATATTATTGATGCTTTTGTGAAGTTTTTACATTCTGTAAATTCCTTTTTTCAACTAATACATTGTCATATTGCATGAGTTTGTATTAGATGTTTTAGAGTCAAGCCTTAATTGTCATATATGAGCTTTATAATTGCTTAAGTTTACTCTTGAATTTTTGTTGTGAAAAATTGTTGTAACATTGGGAATCTCAAGGTGTCGTATCACCTAAGAGATTGAGTTGTATCTTCATATTGCTTAGAGTTCTAGATAAGGAAAGAACAGAGGTTATTGGCTGGGGCTACGCCGAAAGAAACGTTTTCTTTATCGGTAGGAAGGGAGTCAAACCATAGAATAAGGTTCTTTATTTTCTTGTGAATGTCTAAGTGTTGTAATAGGATGATGTGCTTGTAATAACATTGATTCAATTATAGTGAAGAAAATCTCCCAAATCAGCCGGGAGGCCTGGATGTAGTTTGCAGTGGACAAGCAAACGAACCAGGATAAAAATCGTGTTGCAGGATTTTTCTTTCTCTCTCTCTCTTTATTGCATTTAATCGGTTAACTTGTATAGTAGA
>NC_032023.1:4688988-4689374 GCF_001865875.1 Lupinus angustifolius | reverse complement strand
TTGCAGTTAAGTAAAGTAATGACCCAATTATACCACGATACTTTGTTACCTCTATTGCTTTTCCTTTTTCGTCCTTATCTAGGTAGCAAGCAGATGCCATAGGAGTGGAAGCTTCCTTACATTTATCCATGTCAAATTTCTTGCGTAGGTCTTTGCAGTAGTTTGCCTGATGGATGAATATCCCACATTCTAGTTGCTTTATTTGAAGTCCTAGAAAGAATGTGAGTTCTCCCATCATAGACATTTCGAACTCCCCCTGCATCATCTCAGAAAATTCTTTACACAAAATATCATTAGTAGATCCAAATATTATGTCATCTACATAGATTTGTACAAGTAATACATGATTTTCTGATTTATGAATAAAAAGCGTTGTGTCAACCAAG
>NC_032023.1:4688562-4688888 GCF_001865875.1 Lupinus angustifolius | reverse complement strand
ATTTAAAAATTTCAAAACCAGGCGGTTGGTCAACATAAACTTCTTCTTGAATGTAACCATTCAGGAAGGCGCTTTTTACGTCCATTTGAAATAGTTTGAAGTTCATAATAGATGCAAAGGAAAGATGCATCCTGATGGCCTCTAATCTGACTACATGGGCATAGGTTTCGTCATAATCGATACCCTCCTCCTGGTTGTAGCCTTTGGCCACCAAGCGTGCCTTATTTCGAATGATTAAGCCTGATTCATCAAGTTTGTTTCTGAAGACCCATCGAGTACCAATCACGGGATGATCTTTAGGTTTAGGGACCAAGTCCCAAACACTG
>NC_032023.1:4688051-4688462 GCF_001865875.1 Lupinus angustifolius | reverse complement strand
TTGGGATACAAAAGCTACAAAATTACAGAAATTTCATAAGGAACTACGGGTTACCACTCCCGTAGATATGTCACCTATTACTTTGTCGATCGGGTGAGCTTTATTGGTTTTCCACACAACTGGCATATCTGAATGCTCCTGAGATTTTGTTTGACATTCTTCATTAGTTGCTTTTTCATTATCCATGTCCTTTGAGTATGGTTCTTCCAAAGCACCTGCAACATCACCAGATACGACCTTTCTCTTCTCTTTTGGAGAAGATTCGTCAAATTGTACATGGATAGACTCTTCAACTTGCGTTAAATATTTGTTAAAGACTCTAAAGGCTTTGCTATGAGTCGAGTATCCCAAAAATATTCCCTCATCGGCTTTTGAATCGAATTTTCCTAAAGCCCGCTTTCCATTATTTAA
>NC_032023.1:4684775-4687951 GCF_001865875.1 Lupinus angustifolius | reverse complement strand
AGTATTTGGGGGTGTTACTTTCATTAAGCATGGTTCTCGCTAATTCTTCTAAAACGCGACTTTTCCTCTCAACAACTCGATTTTGTTGTGGAGTGCGAGGAGCAGAGAACTGATACAAAATGACATGCTTATCACAGAATTTGTCGAACTGAAAGTTCTCAAATTCTCCCCCGTGATCACTTCGTATATATATTATTTTCAGGTTAAGTTGGTTTTGGATTTGCTTGGCTTTGCATGCGGACTTTCCAGTAGGCATACCCTTCACCACTGAATATAGGTGGTCGATTAATGGATGAACCATCACCACCAAACGGGTTTGAAGAACCCATTCTATTTCCCTTAGGATCACGAATACGCAATTGAGCTAGCACTTCGTACTAGCTCTGATACCACTTGTTAGGTATCAGTGGTTACAATACACCTAAAAGGGGGGTTGAATAGGTGTAGCGGTTAGAATATCCGCTTTTCGAAACTCAACACTTAATGCTGAATTACCCCAATTTAATCGATTAAAAGAATAAATATAATCGATTAACGCACTTAAATTAATCGATTAAAACAGAAACAGTAATCTTAGACATATTCGATTACTTGCACGACAATTAACCGATAATGAGATGAATACACAAAGCTTACAATTTTATCAGAGTATTAACAGTATAGCAAATATACATAATATAGCAATTAATTCTACTGTACAAGTTAACCGATTAAACGAAATATGAGAGAGAGAAAAAGAAAAATCCTGCAACACGATTTTTATCCTGGTTCGTTTGCTTGTCCACTGCAAACTATATCCAGGCCTCCCAGCTGATTTGGGAGATTTTCTTCACTATAATGGAATCAATGTTTTTACATGCACATCATCCAATTACAACACTTAGACATTCACAAGAAAATAAAGAACCGTATTCTATGGTTTGACTCCCTTCCTACCGACAAAGAAAACCTTTCTTTCGGCGTAGCCCCAGCCAAGAACCTCTGTTCTTTCCTTATCTAGAACTCTAAGCAATATGANCTATCACCTGTCATATGTCTCGAACACCCACTGTCTAAGTACCATTTTTCTCCGTGTGTTCGAAGACATACCTGCAAAACAGATCACTTGCTTTTCTCAGGTACCCAATTTATGTTGGGTCCTTTTCTGTTAGTGATCAGGGAGTCATATCCCTTCTTTATCCATACATAAACGCCGCTAGGTATACCATACTTTCTAATATAACATGAATGAGAAGTATGACCATATGTATTGCAATAAAAACATGTAGGTGAATGCTTGTGATGTTTATTTTTAGTGTGAGCTACAGGTTTTCTATATGGTCTTTTATTTTTAGCAGAGAGAGTATAACCTAGACCAGTACGATCACCAACGTTTCTTGTTTGATTAAGCAAAGTGTCTAATTGTTGTTTACTTTTTGTGAGACGTGTGAGTTTTTCTTTTACTTTAAAATTGTCTTCTTGCAAAGTCTCGCAAGTGTCACAGACAGGTTTTTGACATAAATTATTAGTAGAGCAGTTACATGAGCTACAAGAATAGATGAGATCTAATGTTTCATTTTCTAATTTTAATTCATCTAATTCTTTTTGTAGTTGGCTTATTTTTTGTTCATTTATAAGGCTTACCCTTATCATAAGGAGGTGAGTCATCCGAAATTAATCGATTAACGTATGCCTTAATCGATTAACATCATATTTGCATGTTTAATTTTAAATACAAAAACTCAAATACGTTATGCACTTAATTCATACATGTTTAACACTTAGTTTATGCCTAGAATGCACATATACATGTATTTATGTGATGCATGAACATATTATGAATGACATATCTCAAAGATGAAATGATTTAAAAAGATTTATGCATATGAGACATGTATTAGGTGACCTAAGCCTTAGACTCAACTTAAACTAGTTTCTAGTCTAAGCCTAGTACCAATCAAAGACTTAAGCATGTTGATTTGTCGGTGATCTTCAAGCTCTTATTAGCACAAGTTGTCCTCATCAAAACCATGATATATAAAGAGAGCTTTCCAAAGTGTTCCTCTTGACATGCACACTTTCAAATTGATCTAAAAATTGTTGAACGAAGTTGGTTTTGCATGAATAACATAGGATAAGTGCCATGAAAAGTGTATGAAATTTAGGTATTTACGGCACTTATCAACTCCCCCAACTGAAGACTTTGTTTGTCCTCAAACAAATGGTAAAGCACATCCGAATTATTTTTGGCTAATTTTTATGATTAGATTGACATGATTTCGAATTTTGCATACGCATGCTCAAAATTTTCAATGACATTTTTGAAGATTTGTGAATTTTACACATAATGCTTCACACATCAATCCCATGCTTATGTTCATAAAAAATGTGTAACAAAACCAAAGCTAATATTTTTCAATCAAAGAGTCTTTGTAGTGCACACAAATTCAAAATAGAACTTTTCAAGGGATGTAAGTGTTTCACTCAATTTTCAATCATTTGCATGTAGTAATTTGAACTTGCTCTTTTTCTTACTTATTCTCTTGAAATTGCTTTTTCAATCAAGGATCACTAAGGACTGGTTTTTATAGTTGCCTCCTCTGGTTCTGCAATACATGAGGCTGCTAATTATTATTATCTGGAATCATCTTCTGTCAGCATTTCAGAAGAAACTAGTTTAAGTTGAGTCTAAGGCTTAGGTCACCTAATACATGTCTCATATGCATAAATCTTTTTAAATCATTTCATCTTTGAGATATGTCATTCATAATATGTTCATGCATCACATAAATACATGTATATGTGCATTCTAGGCATAAACTAAGTCTTAAACATGTATGTATTAAGTGCATAACGTATTTGAGTTTTTCTATTTAAAATACAGATGAAAATATGATGTTAATCGATTAAGGCATACGTTAATCGATTAACCTAACTGTTTGAAAAGCTGTTGAAACTGAAAAACTTGGAAAACAGAATCAGTTACGTTTTTGAACAACGTTAATCGATTAACCAAGGATTTAATCGATTAACTGGGCTTCAGAACTGATTCTTTATAAACTGCATTTTCAGAACTGATCTCATAAGTTGCATGTTGCATTTTTTAGAGAGTTAGAGCATTTTTCGTGATATTTGTTGCATCTAGTTGTTAGTGCATTTGTGAGTTTAGAAAGGAGAGAATTCTATGCTTTAGGATT
>NC_032023.1:4657966-4684675 GCF_001865875.1 Lupinus angustifolius | reverse complement strand
AATGAACCAGGATAAAAATCGTGTTGCAGGATTTTTCTTTCTCTCTCTCTCTTATTTCGTTTAATCGGTTAACTTGTATAGTAGAATTAATTGCTATATTCTGTATATTTGCTATATTGTTAATACTCTGATAAAATTGTAACCTTTGTGTATTCATCTCATTATCGGTTAATTGTCGTGCAAGTAATCGAATCTGTCTAAGCTTACTGTTTCTGTTTTAATCAATTAAGTCAAGTGCGTTAATCGATTATCCTCATTCTTTTAATCGATTAAATAGGGGTGATTCTGCGTTAAGTGTTGAGTTTCAAAAAGCAGATATTCTAACCACTACACCTATTCAACCCCCCTTCTAGGTGTATTGTAACCACTGATACCTAACACAATTGTCATAGTTTGACTGTTTATTTCGTCCACCTCTTTTCTGAATCTTGGTGTGAAGTTTCTTACGAAAAATCAAAGAGAATAAAAAATAAAAAAAATAGTCAAGCAAGGAGGTGTCCATATAAGCCACTTTTGATGCATACATGACAAGGTAAGTGCTAGGCGATAAGCATGGACCAAAAACATGAAGCTTCTCACTAAGAAGCCTGGCGTGGACAAACAGGATCGCCCAACTGCTCACTTTTGGATAAATTTGATTCTCTAAGAAATTCTTCATGCGGTTTTAGCTTGATCACATAAAACTTGATTTAAAGATCCAGAAATGCTTCTTTTTAAGTGTTGACAAGTGAACTAAAAAGTATAACCTACACCTTAGTTCACTTGCCATATCAAACATCTATTTTAAAATCATCTTATCATACTAGGACACTAGATGAGGGATTTAGAAATGATGTGTGGATTTAACCGAAAGTATAATACATAACTTGTTAATGTTTATCAACAATCATTTGAGTCTAGAAATAATTCCATATTTCAAACCAATTTTTTCCTCAAGAATTTGTGAATATTAGTTTATGTTTCCTTGTTAACTTTTATGCAACATAACACGAAAACTGAAAGTACAAAGTGTCAAGATAGCACTTAGCTTGCATATGTTTTGATGAAGACTACAAAGGATTTGGTGAAATCTTAAAGATAACTCAACAAATCAACATGCCAAAGATTCATGAGCTTCATGTCTAAACTAGAGTCTTAGATATGTGTCTTAGTTATTGAGTCTAGGTTAGGTAAACCTAGATGCAAATCTCACAAGTTCTAAAAACTATCATATCATTTACATGAGACATGCCATCTAGCTTATTATATGTTCATGCATTAATCATACATGTTATTTGTGCATCTTAGGCATAACGTAATGGTAAAACATGTATAGTTGATAAGCATAACATATAGGTAGTTTAACATTTAATCTCTTAACTGAAAATATGCTAGTTAATTGATTAAGCAAGGCTTTAATCGATTAACATGAAAACAATTTTAATCAGTTTCAACAGATAACTGAAAAACATAATCCAGATATTCTAAACAACCTGATAATCGATTAAAAGGGCACTTAATCGATTAACTGGGTGTAAAACAACTTTTCTATATAAACTGTGATTTTACACCATGCTCCAAACATTCATTCATTCATTTTTAGAATTGTTAAGTTGCATATTTTCGTGCTAATTGTATGTCATGTATGCAGAGAGAATTGCATGTGAAAGTAGTGAGAGATAGTATCATGCTTAGGGATTAAAATATCATCCATTGCATGTGATTAAATGTGTTCATCATTCTATCTTATCTTTCATGATTCATTCATTTCTTTTAGAGATTTCTTAGGGTAGAAATTACATGTTCTTCATGATTCTGATCTTATACATATTCTTGATCATTTGCGAGATTTGTATAGGGTTTATAGCTTTTTTTAATTGTAATATTTGAGCCATTTTGTGCTTCAGATTACTCTATTTTTGTTGTGTTTTTATAACAAGGAAAGTCGTCTCTTGGTGTCGTTTCACCAACGAGATACAGTGAGTCTTCACCAAGACTTGGAGGTCTTGAGTTTAGAACATACTCTTGGCCGAGGCTTGATCGTAAGAAAGGTTTTCCTAGGTGATAAG
Source organism: Lupinus angustifolius (assembly GCF_001865875.1). Classification (NCBI taxonomy): domain Eukaryota; kingdom Viridiplantae; phylum Streptophyta; class Magnoliopsida; order Fabales; family Fabaceae; genus Lupinus; species Lupinus angustifolius. Next base: position 4,682,627 of record NC_032023.1, on the reverse strand, counting down.
TGAGGTCAAACCAAGGTAGGGGTTCTTGGAATTCAAGAAGGTAGCGTCCAAGGTCTTGTAATTGGAAGTGTGTATGTAATATACATTGGTGTCAATTTTAGTGAAGAAAATCTCCCAAGATCGGAAGGGGAGGACTAGATGTAGTTTGGTAGTGTACGGCAAAACGAACCACTATAAAAACCTTGTTGTATGATGTTTCTTACCCTTATCTCTTTATCTTTTAAAGTTGTTTTAATTGCCTATTTTAGCTGATAATTTGAATATTGTAACTCTACCATATAAAGATCATTTTTGTTCATGTATATATGCTGTATCATTTCTGTATAATTGGTGAGTGGCTACGCAATCGAGTCATTCAACAACTATCTGTTCAGTGCGACTTAATCGATTAAGGAAGTCCTTTAATTGACTAATTTGGTGATTCTCCAGAATAGGGATTTGGTGCGAATAGCGGTATTTGGGAACTACGACACCTATTCAACCCCCCTTCTAGGAGTATTCTGTTACTGATACCTAACAAGTGGTATCAAAGCTAGTACGTCGTGCTAGCTCAACCATATACGCGTGATCCTTAATGGAAAATAAATGGGTTCCACCAACCCCTTTGGCGGTGATGGCGCATCCATTAACCGCCCTCCTGTATTCAGTGGCGGAGGATATGCCTACTGGAAAGTCCACATGAAAATATTTATAAAAGCCATTGACTCGGATATTTGGGAATCCGTAGTCAATGGGACCTTTGTTCCACAACATTTAGTGGACGATGAACCGAAAGAAAAACCGAAAAATCTATGGACCGATGATGAACATAAAAAGGTTCAATATAACCTACATGCTAAAACCATCATCACATCGGCCCTATCGTATGATGAGTTCTTTCGATTTTCGTAGTGCTAAAGTGCCAAAGAAATGTGGGACACTTTACAAGTGACTCACGAAGGCACCAGCGAAGTCAAGCGTGCCAAGCTGAATGCCCTGACACACAAGTATGCGTTGTTTTGTATGTTACCGAGTGAATCTATCGGTGACAGGCAAAAACAATTCAGTCATATAGTTAACCATTTAGTTGCTCTAGATAAATATTTTACCAAAGGAGTACTTGCTAATAAAGTTTTACATTGTCTTGACACGAGATGGCAACCTAAAGTAACAGCTATCATGGAATCCAAGGATCTTGACTTCATGCCTTTGGCGACATTATTTGGAAAACTTCAAGAGTACGTGATGGAGCTTGGACACCTGACTATGCACGAAGAATCAGATCGCAAAAAGAAAAGTATATCTCTTAAAGCAACAACGTCTCAATGTACAGAAGTGAAAGAAGAAGACGAGTCTGATTCAGATATGGATGATGAAACTTTGAGCCTTCTCGTACGCAAATTCGGGAAATTCCTAAAGAAAGGAGGCTTCAAACGTTTCCAGAAGAAAGAAGCGCACGAGTCAACCAAAAAAGGCAAGGGTAACAAAGAGCGCTTCACTTGCCATGAATGTGGTAAGCCAGGACACATGAGGTTTCAATGCCCTACTTACCTCAATAAGGTTGATTCAGATAAGAGCACTCCTCGAGACTTTAAGTCAAAGAAAGCCTATATAGTATGGGACGTACTAGAGGAGAACACGACATCGAGCACCTCAGATGAAGAGGAGACAACCAAGTTATGCTTAATGACCAAAACAAATGATGCTTGTTGCTCAAATTGAAAAGAGATAAACAACGAGGTATATTCTGATACCTCATCTACTTCATCTGATGATTCACCTCCTTATGAGGATTTGTATAATGCTTATGTCGAATTGCATGATGAATTAAATGAAAAAGAGTAATCCTTCTAAATGAACAAAAAATAATTTCATTACAGAAAGAATTAGATGAACTAAAACTAAACATTAGATCTGATCTATTCTTGTAATGCATACAATTGCTCTAATGATAATTTATGTCAATCAAATGTCTGTGATTCTTGCGAGAATTTGAAAAATGAAAATTTGAGACTCAATGAAAAACTCGCAAAACTCATAGAGAGTCAAAACATGTTAGACACTATGCTTAGCCAAACCAGAAATGTTGGTGACAATACTGGACTAGGATATATTCCTCATATGTTTAGGAGAAGACCATATAGGAGACCTATTAATCAGCCAAATAAGAAATATTTTAATTTATAGGTTCCTACATGCATTTATTGTGGCACACATGGACACACTTCCTACTCTTGTTACATTAGAAAATATGGTATACATAGTGGCGTGTATGTCTGGATGAAAAAGGTAGATGACTCCCTAGTTACTAACAGAAAAGGACCCAATATAACTTCGGTACCTGAAAAGGCAAGTGATCTATGTTTTGCAGGTATGTCTATGAGCACATGGACAACATTGGTATCTTGATAGTGGATGCTCGAGACATATGACCGGTGATACACCAAAATTCCTAGATCTATCCTTGAAAGACAAAGGGTTTGTCACGTATGGAGACAATAACAAATGAAAGATACTTGGCACCAAAACGATTGGCAACTCAAATCAGGCAGTGATCGAGAATGTGCTATATGTTGAAGGCCTGAAACATAACCTCATGAGTATCAACCAAAATGTTTTCAAAATGTTTTATATCTAAAGAGGATGACATCTGGCTTCGGCTGTTTTATAGCTAAAGAGGATGACACATGGCTTTGGCATAGGCGCGTCGCTCATACTCATGTAAAGCATCTAGATAAATTGTCTAAAAATAATTTGGTGGATGGGCTACCAAAACTTGATTTCAAAACTCAGGAAACTTGTGATACTTGTCAAAAATGTAAACAAATTAAAGACTCTTTTGGTACCAAGAATATGATATCCACAACAAGACCCTTGGAGCTTCTCCACATGGACTTGTTTGGACCATCATAGGTTATGAGTTTTGGTGGTAGCTTTTATACTTTATTAATTGTTGACGATTTCTCTAGATTCACATGGACATTATTTCTATCGTCCAAGAGCGATGCATTCAAGTCTTTTGAAAAACCTTGCCAAACAATTCCAAAATCAGTTTAACCATAAGATAATATATATTAGATCCGATCATGGTGGCGAATTTGAAAACCATTTATTTGATAAATTTTGTGATAAATATGGTATTATGCATCAATTCTCAGCCCCTCGTACCCCTCAACAAAATGGAGTTGTTGAGAGGAAGAATCGAGTCTTAGAGGAGCTTGCTAGAACCATGCTAAATGAAAGCAAAGTTCCTAAATATTTTTGGGCGGATGTAGTGCATACAATTTGCTATTTGATTAATCGTATACTCTTGAGGCCTACTTTCTCAAAACACCTTATGAACTTTTAAAGTTCGAAAACCTAATATTGCTCATTTTCATGCTTTTGGTTGTAAATGCTTTATATTAAATAAGGGAAAGATAGCCTAAGGTAAATTTGATTCAAAAGCTGATGAGGGTATATTTTTAGGATATTAATTGCATAGTAAAGCTTATCGAGTCTTTAATAAATATTCAATGCAAGTAGAAGAGCATGTGCATGTCCATTTGGACGAATCTTCCCCAAAAGAGAAGATAAAGGTATTTTCTGATGATGTTTCAAGTGCTTTAGAAGAAGCATACTCTAAGGACATGGACTAGTACAAAGTAGAAGTAGAGCAAATTGTCAAATATGAGCATAAAGACCTGCCGATCACGTGGAAAACCAAGAAGGATCATCCACTCGACAAAGTAATATGTGATATAACTACGGGGGTGGTAAAGTGTAGCTCTTTACGTAACTTTTGTAACTTTGTTGCTTTTGTATCTCAAATCGAGCCAAAGACCATCAATGAGGCCATTGAGGATTTGCATTGGGGTATAGCTATGGAAGAAGAGCTAAACCAGTTCGAGTGTAATAATGCATGGGACTTGGTCCTTAACCCTAAAGGACATCCAGTGATTGGTACTAGATGGGTCTTTCGTAATAAATTAGATGAATCTGGCTTGATCATAAGAAGTAAAGCACGCTTAGTGGCCAAAGGCTACAACCAGGAGGAAGGCATCAATTATGATGAGACCTATGCTCCTGTAGCCATATTAGAAGCCATTAGGATGCTTTTATCCTTTAAATCGGATATGAATTTTAAGCTCTTTCAAATGGATGTCTAGAGCGCCTTCTTGAATGGCTACATTCAAGAGGAAGTATATGTAGATCAACCTCCCGACTTTGAAAATTTTAAATATCTGAACCATGTATATAAGCTCAAAAAGGCCCTTTATGGCCTAAAACAAACTCCTAGAGCTTGGTATGATAGATTGAGCTCTTTCCTCTTGGAAAAAGGGTTCATCAGGGGTATGGTTGATACTACCCTCTTTATCCGTAGATCAGATAATCATGTGTTATTAGTTCAAATATATGTTGATGATATAATCTTCGGAGCTACTAATGACATTCTTTGTAAAGAATTTTTTGAGATGATGCAGGGTGAATTTGAGATATCGATGATGGGTGAACTGACCTTCTTTCTTGGGCTACAAATAAAACAAATGGAAAGTGGTATCTTCATTCATCAATCATAATACTGCAAGGAGTTACTGAAGAAGTTCGACATGGAAAAGTGTAAAGAAGCTTCAACACGTATGGCGTCCACTTGCTATCTAGACAAAGATGAAAAGGGAAAAGCAATTGAGGTAACCAAGTATCAAGGGATTATCGGCTCATTATTATACCTAACTGCGAGTCACCCCAATATTATGTTTAGTGTTTGTATGTGTGCTAGATTTCAAGCATTTACTAAAGATTCACATTATACTGTTGTTAAACGCATCATGAGATATTTAAAAGGAACAACTAATATGGGATTATGGTATCCTAGGGATGCCTCATTATCCTTGGTAGGGTATTGCGATATTGATTTTGCAGGATGTAAGTTGGATTAGAAGACCACTAGTGGGACTTGTCACTTACTAGGCAGTTCCTTAGTTGCATGGCACAATAAAAAGCAAGTGTGTGTTGCTTTGTCCACCGCCGAAGTAGAATACATTGCCGCCGGTGTGTATTGCGCTCAAATCCTATGGATGAAGCAGCAACTTAACGACTTTGGACTTAATCTAGAAAAGATTCCTATAAAATGTGATAATACAAGTGCCATAAAGATATTCACGAATCCCGTTTTGCATTCTAGAGCCAAGCATATAGAAATTAGACATCACTTCTTGCGTGACCATGTACAAAAAGGCGATTGTACGCTTGAATTTGTTGAAACTACTAAGCAATTGGCTGATATTTTCAACAAGCCCCTCTCACGAGATACTTTCTATGTTCTTCGAAGAGAACTTGGAATCCTTGATGAAAATTATCTTGATTAAAATCGTCTAAAACTTTATTATGTGCTTCGCATGATTAATGTCTTATATGCTTCAAAATGTATATTTTTTTTGAATGCATTATATTCCTATTATGACTCATGATATTGTATGATAACCTGTAATGTATATGTGTTTAAGTAAAAATTTCTTGATATATGTTAGAAATCTATGCATGTTTTTTAAAACCCAAAAATCTCTTGATTCTAGAAATCTTGATTCCAGTAGTAAACATTTCATTTTTCACTAAATTTAATCGATTAAGAGTCCATTTTAATCGATTACCTGGGCGCATTTTTCTGAAAATCTGGAATTTTAACTATGATTAATCGATTAAATACAACTCTTACTCGATTAACGACGACAGATAAATTAGAATCAGTAGCGTTTTTGCCATTTTTTGAAACCCTCTCTTCCCCTTTTTCTCTCTAAATCTCAAAAGCAACCGCAAAATTCGAATTCTTAGCTTAAAAGAAGAATTAAACCTCACATATACCCATATCGCACCTCAATTCATCCCATCTTTCTCTCAAATTCCCCAAGAAACCCCATTCTCAATTTCAAACCCTAAGCTTTAGGTTCCCTCCCTTATCCTTCTTCTCCTCTTATACACTCACAATTTTCAATCAACAATGGAAAGAGGACATTCGAAGAGGTTCAAGACAACTTCTCAATGCACTCGTAGGCTTCCTACTGCTTCATCTTCGAATCTAAATGTTAGGCATGACCGTGGAGATCCCTACTACTCACTCATACTCCAGGAGACTTGATTGTCAAAGTTTCAGGGAAGGGAACCAACCTACATAAGGTATGCTAATCTAACCTGGATGGCGGTATAAAATTTTGAGTTTCCGCAAGGTATGCAAGCTCAGGGAGCTATGATGTTTTTAGAATTAACGGGTAATCTGTACCCCGCGTTAATTAAAGAATTTTACGCCAACTTTCAATATAAGGATAGCAAATATTGGTCTATGGTTTCGGGAAATTTATTTGAGATGGATAATGATATTTTTATGAATGTGGGTGGCTTATCCACTAATGGAGCTAACCTAGGTGATTGTGAATGGCTTAAGGATTTTGATGTTGTTGAGGTTTACAAATCTTGTCTACAAGGTCCCCATCTGTATATCCAGGGAGAACTAACTAAAGTTAGTTCATTATCTGTAGAGAATAGATTGCTTCACTATCTGATTGCGTATATTTTAGTTTAGAGAAACACCAATCATGCACAACCTACTATTAATGATTTGAAATTCATGTATGTTGTGAAGGAAAATATCATGATTAATTGGCCTGAGGAGATTCTGAAGGTCATGTATAATGTCTCTACATCACAATCCAAGTTGCTGCCTTATAGTATAATCATATCGAGAATCATTGATTATCTGCACATTGACAATCTGACACCATCGTCATAAAGACTTATGATAAAGATGACCTTGTTGGTGAAAGCCTAATCCACAAGATGGGTATCTACAAGTATGAAAATACTTGGGAATACCAAGAGGATTACACTACCGTGGGTTTTGATCTATCTAATGATGAGGATCAGGCTAGAACAAATCAGCCTAATGTAGGAACTCAGGGGGAGCCATCTGGATGAAACATCCTATGGATTAGCTCAGTTGGATGCCATGGAGCAAAGGCTGGATAATAGAATGGATCTAAATTTTCAGTATCTGAAGGACTCCTACCATACACATTTGGAATAATTTGAGGAACGTCAGGTTGACTACATCGATAACCACTATCAGGCTATGAGGAGATTTGTTCAGAACACTGTTGATGCACAAAATTACAGATTTTGTGCAGAATTTGAGAAGTTGAGATTCCTCATTCGGGGTGATATTAGTCTGACCATACCTGATGACAAAGATCCTCTTATGCATCCTTAGATTAGAAGTCCTTAGACCTTAGATTGCCTTAGGTTTAGTTCTTCTATATGGCTAATTTTCAGGATTTATGTTGTTTTGTACTATTGAGACATATTTTCTCTATGCTTTTTGGGTTGTAACTCTAACTATCTACCTTTGCTGCACTATTATGACTTGATATGCATGCCATTTGAACTTAAATCGTTACTATTTTAGTTTTAATTTGCTTAAATAACATGCTTATCTATGTCAAAAAATGTATGAATACATGTTTAATGGGTCTTGATCATGTTTGGTTATATGCATCTCTTATGTTTGATTGAGCCTGCTGTTTGAACGCTATAATATAAATGCTTGATCATTCCATGCTTGATTAGTTCATGTATAGTCTTCCATGCCATTAAATCTATCAAATTGATGTATTCTGTTGTTTTAATCGATTAACCAATTGTCTTAATCGATTAAATGCTAATCAATATGTGCACGTGTTCAATTTTTCCATCAATTTATTAATTACATTCCCAACATTAATTGATTAATTACAGTTTGAGTTCACTACATATCTCTTCTTACTTTTGAACAAAATTCATTGAGTTTATCTTTTTGATAATGTCAAAAGGGGGAGAAAGGTTGCTTTGTCGTTTGATGTGTGTAGGTTGTAAATAAAATTCAGCTGCTGTTGTCTAGCTATGCACTTTAACTTTGAAATCAACAACCATGCATTCTATGTCCATGTTCAAGCTATGTATTTGGTTTTGAGTTTGTCATCATCAAAAGGGGGAGGATTGAAAGTGCAAAGTATCAAGATAGCACTTAGCTTGCCTATGTTTTGATGAAGACAAGGAATTTATGAAAGCTTAAAGATAACTCAACAAATCAACATGCCAAAGATTCAAGAGCTTCATGTCTAAACTAGAGTCTTAGATATGTGTCTTAGTTATTGAGTCTAGGTTAGGTAAACCTAGATGCAAATCTCACAAGTTCTGAAAACTCTTATATCATTTACATGAGACACGCCATCTAGATTATTATATGTCAATGTATTAATCATACATGTTATTTGTGCATTTTAGGCATAACATAATGGTAAAACATGTATAGTTGATAAGCATAACATATAGGTTGTTTACCATTTAATCTCTTAACTGAAAATATGCCAGTTAATCGATTCAAAAAGGCTTTAATCAATTAACATGAAAACAATTTTAATCATTTTCAATAGATAACTGAAAAACAGAATTCAGTTATTCTAAACAGCCCGTTAATTGAATAAAATGGCACTTAATCGATTAACTGGGCGTAAAACAACTTTTCTATATAAGCTGTGATTTTACACCATGCTTCAAACATTCATTCATTCATTTTTAGAATTGTTAAGTTGCATATTTTCGTGCTCATTGTATGTCATATAGGTAGAGAGAATTGCATGTGAGAATAGTGAGAGAAAGTATCATGCTTAGGGATTAAAATGTCATTCATTGCATGTGATTAAATATGTTCATCATTCTAGCTTATCTTGCATGATTCTTTCATTTCTTTTAGAGATTTCTTAGGGTAGAAATTACATGTTCTTCATGATTATGATCTTATACATATTCTTGATTATTTGTGAGATTTGTATATGGTTTATAGCTTGTTCTTAATTGTAATATTTGAGCCATTTTGTGCTTCACATTACTATGTTTTTGTTGTGTTTTTGTAACAAGGAAAGTCGTCTCTTGGTGTCGTACCACTAAAGACATACAGAGAGTCTTCACCAAGACTTGGAGGTCTTGAGTTTAGAACATACTCTTGGTTGGAGCTGGATCGTTGGAAAGATTTTCCTAGGCGATAAGTGTGGTCAAACCAAGGTAGGGGTTATGGAAATTCAAGAAGGTAGCATCCAAGGTCTTGTAATTGGAAGTGTGTATATAATATACATTGGTTTCTGTTTTAGTGAAGAAAATATCCCGAAATCGGAAGGGGAGGACTAGATGAGTTTTGCAGTGGACCGAAAAGCGAACCAGTATAAAAACCTTGTTGCAGGTTGTTTCTTACCCTTATCTCTTTATCTTTTAAAGTTGTTTTAATTGCTTATTTTAGTTGATAATTTGAATATTGTAACTCTCCCATATAAAGATTATTTCTGTTCAAGTATATATGTTGTATCATTTTTGTATAATCGGTGAGTGGCTGTGTAATCGAGCCATTCAGCAACTGTCTGTTTAGTGTGACTTAATCGATTAAGGCAGTCCTTTAATCAATCAACTGGGTGATTTTCTAGAATAGGTCTTTGGTGCAAATAGCGGTATTTGGGAACCGCGACACCTATTCAACACCCCCTTCTAGGTGTATTCTGTCATTAATACCTAACAAAAACCATTAAAAGTTTGTTAATCATTATTTTTGCTATTATATGCCTATATGATTTTCTTCTATTAACGTAATTCGCTTTGGTTTGACATAACAGTATACTATACTACAATTGAATCTAGAAAAGAAATGCAAGTGTAACGTAGTGAAGTGTTGACTTATAAATTTTATTTGTTGAGTAAGGATTCCTAAAAACAAAAGTTCAAACCAATTCATGATTTGTAACTTTGTACATAGGAATAATATGTAAAAAGTAAAATCCAATCAATGGATTGTTACTTAACCATAAAAGAGTGATGAATAATAAATTTAACTGCTAACATTTACTTTCTGTCATTTACTTTCCGCAACTAACATTTACTTTCTGTCATTTACTATCCACAACTAACATATACTTTCTGTCATTCACATTTCCGCAACTTACATTTATTTATTACTTTATTCATTTATTCTTTATACCAACCCTTCGAAAGAAATTATTTCTAGAGTACCTGCAAGATTTCAATAACTCGGGAGGGTAGTTTTTCAGTCATTTTCCTTTACATGCAATTATTGAAGAAAAAAAATACATTCTTTCATACCACTCACACACCATTTTCCCATATGACCATATGATAACAAAATAAAAGGAATGTTCCTCGCTCGAAATGAAAAACAAAATTACAAAAAATGGAATCCTCATTGAACGTCTCAGGCAAAAGTCAGTGTTAAGAAAATTACATTGTCAAGGACAACAAAATGAACTATTGTGCAATGGCTCATATCTCTAGTTAACAACAATACAAGTTACGGGCTTGGGCTGATGTAAAGGGGTTGGGGTAAAGGGATATATATTTATGTTATGTAAACCTAATGTAACAAGGGGAAGAATAGTCAAACACAAATATTTATTCTCTAATAATACATAATGGTAGTCTCTCAATGCTCCCAGAGACGTAGGCACAATTGGCCGAACCTCATTACCAAATTCCTTGTGTTATTCTCTTTTCTCAATTCTTTTACTATTTGATTGCTCGCTTGTTCCCAACCATTTGTATCATATGGCTCTTAAATCTGGTGCCAAATTCGAGGTGGGGAAGTTTGATGGAACTAGTAATTTCAGATTGTGGCAAAGGAGGGTTACAGATGTGTTGGCTCAACAAGGTCTTTCAAAGGCGCTACACGAGAATAAACCACATGGTATGCATCAACTAGATTGGGAAGAGTTGAAAGAGAAGGCTGCAGGAACCATACAACTCTGCCTATCATATGAGGTGATGTATCATGTTATGGATTTGACGTCACCATTAGAGACGTGGGAGACATTAGAGAAGCGGTTCATGTCCAAGTCTGTAACAAATAAGTTGTAATTGAAATAGACTCTATGGCCTGAATATGAAGGAGAGTATTGATTTGAAACAACATCTCAACAATTTTAATAAAGTGATCAATAACTTGCAAAAACTTGATGTGAAAGTTGATGATGAGGACAAAGTAATTATATTATTGTGTTCTTTGCCAAATTCCTATGAACACTTGGTGAGAATATTGACCTAAGGGAAAAAATCGATCAAACTGGATGATATCACATCTTCACTTTTCTCCCACACTAAAAGAAGATAGAATGTAGGGGAATGGTCTTAGGGTGATCGTTTTTATGTGAAAGGGAGCCAAGCGAGTGGGAGTAGACAAGGTAGAGGAGGTCCTGCCAAAAAGAAAAGAACAAATTACAGGGGCATAACACCAGTAGAGTGTTTTAAGTGCAAACAGACCAGACATTATAAAAAGGATTGTCCTAATGAATAGAGTCATAGCAAGCCGATGGGGAAAAATGGAGTATCTACATATGCAAATGTTGCGTAGAAAGATGATTTTGGTTACAATAGTGATGTTGATCTATTATCTGTATCATCAAATCATAGTGCAACTGACTGGATACTTGACACTGATTGTTCCCACCTCATGACGCCAAATAGAGAATGGTTCACCACATACAGGGCAGACAATTTAGGTTTTGTGTATAACGGAAATAATAATGCATATGGAATTATTGGCATGGAGAAATCAAAATTGTGATGGATGATGGTGTAGTGAAGACGTTGTGTGAGTTAGGCATATACCAGATTTGAAGAAGAATTTGATTTCTTTGGGGACATTGGAAGCCGAAGGATGTAGCTATAAAGCTGATAGAGTTAGTGATATTTTTCGAGTTTGCAAAGGTGCTCTGACTGTGATGAAGGGTAAGAGGACTCCTAGGAACACTTACAAGTTGTTAGGGAGAACAGTTGTAGGTGGAGTTGTTGAAGTGGTTGAAGAGATTTCAGTAGATTCAGATCATGATGCTACAAAATTATGGCATATGCATTTGTGTCATATTAGTGTGAATGACATGACATAACTATGCAAAAGATAAATGTTGAGGGGAGTCAGAAAATGCAAGCTAGATTTGTGCAAGTATTGTGTGCTTGAGAAACAAGCATGAGTTAGTTTCAAGGCTGGCCAATACAGGACTCGGGGCATTCTGGACTATGTCTACACTGATGTATGGGGGGCCACTCAGGAACCATCTCTAGGAGGTTCTAGGTATTTTGCTACTTTCGTTGATGACTTTTCGTGTAAGGTCTGGGTGTATTTTCTGAAGCATAAGTATTAAGTCTTTGTCATGTTCAAGGTTTGGAAGGCAAAGGTAGATAACTAGACTAGTACAAAAATCAAATACCTAAGGTCAGACTATAGTATGGAGTACGAACACTCACAGTTTCAGAAATTGTATGAGGAACATGGCATTTAGAGGTACTTTTCAGTGAAGAAGACTCCTTAACTGAATGGTGTTGTAGAGAGGAGGAGTAGAACTCTTACAGAGAGGGCCATATGCATGAGACTGAATGCTGGACTTTCCAAAGGATTTTGGGCATTGACACTTAGGATGGTATGTTATGTCATCAATATATCACTAGAGGCTTCATTGCATGGTAAAGTTTCAGAATATAGACTGGTAACCCAGTCAATTATAATATGTTACACATATTTGATATCGTGCTTATGTACATGTACCTAGTGATGAACGATCTAAACTTGATCCCAAGTGAAAGAGGTGTATCATCATTGGATATACTAAAGGTGTGAAGGGTTTCAAGTTCTGGGATCCAGTTTCCAGAGAAGTGGTATTGAGCAAAGATGTAGTGTTTGATGAAGATTTCATGTTGAAAGACTCAGTTTTGATAAAGGTGCCTATAGAAAATGGAGAGACTTTTATATCAAATATGTTACCAGTGAGCAATGAAACGGTTCAGGTAAATTAAGGGAAGGAACCATGCACTAGTTCTAATCAATAACATGATGATTCTCATGCGAAGAGTTCAAGTGCGTAGGAGTATCTACTTGCTAGAGACAGAGATATGCATCCTATCAAACCTCCATAGAGATATGGCTTCAGTTGCTCTCCATATCAGTTTAGGAGATCCATGTAGCTTTCAAAAGGCTATAAACATCTAGGAGAAAGAACAATGGATGGGTGCCATGATGGAGGAGATGGATTCTCTGCACAAGAACCGAAATTGGGAGCTTGTTTCATTTCCCCTAGACAAGCATGCGATTGGGTGTATAAGAGGAAGCCAACAGTATCGGAAAAAGAATGGGAAAATGTCAAGGCTCGTCTTGTAGCAATAGGGTATTCAAAACAGAAGGGGATCCACTATAATGAGATTTTCTCCCCACTGGCGAGACACACTTCTATCAGGGTAGTGCTTGTCTTGGTAGCTAACCGAGATATGCACTGAGACCAGATGGAAGTAAAGACTATTGTTCTCCATGGTGAATTAGAGGATAAAATTTACATGACACAACCATAAGGGTTCAGTACAGTTGGACAGAGTCACTTGGTTTTCTAGTTAAATAATTCTCTATATGGGTTGAAGCAGTCTCCCAGACTGTGATACAAGTGGTTTGACACTTATATGTTGAAGCTTGATTACAAGCGCTACGAGTATAGTTGTTGTGTTTATGTGAGAATCCTTGATGATCGTTCTTTTATTTTTCTGCTACTTTATGTTAATGATATGTTGATTGATGCTAATCATTTGAGTGATATCAATGATCTAAAAGTCATGCTAAGTGAGGAGTTTAACATGAACGACGTAGGGGCTTGTAGGAAGATTTTTGGGATAGTGATTCACAAGGATATGGGAGCTAGAAAACTGTGGCTCTCCTAGCAATGCTATGTTGAAAATATCTTAGGGAGATTTGATATGAGCAATGCTAAAGTAGTGAGCACTCCATTGGAAAATCCCTCCAACCTTTTCCTAGCTTAATGTCCAAAGACAGATGCAAAAAAGAAGTACATGTCAAAGGCTCCATATGCCATTGTAGTGGGTTGCCTGATGTATGCTATGATTTTTACTAGACCGGACTTGGCACAAGTAGTTAGTCAAGTATGTAAGTACATGTCAAAACTAGGGAAGCAACATTGAGAAGTAGTCAAATGAATTTTCAGATATTTTAAGGGGACTACATGTCTCGGTATCTTGTTTGGCAACGAACAGTGTAAGCCTTTAGTTGTTGGTTATGTTGATTCGGACTATGAAGAAGACTTGGATGATAGAAGGTCCACAACAAGGTTTATCTTCACCCTTGCAGGTGGACTAATCATGTGGAGATCATCAGTTCAGTTTGTTGTTGCTATGTCCACAACTAAAGCAGAATACATGGCAGTTGGTGATGCTTCTAAGGAAGCCCTATGGCTTATGGGGTTGGTAAATGAATTAGGCATCGAGCGAGGTGGATTTCCGCAGCATTGTGACAATTAGAGTGCTATTTGATTGCTCACTTTTTCCCAACAAGAACTATCCATGTCCCATGTGGAAGATTGACGCATTTATCTAAGACATTTGACCATCATAAAACAATGTTAAACCCAACAAAATCCTTTTAGTATTTGAAGGTCATGTTAGAAAATTGTTGAAAATAGTGTAACAAATAACGGTGAAAAGTGCATATAGGAAACACACAATTTTTAGTTTTATATTCTTTTCTTTAAAAGACCCTATTGAGGATGGATGTGTCTAAGATGTACACCATGACAAAGAAACTCTAACTCTACTAAAACTCATAAATTTTTTATAAGAATATGTCATCTTTAATGTATAAGATTGAAATTAAATTCTCTCATCATCATCACACCAACACTCACAACCCAAACACAAATTCATTTTTCTCATCACCATGATTATTCATAACCTAGACATTTGTCAAGTTTGCATGATCGTTATTTTTAGTATTTCTTCATAAAGAGTTGTACATGATATGTTTCGATGAATGCCTTCTATAAGTGTAGATGGTAAACTAAGAGGGGATGAATTAGTTTTCTATATAAATGTAGATTTTTTGCCTCTTATTTTAGATGAAAAACATATTAGCAATAGAAGACTTTAGGCAAGCAAAAATCAAAGTAGCAAAAATTAAAAGAGTAGGGATAAGTGAGATAATACCAGATATGTTCTAGTTCGCCTTCAATTCATTACATGTTGCGTCCAGTCCTCTTACAAGCCACAAGAGATTTTCACTATGTATGAGTCTAATCTTACAAATCTTACACCAAGATTTATTTCAAGATTCTCACAATCAAGTCCCTTAAGAAGAAGCATGCCACTTCTATGATTACACTTTTTCCTTCACCATATACTATGGTGATTACAATGTATGATGAATTGAAGAAATATTGTTTAGGGCATAAGAATTCCTAAGAGTTGTCACACTTATGCTCTTAATTCTTTGTAAGACAAATACAATAAGTATAACAATATAGAGAAACCTTTCTGAAAAATACTCAACAACTTTTATTACGAAAGCATAAAATTGTTATTCAAGTTATTGAAAATTGTGCATAAAAGTTGTGTGTTTAATTTATGAATATTGAATGGTTAAATAGATTTCCAACCAACTATTGTACTCATTCGAAGAGGTAGGAATTGATTAGGATGACATTGGCTCGTTTGGGAAGAAGTTGTTTCAATTTAAATTAGAATACTGTTGCAACATCACTGGGTAATCAGTTAAACCCTCAGTGTCATCGGTTAGGCCAAGTTTCTGTCCAATTGAGTAATCAGTTACTCAATTGGGAAATTGACTACTCTACCTTGTTTTGCCTGATAAACTGTTACTCAATTTTGGTAACTAGTTATTCTGTTCAAGTAACATGTTACCCAGTTTCATGTAACCTCTTACTCAGCATTTTTAAAGTATGTTTCCAACCTTTTGAAATATTATTTAAACCAAGTTAAAGTTTTCAAATCAATTTGAAAAATATTCCTAAAAGCATTTATGTATTACTTATGTAAATGACTATGGATTAGAAATAGTTAACTTGGAAATATATAAAATCTTGTCCACTTGTACTTGCTTTCAAGTCTTCAATCTTTTTTTTTTTTTGATATTGGTGTCTTCATCAAAACCTAGTCTAGGTCAAGGACCATATCTTCTTTACACCTTCAAAATTAAATCTCTTAAATTGTGGCAATTTTTTGGATGATTCTTGTTAAATGCCTTCCAAATTAAGCGTTCCATGTCAATTTTAATATAATGATAACTTTCATTATTTCACACTAGGGCAGTTTTTGGGTTGATCTCATTTTCTAAAGTGGAAACATTCTAAGAAGCCCAAAATTAGGGCATTGTTGAAGTTTCTTATCATGGCTCTATCAGTCATTTCAATCACAAGAAATTAAAAATCTTTCAAGTGTAGCTTCGATAGGGACCTGTATACAAAATACAAGTCTCACACATCCTAACAAACCAATTACACTTAAGGCCACGATACATGGGGGTGTTAAAAAAACAAAAAAAATGTTTTAGGTTTAAAACCCACAAAGGTAGCTTAGGAAAATGAGATTGGTTTTAAGTAGAAAGCATGCAAATGTGGCTTAGAATTATAAAAAATGAGAATCTCGACATATACCTACATTAGTTGTTTTGGGTAAATATTATGAAAAATTAAATGAACACACTCAAGATAAAAAATTACTAATATCAATCCTCTACTACACTATCTGGAGTAGTTTTATGGACAATCCGAGCTTTAGAAAACTGGAAATTTCATAATAGTCACACTAAAACAATTTTTGTTGATTGAAATAAGTTCCTAAAAACTCTAAAATAAATACATTTAGGAAGTTTGGGGCAATTGAATGATCAAAGTGATTGGAGAAAATATTTAATTCATAAGAACTCTATCAATTGGAGCTAGTATGAAACAATTTTAAGGGTGTCAAAGAGCATTATGAGGACAAAAAATGAATAAAAAAAGTGAAATAAAATACTGAAATCAATGATTTTAAAAGAATCAATGTTATCTATCCAATCAATAATTATGGTTCATACACCACTTTATGAGGCAAGCATAATTGGTTTACATACATACATATCTACATACATATGTACATATATACAGATATACACACACACAGACGTACATACATACATACATACATACATACATACATACATACATACATACATACATACATACATACATACATACATACATACATAAATACATACACACATACATACATATAGACACACACACATATATACATACATACATACATATAGACACACACACATATATACATACATACACACACATACATACGTACATACGTACATACGTACATACATACATACATACATACTTACATACATACACACACATACACACACACATATAGAAACACAATACATACTTACATACACACACACATACACACACACATATAGAAACACAAACTTGATTTTTGTTGTGCCATGATACTATGGAGCTATCTAAAAGGTGTCAAGTCCCACTTTTATGGTCCAATTTTCATCCGGAAAAATTAGAATCCGAGTACCCTATCAAAGAGAGGGAGGTATCTCTAGGATACCGTAGTCCCATGTTTATAGATCCTTTCAAATATTTCATGATGTGTTTTACAGCTGAAAAATACGAATCATTAGGAAACGATTATTACCGAGCACACATACACACACTGAATATAATAACGGGTCTATTTGATATAAGATTTAATAATGAGCCAATAATATCACTAAAAATCGCTGCTATAAGAATGGGGGAGAATTTCAAAACTCTTCATTTGAAGAATTCTGTGATGATCTTGGTATCAATCACAAATTTTCTGCTCCTAGAACACCACAACAAAATGGTGTTGTAGAGAGAAAGAATCGATCTTTAGAAGAACTGGCTCGTACAATGTTGAAGGAAACTAACCTCCCAAAATATTTATGGGCTGATGTAGTAATTACTGCATGTTATGTTTCAAATCGAGTTCTTATAAGACCAATTCATAAGAAAACCCCCTATGTGAAAGGAAAAGACATTCTTTTGGATTTGAAAACTTTGAGTTCATTGTTCTGTAAAATACCCTATCAAGGTAGCATACTAGGTTTCGACCTAGTATGTGAATGGGATAATTATGATCAAAATGATTTCTACCACTCTCTGTGTAGAATTTCCAAAGAGGAAATAGAAATGCGTAAGCAACAGGGATTTGGTGAGACTGTTAAAATAGAGATATCCTATATGA
The DNA here is from genome assembly GCF_001865875.1 of Lupinus angustifolius. Taxonomy (NCBI): domain Eukaryota; kingdom Viridiplantae; phylum Streptophyta; class Magnoliopsida; order Fabales; family Fabaceae; genus Lupinus; species Lupinus angustifolius. The sequence continues at coordinate 4,664,522 of NC_032023.1, read as the reverse complement.
TGGACATCTCAAACTTGAAGATCGTTTGCTTCATTATTTTTTGAGCTATGTCATTTTACCGAAATTTTCAAACCATTCTCAAATTAGTGACATAGAACTCCAATTGATGTACGCTATGAAATTTAACATCAAAATCAATTGGACTCAGATGATAATGAGACAAATGTGGAATGTTCGAGGAACTCAAAGCCCCTTGCCCTATGCAATTTTCATAACCAATATTCTTGAATATTTTGGTGTTTCTACAAATGGGGAAACCAAGGTTGCTCTAAATCTTCGCGAAGGCAAGATTGATGTGGAAGTTGTCCAAAAAATGGCTTTCTCCATAGATCATATTGATCGCCACACCTATAAGAATCGATCTAATAAACCCAATGCACCTGTTGATCAACCAGAACCTACCAATCCTAACCCTCATGAACCTCAACCTTCTGATTTTCATGCTCAATCTTCCTCGTCTGCTGTCATGCCTTCAAATTAGATGATTTTGGACGAGTTGCATTCTCTTTGAGGCTACATCACTAACGGAATGGATGCCTTTGATAGTCAGAATAAAAAAATCCAGTTTGAACTTCATCGTCTCTCTTCTAAGCTGAGTAGCATGGACATTGATGAAGACAGCTCTGAGTCTTAGATTGTGTCTAGGATTTATGTTTGTTTTGTTGCATTTTTATGAACAATTTACTGTTTTTCTGGTTGTAATCATTTTATATTTTCGGACAAAGTTTGCTTTATGTTGTTTTTGTTGAACATCTATGTTTTATGATATGCATTGCGATATTTATTTTGTATCTTATGATTACTGTTATGCTTGTCATATACATATTGTATGCTGTATATATATATTGTGCTGGAAACTCTTGACTTTTCTACTTTTTGATGAAGTCAAAAGAGGAAGAAAAGTTGGGAAAGTGTATTTTATGTTTCAAATATTTCAGGCACATAACCCCAAATGAAAGGGGGGGCACACAAAATAGGCAGAGTATACTCAAGTCATCTTAACATATCTCAAAATATGTTGCTCTCAGAAAACTACATTGTTAAAGAAGATATTGGTTTGTCATCATCAAAAACGGGGAGATTGTGAAGAAGATCTTTGCTCCTGACCTTGGCATGGTTTTGATGAAGACACCAACATCACCAAAAAGAAGAAAAGGAAGATACTTATAAAGACAAAGAAGACAAAGCTTCAAGACAAATTAGTCTAACTCTAAATAGGTACTTCTATCATATACTCTTGAATATACAATAGTAGTAATGCTCAAACTATTTTTAAAAGAAAATTGAAACACTCAAAAATACTTCAAACAATTTTCAAAAAATAGTGTGTAATGGGTTACTGCATCTAAGTAACAGGTTACGTGTGTGAGAAAAGAGTTATCCAACTTAAAACTGATTAGAGTACTCCATTACTGTCTTTGAGAAACAGATTACCATTTTTAATAAAGTTGAGTAACCGATAATCCACTTCCTGTAATCGATTACTCTAAATCGAAATTAAATGCCTAGTGGACAAAACGTTTGGGTAATCGATTACCCATTGGTTGTAATTGATTACTGAGTGATGTCTTATCAGATTTCAGATTTCAAAATGAAAGGTTTTCATCCCAAACAAAATGTCTTCATTCCAATCTTTTCCTACCTTTCGTAGAGACGCAATGGGTGATTGGGAAATCTATTTAAAGGCATTGAATCTCACATACAAAGATAGACAACTCTCATACAAATTTCAAAAGCTCTTATACACATTCTGAAATTATTTTCTGCACTTTTGGCAACTAGTTCTTAAACTTTTGAAGTTGATTTTTCTGGCGTTGCTTAAAGTAAAGTGTTTCAAGTTTACCAACTTATAAAGAGCATTATTACTAAGTATACAAAAGAGTTGATTGGATTGCAAGTTACATTACTTTCAAACTTGTAAATGCAATTCTGCCATTGTTAAACATTCTTCATTATTATTGCAGAATACTTTCTTTCACAATGGTGTAATAAGAAAGGGGATTAGAATCACTTGGAAAGGTGTTTTTCAAAGATTGAATAAGGATTAGGGAGTGTATAAGGTACATAGAGATCTCGGAGTGAGATATTGTAATTGCAACTCATAATCTTTAGTGGAAAAATCTCTTGTGCTGCAAAAGTACTGGACGTGACCTTCGGTGGACAAGAAGGTGAACCAGTATAAAAATCCTTGTGTATTTTCTTCTCCCTTATCTCTTTCATTATTTATTTGGTTAATCTCTGCATATATTTTTCGTTGCACTTTAACTCTTGATTTTGCAGAAAAATTGGTCATAATTTTAAGTCAACTTAATTCCCCCCCCCCCCCTCTTAGTTGCAATCTCATTATTACAGCAAGTATCTTAGAATCGAAGTCGTTTGATTCCATGATGGCCGTCACCTTGGGTTGCCAATTCCTGTCAATATGAGTAAACATTTTTTGCATATCACTAACAGACTCATTAGGAACATTCTAAACAATTCATACTCATGTGTTAATGTATTTAGTTGCACACGCTTCAGTTCGCTAGTGCCTTCGTGAATTACTTGCAAGGTATCCCACATTTCCTTAGCATTGCTACACTTTGAGACTCTAATGAACTCGTCATACAATAGCATAGACGTGATGTTGTTCATCTCTTTTAAATTGTGCTGGATATTTCGTTTTTCATCATCTGTCCATAGACTTTTAGGTTTTTCTTTAGTCTCACCTTCCACTAGGTGTAGTGGAATGTAGGAACCATTGAATACGACCTCCCAAATATCCATATCAATAGCTTCAATGAATATTCTCATGTGAACCTTCTAGTAAACATACCCATCACCACTGAAAACCGGAGGGCAGTTGATCGATACGTCATCGTTTCAAAAAAGGTTAGTAGAGCCCATCGTGATCTTTTCCTAGGATCAACGATCTATACGGTAAAGCTATCACGGTCATACTAGCTATGATACCACTGGTTGTGTAAACACAGAGAAAAACACACCTAGAGGGGAGGGTGAATAGGTGTAGCAGTTCAAAAAAGCCGTTTTTCCGGTTAATTGCAAATATTACAAAACAGTCCAAGATAATCAATTATCTTATTGAGTAATCGATTACTTACACAGTAATCGATTATTAACTGAAAATAATCAATTATTCTGATTCTTGAAATCTTGAATGATATAGTTTCTGGCAAAACAAGTTTTACCAAACCAATCTATACCGATTCAAATTACTTAGTGATAGTATATCAAATGATAAATCAACGTTGTGAAGATCAAGATTCAATTAAGCACATTATAAATCATTAACAAAATATCTAAAAATTAAATTGTAATGAGATAAAGGGATAGAAGAATGCGCCAAAGAATTTTATCCTAATTCATTTGCGGGTCCACTTGTAAACTACATCTAGGCCTCCTCTCTTGATCTCGGGAGATTTTCTTCACTATGGAATCAAATGTATTTTACAAACACACTTCCAATGACCTTACACATGCTCCTTTCTTGGTCCTAGAATCTCTCATGTCGGTTTGACCTCTAACCGTCTCTTTCGGATACTCAACACCTCCTCACGGTATAGCCCCAACCGCTGATTATCCCCAATGAAGACCTTTGTAAAGTGTGAAGATACTAAACCTAACCTCATCCATATTTGAACTCTATTTTTCAAAAATCTTGAGAATATCAATTCAGTTGGCTAAAGAAATATAAATCCGAGTAATTTGCACCTTGAATGTGCTAATTCAACACTAAACTTAAAACTAAACCTAAAGACATAAATCTTACAGGAACCCTAGATTCTATCAAAGATTAAACTAAGGTTTTGTGAATATGCACTCTATTGAAAATAATATGAAAGTTCAATCTCTTCTCTCTCTTGAAATTCAAAGAAACACTAACTCTAATCAATAGAACGCTCAAAGAATTCTAAGAAAATATGGAATTTTGAAAACTAACATTCTGAACCAATGAGAAGAAAAACAATTTTTATATAAAACTGTTTTCTATTAGATCTAATCGATTATCTAAACTGGTAGTCGATTATCAATTAGCTAAAAACAAGATATCTGTTGGACATAATTGATTATTACTTTGGTAATCGAGTATTGATGCCAAAAGATCAAAATCTTTAGCTACTGGATTTCTGAATAATCGATTATTGCAATAACTAACCGATTATTAGATTCCATGACTAGATAATTGATTATTACTTCTTGGTAATCGATTGATGGAGTTGAAAAGTAGTTTCTTTGATGTGAAATGAACCTCCTACATGATGTATGTGTATGTAATGCATGATTTCAGAATGAGTACAATTTTGTGCAATAAAATCATATATGATCAATGCAATGCATGAATACTATCTAATAAAAATGGATGAATAAGTCATTTTTAGGCCTTGTGAGACTTTTATCCTAGGTTCATCTAACCTAGACTCAATTTAAGGAATCATCTTAGGACTTCTATAAAATATAAAAGTTTTCCCTAAGTCTATGATGACCTTGAGTCTTGGCATGTTGTTTGTAAAGTTGCCTTCATCTTCAAGCTTTCCTATAGTCCTTGTCTTCTTAAAGTCTTTGTCTTCAAAAAAACCAAGTAAGTCAATCACAATTATAACCTTTGACTCTTATTGTAATGTCACGGTAATATACCTTAATTTAACCTATAGGTAACCATTTCCATGACATAACTCTCAATGAAAGATACCAATCATAGGACTTTAGCACATGAGGAGAGCCCAAACCAAAAGACAAGTCTATTAGGTGGGAGAGCTTCATAATTTAAGTAGCACATTAAGTTTATTATTCTACTCAATGTAAGACTCCTAACAGGTCCATGTTACAGAGTGAAGACGTTGATGATGTGAAAGTACTTGTGACTCCTAACATGTCCGTTTTTTACAACTATATGGTATATGCACATCAATATGGATGGATTAGTACTCAGATCAATTTCAAGATGGGATTGCAAATTATTTAGTCGTCTCATGCTATCTCTTCTTGTAGAATGTACCTCCAGTTACGCTTAGATTGTTGTTTTACCCCTGTTTATTATATAGTGATTGTTTCAGCCATTATATATTTAAAGAATAATACTAGTAGATGTGGTGATTTAAAAAATATTAATCGTCCCTATTCATCAATGATTGAGACTATAGTGTAGTACAAATAGGTTTAGTGAAAAATATGGGAACTGATCGAAAACAACAAAAATAGACACCACTTGCTTAAGAAAGTGTTGTTCTATATACAAAATCAAACAGCGTTTGCTCAAGAAAGAGCTATAGATTTGCTATATGATTGTGCTTTCTAGAGCAAGTATTGTTGTATATAGTCATTCTACACCATTTTTCTAAGAAAAGATTATTCTTTTTAAGGATTCTACTACGCTTTCTTGGAAAAGTTATGTTGTATTCTCTTTTGTACAGCACTTCAAAAGAACTGTATGATTTAACCCTACATTCTAATACGTTTAAAAGACAGCGCCAACAAGAATTGTTGCATTTATATCTTAAGCAATGTTGAATAGAAAATCTGACATAGTAATTATAATCATATAATAATGGCTTGATTTTACAGGTGACTGATAAGTGCCAAACATATAAGTGCCAAACATACCTAAATTTTATACACTTTTATGACACTTATCTTAAGCATAATTGAGAAAAACCAACTTAAAAACAATACTTTTTGGATAAAATATCACAATCTTGTATATTTGTGTTTGTATTTCGCTTTAATGTGTTTTGTAGGATTTAGAAAGAAAAAGAAAAGAGAATAAAGACTCCTGGTCCAAGAAGAAAAAGACGTCAAACTCAAGGTGCTCAAGCAGGCAACATAGCATGGACCAAGCTATGCTGAGCTGACCTGGACACCAGCCTGGCACAGTCAGACCCAACTTGGCTCAGTCAAACTAACCTGGCACAGACCAAGTTGCTCAAGCAGACAACTTAGCGGACCTGCTTGACCGCTCAGCCTAGCATCAAACAAAGCCTGACACGGTTAGAACACAAGCTTGGCACGGTCAGACACAAGCCTGGCACACGCCCAAGCTGCTCAAGCAAGCAGTTTACCGGTGCCACATGTGTGCTCAACGGTGAACCAGACACTTGACTAGGTCAGCAAGCACCAAACCACGTCTCAGTCAGCACAATCAAAGCTTCTCAAGCAGGCAGCTTAGTGGTGCCACATGTGTGCTCAGCGGTGTGCACCTAGAATTAACTCAGCCATCAAGAAACCATGAAGTCATGCATGACCTTACTTCAAGTAGCCCACCATAGGCTTTTCAGGAGTAGCTCACCAAAGCTGGTCGCATAGCTCACAACTAGCCTTGGTGAGTCAAGCTTAAGGAGGTGACCTGAAAGTGCGCATGTCAAGAGGAGCACTTTGGAAAGCTTGCCCCCTATGTGTTTTGATGAGGACAATTTGTATTTCATAAGAGCTTGAAGATCATCAACAAATCAACGTGCTTAAGCCTCAAGATTGGTATTAGACTTAGACTAGTTATTAGTTTAGGTTGAGTCTAAGGCTTAGGTAAACTCAATACATGTCTCATATGCATAATACATTAAAT
>NC_032023.1:4657558-4657866 GCF_001865875.1 Lupinus angustifolius | reverse complement strand
TTTTCTTTCCCTACTCTCTTTATTGCTTTAATCGATTACTTTGTATAGTTGTATTAATTGTAATAATATGTTTCTATACTGTTTTGTTGTAACTCTGATATATCTGTTAGCTCTGTATATTTGCTTCGACCTCAATTGCTTGTCGTACAAGAAACTGAATCTGTTTGTGTGATCTGAGCTATTTTAATCGATTAAATAGTTGCAGTTAATCGATTATTCTTTCTGTGTTAATCGATTAAACTGGGGGAATTTCAGCATTATATGTTGTTTGCGAAAAGCGGATACTTTGACCGCTACACCTATTCAAC
>NC_032023.1:4656472-4657458 GCF_001865875.1 Lupinus angustifolius | reverse complement strand
AAATATAATGGGTTCTACAAACCCGTTTGGTGGTGATGGTTCATCCATTAACCGACCACCTATATTTAGTGGTGAAGGGTATGCCTACTGGAAAGTCCGCATGCAAATTTTTATAGAAGCCATTGACTCGGATATTTGGGAATCCATAGTCAATGGGCCTTTCTTTCCACAACACCTAGTGGACGATGAATCTAAAGACAAGCCTAAAAGTCTATGGACCGATGATGAGCGCAAGAGGGTCCAACATAACCTACGTGCCAAAAATATCATCATATCAGCCCTATCCTACGATTAGTTCTTTAGGGTCTCACAGTGCCAAAATGCAAAAGATATGTGGGACACTTTACAAGTGACTCACGAAGGCACTAGCGAAGTGAAGCGCGCTAGATTAAATGCGCTGACCCACGAGTATGAGCTATTTCGCATCTTACCTAGAGAATCAATCAGTGATATGAAAAAGCGATTTACTCATATTGTGAATCATTTAGTTGCTCTAGATAAATCTTTTGGCATAGGAGAATTAACTAATAAAGTTTTACGTTGCTTTGATAGGAAATGGCAGCCGAAAGTAACTGCAATTATGCAATCCAAATATTTGGACTCCATGCCTCTAGCCACATTGTTTGGAAAGCTTCAAGAGCACGAGATGAAATTGGGTCGCTTGACAATGCATGAGGATTCGGACCGGAAGAAAAAGAGCATCACATTGAAGGCTACGACCTCTAAAACAAAAGAAGATAAAGATGATGATGAATCTGACTCCGATCTGGATGATGAAACAATGGGTGTCCTTGTTCGAAAATTCGGTAAATTCATTAAAAGAAAAGGAGGATTCAAAAAGTTTCAGAAGAAAGAAGCGAAGGAATCAACCAAGAAAGGCAAGAACACCAAAGATCGCTTCACTTGCCACGAGTGCGGAAAAGCATGACACATGCGATTTCAGTGTCCAACCTATCTGAAAAAGGCTGATTCAGAAAAGAGCACTC
>NC_032023.1:4656141-4656372 GCF_001865875.1 Lupinus angustifolius | reverse complement strand
ATCTTTTTGCAGGTATGTCTTCGAACACAAGGGCAGAAATGGTACCTAGACAGCGGGAGTTCGAGACATATGACAGGTGATAGATTAAACTTCCTAGATCTTTCACTTAAAGGTAAAGGATACGTCACGTATGGAGACAACAACAAGGGAAAGATTCTTGGCACTGGAACAGTTGGAAATTCATCTCAGACTCTTATTGAAAATGTTCTCTATGTTGAAGGATTAGAACAT
>NC_032023.1:4604538-4656041 GCF_001865875.1 Lupinus angustifolius | reverse complement strand
TGAACATGTCAATGCACAAATAATGAGTTAAACATATTTTGTTTGTTTTTGTGTTGTTTTGCACATAAACAATTTAACAAGAAACGTAAACTACATATTAACAAATTCTTGAGGAGACAAGATCATTTTGAATAAGGAAAATATTTCTCAACTTCTTATGAGTTTGAACTACTTAGACAAGTTCTTATGTTTTACTTTGATTAACTCCAAACACCAAGTTCTGAAATCCTCCTTTTAGTGTATGTCCTAAAATGGTAGAATGATGATCACTTATATTTATTACTAAACGATATTACATCCACAAAGAGACTAGGTTGTCACACCCTAATCTTGGCTACTCTAATATTGAAGTAGTAATGAATATAAGATCTTAAGAAAAGTATGCTTAACTTGGTAAATAAACTAAGTAGTACAACTACTTCTTAATTTATTTGTTAAGTGTTTGCTCGAATGGAATGTGCCCTATTTAGAAATTCTTCTGGGTTGTTGAGCTGCTTGTCAGCCCCGCTAAGCAGCTGATCAAACCCTTCAGCATGAGTTTGGTCCCTTGATCAAGTAGCTTTGTCACCTCCTTATGCTTAACTCATCAAAGCTAGTTGTGAGCTATGAAACCAGCTATTGTGAGCTACTCTGAAAAGCCTATGGTGGGCTACTTGAGGTGAGGTCATTGGTGACTTCATGGTTTGCTTGATGGCTAAGTCAAGTCTGGGTGCACACCGCTTAGCACACCTGTTGCACCGCTAAGCTGCTTGTTCAACAGCTTTGACTGTGTTGACTAGGACATGGCCTGGTGCTTGCTGATCTGGTCAGGAGTCTGGTTCTCCGCTAAGCTGCTTGGTTGGACCTCTAAGCTGCTTGTTCAGCAGCTTGGGCATGTGCCAAGATTGTGTCTGACCTGTCAAGCTGAGTTCTAGCCGTGCTAGTACTAGTCTGATGCTAGGTTGAGCAGCCAAGCAGGTCCGCTCAGCTGCTTGCTTGAGCAGCTTGGTCTAGGTCAGGCTGGTGTCCAGATCAGGCTATTGTCCAGGTCAGCTTAGCGTGGCGTGGTCCATGCTTAGCTGCCTCATTGAGCACCTTGGTTTTTGACTTCTTTTTCTTTTTGACCATGAGTATTTTTTCTCTTCTTTTCTTCTTTCTAAATCCTAGAAAATACATAAAAAAGAAATACACACACAAATATACAAGATTGTGATATTTTATACAAAAAGTATTGTTTTTGCCATAAAAGTGTATGAAATTTAGGTATGTTTGGCACTTATCAATGATGACAACATTGCAATTATGGATCTGCTAGTAAAGAAGTTCAACAAATTCCTCAAAAAGAATAAAGTTTCGAAGTTTGGCCCAATGAAAAGATTCATTAAGAGCAATGAACCATCAACTTCTAGATAGAACTTTACATGCTTTGAGTGTAGAAAGCCCGAACATATCAAAGTGGATTGTCCATCCCTAGTAAAGAAAAACTTTTTAAGGGGAAGGACAAAAAAAACAAGGAGAACCTATATTGCATGAAAGGACAACAATGTGAGTTCTAATTAAGAACTAGAAAGCGAAAAACAAGCACATCGTTCCCTAATGGCCTCACACCAATCCGATGAGGAGGTTAGTAATTCTAAACTATATGATAAAACTTCTTATGATAATTATAAAAATACTTTCAATGAACTTCACAAGGAATCCACAAGACTTTCAAACTTATCCTTGAAACAAAAGAATGATATAGACAATCTTGAAAATCAAAATAATATTTTCGAATAGGATTTGGATACCTTGAAGACAAAATCAAAAAATGAATGCACATAGTGTGCAAAGTTTGATACTCTTGAATCCATGATAATTTCATTAAATCAAGAGTTAAATGTTTTAAAAAATATTACTCAAAAGTTAGACAATTTATTAAACAATCAAAGGCACACTATTGACCACAAGGGTTTAGATTACACCAACAACAATCAAGCTAGTAGAACAAAGAAAATTACTTTCATAAAGAGAAAAAAACACTTGCACGCATAATCATCATAGATAGACTTTTAATAAAAATATTTCTATACTTCTAAACGAAAAATGCATCATAAACAACCCAAATGTTTTGATTGTAATTTTATAGGGCAGACACCTAATACATGCTATATCAAAAAAATTGGTATTCCTAGTGGTCATTATAGATGGGTTGATAAAGATTCTAACCCCAAAGGACCCAAATCATATGGGGTACCTAGCAAAAAAATTAATTATTTAGTAGTTGTGCTTGAAAGCTGTGTGAAATGTGGTATCTTGATGGTGGTTAATCAAACCACATGAGGGGTGACAAATCCATATTTTCAATGTTGACTCCAAAGGACAAAGGATTTGTCACATGCGAAGACAATAACAAAGGGAAAATACTTGGAGTTTGTCGAGTTGATAAGCCACCCTCTACTATCATTGATGGAGTTTTATATGTTGATGGCCTAAAGCATAATTTACTTCACATAAGTCAATTATATGGCAAAGGATTCAACATGGTTTCAACTCTAACACTTGCATCATAGAAGATAAGGTAACTCATGATGCAAAACTTATAGGAAATAGATTAAATAATATTTGTATAATTTCTTTAGATGATATTTCCTTCAAACTTAAATGTCCAATTGTAAATAATGATGATGCATAATTATGGCATATGAAAATAGCGCATATCCACATGGATCACTTAAAAAAATTTATTAAGCATGAACTTGTAGTTGGTTTGCCCAAAATCAAAGTTTTTAAAGAGAAATTATGTCACGCATGTCAAAAAAGCAAAAAAACTAAATTGCATTTTACCTAAGAATATAGTGTCTACTACTAGACCATTAGAATTATTGTACATGGATTTGTTTGTTCCATTAGGACTAAACATTTTGTTGGCAATCACTATGCTCTAGTAATAGTTGATGATTTTTCAAGTTTCACTTGGACATGATGTTTAGCAGATAAAAATGAAGCATTCTATGCATTTTGAAAATATGGAAAATTTGTCCAAAATGAAAAATCTTTGAAAATATCTTCCTTTAGAAGTGATCGTTGGGGAGAATTTCAAAATGCCTTGTTTGAAGAGTTACGTGATGAGGATGCTATCTCACACAACATTTTAGCACATATAAGACCACAATAAAATGATATTGTACGGGAAAAAATAGGTCATTATGGGAACTAGATAGAACACTACTAAACGAAACCAATCTGCCAAAATACTTTTGGGCTATTGTGGTTAGCACTACTAGTTATGTATGTAATCGAGTATTAATAAGAATTATTTTAAAATGAACCCCCATATGAACTTTATAAGGGTAGAAAATCTAAAATTGCTCACTTCCATGTATTTGGCTGTAAATGTTTTGTTATTTATAATGGAAATGACAACCATGGTAAATTTGATGTTAAATCCGATTAGGGAATCTTCCTTGGTTATTCTCTAACAAGTAAAGCATATAGAATTTTCAATAAGGGAACTCTTGCCATTGAAAAATCTATGCATGTTTACGTTGATGATACTAACATACTAACCCCTCTACGATTGAAAAACTTGTTATTATTAGTGAAGACGATGATAGGAATTTTGGAAGTACTTCACAAAAAGAAGTTCCAATTTTTGAAGAACATGATGAATAAGAGCAAGTGATGCCAAATGAGGATCTACCTCAACTTGAAAAGCATGTATACTCTGACCTACCAAATAATGAAGAACTCATAGATATCATCCAATAGACAACATCATTGGAGCCAAAAACATGGGAGTTTCTAACCTTCGTAATCTTAATTATGCATGTTTAAGTATGACTTTTGTTTCTAAAATATAACCATCTAAAATAGATGATTCTATAGATAATGAGCATTGGACTCTTGCCATACATGAATATCTCAATAAATTTGAGAGAAATAAGGTTTAATAACTTGTCCTAAGATCTAAGAATAGACAAGTTGTAGGTACTCGATGTGTTTTCATAAAAAAATCTAATGATTTTGAGAGAAATAAGGTTTGAGAAGTTGTCCCAAAATCTAAGAATAGACAAGTTATAGGTACTCGATGGGTCTTCATAAATAAATTTGATGACAATGACATAATAGTTAGAAATAAGGACAAATTAGTAGAACAAGGATATAATAAAGATGAAGGAATAAATTTCAATGAAAATTGTGCTACTATGACTAGGCTTTGGGCTATCAGATTAAGTTTAGCATATGCGTATTCATTAAACTTTTAGTTATACCAAATGGATGTCAAAAGTGTCATAAAGGAACAACATATGTAGGATTATTGTATCTCAAAGGAAGTGTGTATGATTTTGTAGGATATTATGATTCACACTTTTCTAGATGCAAAACTGAAAGAAAGATTACAAGTGAAACATGTCACATTCTTGGAAATGTCCTAGTCTCATGGTCTTCCAAAAACCAAAAATGTATTGCATTAAGTACTAGTGAGGCTGAATGTATTGCAGTAGGTAGTTATGTACAAGCGTTGTGGCTCAAACAACATTTATGTGACTATATACTAGACTTGGGTTGCATTCCCATTACATGTGGTAACACTAGTGCCATTAATTTAACAAAGAATCCACTAATACATTCTAGAACCAAACACATAGATATAAGGGATCATATGCTTAAAAAGCATGTGCAATTAGAGTTTGTTGATAAACATGATCAACTTGCATACATCTTTACAAGACTCATACCTATAGAAATGTTTTATAAAATTAGAAGAGAAATAGGAATCTTATATTAGGTAGACTTAAAATAAAATATTATGTGTTTATGTTTTCAAAATACGCTTCACAACATGATATATGCTTAATTATATAATAGATTGTGTGCTTATATGAGAAATTTTAGGGTCTGTTTTCTTTGTGAAAATATTTCCTATTTTCGTTTTCAAGAAATGAAAATTTAGAAAATATGTTTTGTTTTATTTGATATATATTTGTTTCCAAAGAATGGAAACAATGAAATGTGTTTGTTTTATAATTTTTCAATACAACTCTATTTCATAGATTATAAAAATATGATTAACTATGTTTATTTTCATAAGTAAACATCAATTTTTAGTAAATTTAAAAAATTAAATGTAAACATTTTTTTTAAACTAACATTTGTCATAAAGTTTAAAAGCATCTTATTATTGAATGACTTTTTATTAAAATTATACTCTCATATACTTATATAACATATCACTAATAATACATTTATTTAGTAAGAAAAATAAGATCTAAAACTAAGTCATTCTATTTTTGAAATACAATTCAAGTATCATCCAAAGGAAAAACTACAATTATCAATTATATATAAAGCTTTTCAAGATCTAGGTTAACTTTCCCAAATTTGGGTAGCAACAGTGTCATAGACTTCAAGAAATGAAAATTTAGAAAATATGTTTTGTTTTATTTGATATATATTTGTTTCCAAAGAATGGAAACAATGAAATGTGTTTGTTTTATAATTTTTCAATACAACTCTATTTCATAAATTATAAAAATATGATTAACTATGTTTATTTTCATAAGTAAACATCAATTTTTAGTAAATTTAAAAAATTAAATGTAAACATTTTTTTTTAACTAGCATTTGTCATAAAGTTTAAAAGCATCTTATTATTGAATGACTTTTTATTAAAATTATACTCTCATATACTTATATAACATATCACTAATAATACATTTATTTAGTAAGAAAAATAAGATCTAAAACTAAGTCATTCTATTTTTGAAATACAATTCAAGTATCATCCAAAGGAAAAACTACAATTATCAATTATATATAAAGCTTTTCAAGATCTAGGTTAACTTTCCCAAATTTGGGTAGCAACAGTGTCATAGACTTCAACCATTTTAGTTGTTTGTTGAGCATCAACATTGATACCTTGTTGATATACATTCAATCTTTGATCATCAATAATCAAATCTTCTCCACAATATTGACCAAAAAGTCTACATTCACATAGTTTAATCTAATAAAGTTATGTATAGAGCAACAAGCGTTAGGAAATAACCATTATTTCCTAATAAGGTAATTTGGCATCATATTTAAGATAGGGAATCTGGATTTTAGTAATAAAAAACACCTCTCAATAACATTCCTTAACGAAGACTATCTATGATTGAACAATTCTTGTTTACCTCTTGGCTATCGTCCATCATGAAAATCTCACAAATGATATCTCGTCTTTCCGAATGGACCAAGATAGTCAGACATGTTAGGAAATCCATAATCAACAACATAAAGTTGATCTACAAAATAAATATAATACCTATAGAATAACTTATAACTGCTAAAAAACATTAGTGATATTGAAAGAATATTTTACCTCCAATGGATTTTGGAAAATCATTTACAGGAGTCAAAGCATCTAAAAATACTCTTGACTTATTTTATGTTCCTTCCCAACCAGAATGAACAAATGTGAATAGCATATCAAAATTACACACTACCAATACATTTTTGTTTTACCAAAACTTTTCTTCCATGAAATGTTGTTTGTTTTGATGTTGGAGCCCAAGCAGATACATGTGTGCCATCAATTGCACCATTGCATTTCTAAGTTGAAAACATAAATAATAATTTAGTACAAAAACGAATGTAAATATATTAATTATTTAAAGTCTAGAAATTTACCTTCGGGAAATACTTTTGGATTCCTCTTATGTATGGAGGTATTGTAATTTGATTTCTTGGTATGGTGATTGTTCTATCCAACTTGCAAATTGCTCTTAAAACTCTTTTAAACCATTTACTTACGGTATGTAGAGAATGTTGTAAGTGTTCAACAACAACTTGATGATGAATATTATGGCATATGATGATTAAGAACATTGGAAATCCTTCTACACACTTTTCTGCCATCACTTAAATTTCCAACATCCTTTACAATATCACAAAAATTCAAAAACACGTTTTTTCTCATTCTAAAATTGTCATAATTTCTACCTTCATGGCCAGCCATAACGTCAAGAGTATACATCTTGCTAGTCAATAAAGAAATCATGCATGGTGTCTTACTAATAAAACTTCTCTCATATTCCGTAATAAATGAAACTATAATTAAATCTTCAACATCATCATCCAATTCACTTGATTTCGTAATAGAACTAGTTGACATAATTACCTACTAAAATAAATAGTTAAGTTTACTAGTGTAAAAAATATATAATATTTATAATAAATGAAATCATGAAATAACATTGAAATAATTGACAAGTAATGATATATGTTCACGTCATCAGAAATAGCATTCAAACAGTATATACATTGCAAATTGGCATCTTATACTATTGACACTTTCAAACAATAATAAAGGGTATGCCAGTTTTACTACAACAAGGATCATTATTGTATCATAGTAAATGACTACTATAAAACCCATATCATTACCATCTAATGAATTGAATATCTAACCAATAACATTAAGTCAATAACAATCCAATGCTAGAAATCTAAGTAAGAAAATAAAATGCTTAAAATGAAAGATAAAGTCACCAATTAAGTAAAATGCATAAATACTACTCTAGAGATGCTAGCCATTCCTTCCTCCTTGAAGGCAACATAATAACAAATATGCTTTTCCACACCTTTTCTGCAAACTTCACCACTGAGGCATTATAAATTTTACTAGAATCATGGTCTATTGAGTCAAGAAGTTCCATACATATTTCTATAGAGTAAGGATCAGATATTGGGCTAGCATCTTTAGCAATTGATGTTTTATATTGTCTAGCCTTGACTCTTGATTCTTTTGCCCTTATACTTACTGTATTAGTCCATTTGTCTTAGGTTGCTTCTAATTTGTCTATTCTATAAGTTTTTGCTTATTTGTGTCGAGGCTCCCTTGAAGAGCTTATTATTTTTGTTATTGCCAATTTCTTGTAAATCATCTCCATCAATATCAATAGTATCACAATCAATATGCACACCTTTTGAAAGAAAGTCTTCCTCTATTTCTTTCTCTTCATCTGAGGTTGGTGACTCTGTAGTAGAGGCTTGACTTAATTTCTCAATAATAGTGCTAGAATTGAATATCGCACCAACAATATCATAACCATGTTCAAATCCATGCCTCTTAATCTGTTTGTAGAATCTTCCTTTTTGGAAAGTATAACTAAAACCCTTTAATACCATGTAAATAAAAAAAATTAAGAAAATATCATAAAGATACTATTTAATATTTGAAATAAAAGTTTTCATACTCAATACATTTCTTCTCATACTTCTTCTGGAGCATTAAATTTATTAGCTTCACAATCCCATGTAACTCTTGTACGAGGTAGTAATATTGAAATTCACGATGTTGTTGGTGTAGTCAGTTAAAATTTCCTTTAATCTTATCTACACCATAATTTTCTCCAGTAACCTTCACCAATTAATTGTTTATATCTTCCCAAATTGGTGTTTTTAATGTTGATCCTTGCAATAGTTTCTTCTTCACTCGATCAAAAATTATTGCAATGAATGTCTTTGTATTTTGGATTGTCCAATCCATGTTCTCTCCCTTCTCAATTTTTAATCCCATGTATGGTAAACCAGATGCCCATAAAAATACATTAATGTAATTGAATAAAAACAAAAATCACATTCAAGTTAATGATATCCATAAATTCATGATTCAATTCAATAGTCAACTATTAAATAGCCAAAATCATGATTCAATTGCAGTTATATGTTTTGCAAACAAACTATAGGAAGCAAAAAAATCCAATAAGTGCACACTAGAATGCAATAAACTCTGCACATAATTTTTATTGAAGTGATGAGTGTGAAATTATGCTACATTTGCATTGCATTTAACTTGCATTTTAGGACATAATTAGGACTTTAGGATTGTTTTTAGCTTTATTTCTCTTTGTTCGGGTTGAGCGGGTGTTTTTGGCTATGTTGTGTAGTTTGTATGGATTAAATCCAAAAGGAGTAGAGATTGCGTACAAGAAGATGGAATTCAATGTTGAGGCTGTGCAAATACCAATTGAAGGGCCAAAAAAGTCATAGGTATTATATTATATTATATTCCTATTTTTTAGATTTGGTTTGTTGGGTTTAGCCCAATATTTTGTAATTAGGATAAATGAGGGTTCTCTCTCAAGGATAAAAACACTTTACACTTTATACTTTACATTACAATTCTCTAATTTAGAATTTGGTACTCTCTTCTCCATCATGAGTGAGTAATTCCCTTTGTTTCTAAGATTGGGGCTATGCCCTTTTACATTCAATAAACACTTGTTCTTACTTCTATTTCATTGAGTGTTGTGATTTGAATCATTAAACTGAGTTTTACTCGTGTGAGTTGTCTGACCAACAAATTACACCTCTTAGATACATTGGGGAAGGACCAAGAGGTGAACCCAACTATTTGACCATTTAGTTATTCAAAATAGAATCCTAATTCACGAGAGTAGTCTTAGGATTCTCAGAGGTTTCTGGAATTCACCTTGGGTTGTGACGAAGCGATTGGATAGAAAGATCAAAATAAAGGATTTGATTGATAACCATACCACGAGAGTAGGTGCGACTTCAATTGAGTACATATGTCGAAGCTCGAGAGAGGATGACACATATCAAAGAGCAATTCACCCTCACAACTTAAAGTTCATGAAAAGGAGCAAAACAAGGATTTGCGAGTGTACAAGCGGTAACCTTTATCCTGGGAACTCTCCCTAAATTAGATTTCAATCATTTTTAATACTTTCATAATTATTCTTGTTAATTTATCAATCGCTAAATTCAATTTTATTTCCTTATTTGAGCTCAAAGCCATCTACTGAGGAGCATATACAAAAGTAGGGAGATGGTATAATAATTATATCAATTCCCAAGGAAGTCTTCGGGGATAATATTGACGAATACGTTGGCATCAATGAAGTCCAGGATGTATATAAACATGATTGTATACAGTGGCGGATCTTGATCTAAATTTTAGAGGGGGCAACAATATTTAACTACAATTTTATTACTAAAATTAATTGAGTAACGATGAATATGAAGGATCATATAAGATAAATTTTTTAGTTATTTCCTTTTCAATATAAATTACTATATAATTTACAAATTTATCTTCTATCTTACTACATAATTTTGTTTGGTTATTTTTGTTGCTGAAAATGATATTTATGTAGTAACTAAACCATAATAGCTAAAATAAGATGAAACAATATATGACTAACGACGAATGATTGAGAATTTGTTTTTGTTATGATTGAGAATTTTTCAAACTTGAATGACTAACGACAGGACAACAAAACTTTGAAATTGATATCTCAAACTAATCTTTTGTTGCTAATTGAAATTCACATAATAGATTTTTGACAAAAATACATATCTTATAAATATTAAATAAATTATAAGCATCATTAGTGTATATATTATCAATACATACATAATATCTTTGATCAAATGTAAAATAGTTACTAACTTAAATGAAATCATATTATTATAAGTAACATCAACATCTACACATGTAAGAATTTTCTTTTATCAATTATGTATAATTTTTTGAAGGATAACACATGTTATACTATATTTATTTATAATCTATAAATGTGTATTTCCATAAAGACGTCATTTGGGTGGATGAAGTGAAGTACAATGTTTTTCCAAAAAATATGTCATTATATATATCACTTTCGATAATTTAAGAGTTTAATAATTAAATACTCAACCATAACCAGTGACACATGAAACAACATAGGATATATTGCTATAGGTAAAGAGGTAAAAAACTAAAAATTCAGGGGGGGCAGTTGCCCCCACCTGCCCTTTACATGTTCCGCCTCTGATTGTATAGGTGCAACTACTATATGTATATATATGAGGTAAATTATGTTTTCTTAACCTCTCACTTTTGCATGGCGGTGTGTTATAATTAACTAACATTTGTGTTATATATATTAGGTACTTGTATGAAAATTTTATTTCGGTAAATAAAAAAAAGGTGATGTTCATATCCCCACACCTTACCGCTTTGGTGTCAAGTGACAAAAATAAGATTGTGGAACAGAGAAGATGCAGATTTATTTCTTGCACCTTTTAATACCGGGATAAAAAAAATTAATTGTCTTTTATATTTATTTCTTTAGTATGTTTGTTGTGCTTAACATTTCCTAACCATGTACATATATTTTGTTAGGCAACATTGGGTTTTGGTTGCCATCAATCAGATCAATAAAGAAATATACTACTTTGACTCATTGGCACACGGTGATCTGAACAAGTACCCCATTATGAAAGATTTTTTTCCTAGGTAAGTGGACTACTCATTTAAAATTTTAGTTACACTTTCACTTTCCTAGTTGTTTAGTAATTAAGTACATTTTCTATTGTTTAGTGCGGTGAGAGTTTACAAAAGCTATAATTGTGCTAGAAACAAGTTACCAAATCACAAAATCAAGTGGACTCATATAAAGGTATTGGCACAAATAATCTCACATAATTATATGTGTAATGTATTCATACTTCAACTAAGGTTATACTTCTTTATTTACTTTATTTTAATTGTAGACCCATTGCCAAAAAAAACAAGGTAGATTGCGGCTATTACGTGCTGAAATTCATGAAGGAGATCATTCAGCAATGACCAGCTAATGAAATCAAGATTGTTGGCAAATCATATACTGATGACGAAGTCAACCAGATTATAGAACAATGGTCAAATTTAGTACTTAGTTCTGTTGACAAATCATAGCTAAATGTATAGTACATTAGTTTTGCACAGATTGTAGCTTAGGGAATTGAATTAATGTTCAATGTAATGTATATGATTTGGTCTATGTAAACATTACAGTGTAATTAATATTCAATATATAAATTCAGTTGAGATTTAGTTGTGTTCATATAGTTGTCATTTGGTGTTTCTGTATGCATTCATTTTGTTGTTATGTTCTGTTTCTGTATGCATTTAGATTATTTTCTATTGTGAATGTAACTGTGTAGAATTAGGAATAATGGTCTTCGATAATGCTTTTTTATGAATTCGTTGTTGTTATACTTGTACAACAGTGCATTTTTAACAATGCGTTGTTGTTACGTTGAATTCAACATCACATTCACAAAAATACATTGTTGAATACTTATCTCTCATTTATTCTCTTTTAGCTATACAACAACACATTCGTAAAAAGCAATGTCGATATGATCAACAAAATTATTTCCTCTGCGCTTAATCGCTTAACATAGTGCTTAATCGATTAATTGTTTGAATGTTATTTATTGCCATTATTAATTGTTCTATATATTTAATTAATTGTCATTAATCAAATGTCATAATGTAATTACTAATTTGAATTTCATTAAAAAAATGGATTACTGAAAAAATTATTATATCTTCCATAGCGTTTCCTTAAAATTGCGCTGTGGAACACTTACCTTCTTTATATTTGAATGGGGAGTTCTTCCATAGCGTTTCCTTAAGATTGTATTGTTAATTATATATCATTGGCAGCGCTATCTTCATTATGCACTGTTGAAGATACTATCAGACCCTAAAAAATTAAAATGTGTCTGTATTCTCACACATTCATCGGCAATCCCAACACTCATTTACTCTCAAAGTCGACCTAGACAATCATTCAACCTCATCATAATTCATCCCTTCAACACCGAAAATCATTCACTCATTCAACACGAAAATAATTCAACACTAATTTCGAAAATCCTTCACTCGTTTAACCTTAAAATCATCATTCACGCATTCAACACCGAATTGAAAGGGAGTTTTTCCTATAGTTATTTGTCTTTTTAATTACATTATATTTAGCTTGTATTGAGTGATTTTACTCATATAGCTTGTATTGAGTGGGGGTTTCCGAGTTCCGACTCATTTAGCTTACGTTATGAGTTAGGATTCCCCTATTTTTATTACATAATAATGCATTTGCTCTGCTTGGTGATCTTAACTCCAAGCTTTAGGGATTTATGCCCATTATATTTTTTTATTAATAGAAAATGGATCGAAAATGGATGAGTGCCAATCGATTGACGAATGGGTAAAATCATTTGTTAGGTGTGCAATTGAGAATGTTGAAAACCCTAATAGAATTGTATGTCCTTGCTTAAGATGTTGTTACTCAAACCGAATTATTCCATATGAAAATAGCGCATATCCACATGGATCACTTAAAAAAATTTATTAAGCATGAACTTGTAGTTGGTTTGCCCAAAATCAAAGTTTTTAAAGAGAAATTATGTCACGCATGTCAAAAAAGCAAAAAAACTAAATTGCATTTTACCTAAGAATATAGTGTCTACTACTAGACCATTAGAATTATTGTACATGGATTTGTTTGTTCCATTAGGACTAAACATTTTGTTGGCAATCACTATGCTCTAGTAATAGTTGATGATTTTTCAAGTTTCACTTGGACATGATGTTTAGCAGATAAAAATGAAGCATTCTATGCATTTTGAAAATATGGAAAATTTGTCCAAAATGAAAAATCTTTGAAAATATCTTCCTTTAGAAGTGATCGTTGGGGAGAATTTCAAAATGCCTTGTTTGAAGAGTTACGTGATGAGGATGCTATCTCACACAACATTTTAGCACATATAAGACCACAATAAAATGATATTGTACGGGAAAAAATAGGTCATTATGGGAACTAGATAGAACACTACTAAACGAAACCAATCTGCCAAAATACTTTTGGGCTATTGTGGTTAGCACTACTAGTTATGTATGTAATCGAGTATTAATAAGAATTATTTTAAAATGAACCCCCATATGAACTTTATAAGGGTAGAAAATCTAAAATTGCTCACTTCCATGTATTTGGCTGTAAATGTTTTGTTATTTATAATGGAAATGACAACCATGGTAAATTTGATGTTAAATCCGATTAGGGAATCTTCCTTGGTTATTCTCTAACAAGTAAAGCATATAGAATTTTCAATAAGGGAACTCTTGCCATTGAAAAATCTATGCATGTTTACGTTGATGATACTAACATACTAACCCCTCTACGATTGAAAAACTTGTTATTATTAGTGAAGACGATGATAGGAATTTTGGAAGTACTTCACAAAAAGAAGTTCCAATTTTTGAAGAACATGATGAATAAGAGCAAGTGATGCCAAATGAGGATCTACCTCAACTTGAAAAGCATGTATACTCTGACCTACCAAATAATGAAGAACTCATAGATATCATCCAATAGACAACATCATTGGAGCCAAAAACATGGGAGTTTCTAACCTTCGTAATCTTAATTATGCATGTTTAAGTATGACTTTTGTTTCTAAAATATAACCATCTAAAATAGATGATTCTATAGATAATGAGCATTGGACTCTTGCCATACATGAATATCTCAATAAATTTGAGAGAAATAAGGTTTAATAACTTGTCCTAAGATCTAAGAATAGACAAGTTGTAGGTACTCGATGTGTTTTCATAAAAAAATCTAATGATTTTGAGAGAAATAAGGTTTGAGAAGTTGTCCCAAAATCTAAGAATAGACAAGTTATAGGTACTCGATGGGTCTTCATAAATAAATTTGATGACAATGACATAATAGTTAGAAATAAGGACAAATTAGTAGAACAAGGATATAATAAAGATGAAGGAATAAATTTCAATGAAAATTGTGCTACTATGACTAGGCTTTGGGCTATCAGATTAAGTTTAGCATATGCGTATTCATTAAACTTTTAGTTATACCAAATGGATGTCAAAAGTGTCATAAAGGAACAACATATGTAGGATTATTGTATCTCAAAGGAAGTGTGTATGATTTTGTAGGATATTATGATTCACACTTTTCTAGATGCAAAACTGAAAGAAAGATTACAAGTGAAACATGTCACATTCTTGGAAATGTCCTAGTCTCATGGTCTTCCAAAAACCAAAAATGTATTGCATTAAGTACTAGTGAGGCTGAATGTATTGCAGTAGGTAGTTATGTACAAGCGTTGTGGCTCAAACAACATTTATGTGACTATATACTAGACTTGGGTTGCATTCCCATTACATGTGGTAACACTAGTGCCATTAATTTAACAAAGAATCCACTAATACATTCTAGAACCAAACACATAGATATAAGGGATCATATGCTTAAAAAGCATGTGCAATTAGAGTTTGTTGATAAACATGATCAACTTGCATACATCTTTACAAGACTCATACCTATAGAAATGTTTTATAAAATTAGAAGAGAAATAGGAATCTTATATTAGGTAGACTTAAAATAAAATATTATGTGTTTATGTTTTCAAAATACGCTTCACAACATGATATATGCTTAATTATATAATAGATTGTGTGCTTATATGAGAAATTTTAGGGTCTGTTTTCTTTGTGAAAATATTTCCTATTTTCGTTTTCAAGAAATGAAAATTTAGAAAATATGTTTTGTTTTATTTGATATATATTTGTTTCCAAAGAATGGAAACAATGAAATGTGTTTGTTTTATAATTTTTCAATACAACTCTATTTCATAGATTATAAAAATATGATTAACTATGTTTATTTTCATAAGTAAACATCAATTTTTAGTAAATTTAAAAAATTAAATGTAAACATTTTTTTTAAACTAACATTTGTCATAAAGTTTAAAAGCATCTTATTATTGAATGACTTTTTATTAAAATTATACTCTCATATACTTATATAACATATCACTAATAATACATTTATTTAGTAAGAAAAATAAAATCTAAAACTAAGTCATTCTATTTTTGAAATACAATTCAAGTATCATCCAACGGAAAAACTACAATTATCAATTATATATAAAGCTTTTCAAGATCTAGGATAACTTTCCCAAATTTGGGTAGCAACAGTGTCATAGACTTCAAGAAATGAAAATTTAGAAAATATGTTTTGTTTTATTTGATATATATTTGTTTCCAAAGAATGGAAACAATGAAATGTGTTTGTTTTATAATTTTTCAATACAACTCTATTTCATAAATTATAAAAATATGATTAACTATGTTTATTTTCATAAGTAAACATCAATTTTTAGTAAATTTAAAAAATTAAATGTAAACATTTTTTTTTAACTAGCATTTGTCATAAAGTTTAAAAGCATCTTATTATTGAATGACTTTTTATTAAAATTATACTCTCATATACTTATATAACATATCACTAATAATACATTTATTTAGTAAGAAAAATAAGATCTAAAACTAAGTCATTCTATTTTTGAAATACAATTCAAGTATCATCCAAAGGAAAAACTACAATTATCAATTATATATAAAGCTTTTCAAGATCTAGGTTAACTTTCCCAAATTTGGGTAGCAACAGTGTCATAGACTTCAACCATTTTAGTTGTTTGTTGAGCATCAACATTGATACCTTGTTGATATACATTCAATCTTTGATCATCAATAATCAAATCTTCTCCACAATATTGACCAAAAAGTCTACATTCACATAGTTTAATCTAATAAAGTTATGTATAGAGCAACAAGCGTTAGGAAATAACCATTATTTCCTAATAAGGTAATTTGGCATCATATTTAAGATAGGGAATCTGGATTTTAGTAATAAAAAACACCTCTCAATAACATTCCTTAACGAAGACTATCTATGATTGAACAATTCTTGTTTACCTCTTGGCTATCGTCCATCATGAAAATCTCACAAATGATATCTCGTCTTTCCGAATGGACCAAGATAGTCAGACATGTTAGGAAATCCATAATCAACAACATAAAGTTGATCTACAAAATAAATATAATACCTATAGAATAACTTATAACTGCTAAAAAACATTAGTGATATTGAAAGAATATTTTACCTCCAATGGATTTTGGAAAATCATTTACAGGAGTCAAAGCATCTAAAAATACTCTTGACTTATTTTATGTTCCTTCCCAACCAGAATGAACAAATGTGAATAGCATATCAAAATTACACACTACCAATACATTTTTGTTTTACCAAAACTTTTCTTCCATGAAATGTTGTTTGTTTTGATGTTGGAGCCCAAGCAGATACATGTGTGCCATCAATTGCACCATTGCATTTCTAAGTTGAAAACATAAATAATAATTTAGTACAAAAACGAATGTAAATATATTAATTATTTAAAGTCTAGAAATTTACCTTCGGGAAATACTTTTGGATTCCTCTTATGTATGGAGGTATTGTAATTTGATTTCTTGGTATGGTGATTGTTCTATCCAACTTGCAAATTGCTCTTAAAACTCTTTTAAACCATTTACTTACGGTATGTAGAGAATGTTGTAAGTGTTCAACAACAACTTGATGATGAATATTATGGCATATGATGATTAAGAACATTGGAAATCCTTCTACACACTTTTCTGCCATCACTTAAATTTCCAACATCCTTTACAATATCACAAAAATTCAAAAACACGTTTTTTCTCATTCTAAAATTGTCATAATTTCTACCTTCATGGCCAGCCATAACGTCAAGAGTATACATCTTGCTAGTCAATAAAGAAATCATGCATGGTGTCTTACTAATAAAACTTCTCTCATATTCCGTAATAAATGAAACTATAATTAAATCTTCAACATCATCATCCAATTCACTTGATTTCGTAATAGAACTAGTTGACATAATTACCTACTAAAATAAATAGTTAAGTTTACTAGTGTAAAAAATATATAATATTTATAATAAATGAAATCATGAAATAACATTGAAATAATTGACAAGTAATGATATATGTTCACGTCATCAGAAATAGCATTCAAACAGTATATACATTGCAAATTGGCATCTTATACTATTGACACTTTCAAACAATAATAAAGGGTATGCCAGTTTTACTACAACAAGGATCATTATTGTATCATAGTAAATGACTACTATAAAACCCATATCATTACCATCTAATGAATTGAATATCTAACCAATAACATTAAGTCAATAACAATCCAATGCTAGAAATCTAAGTAAGAAAATAAAATGCTTAAAATGAAAGATAAAGTCACCAATTAAGTAAAATGCATAAATACTACTCTAGAGATGCTAGCCATTCCTTCCTCCTTGAAGGCAACATAATAACAAATATGCTTTTCCACACCTTTTCTGCAAACTTCACCACTGAGGCATTATAAATTTTACTAGAATCATGGTCTATTGAGTCAAGAAGTTCCATACATATTTCTATAGAGTAAGGATCAGATATTGGGCTAGCATCTTTAGCAATTGATGTTTTATATTGTCTAGCCTTGACTCTTGATTCTTTTGCCCTTATACTTACTGTATTAGTCCATTTGTCTTAGGTTGCTTCTAATTTGTCTATTCTATAAGTTTTTGCTTATTTGTGTCGAGGCTCCCTTGAAGAGCTTATTATTTTTGTTATTGCCAATTTCTTGTAAATCATCTCCATCAATATCAATAGTATCACAATCAATATGCACACCTTTTGAAAGAAAGTCTTCCTCTATTTCTTTCTCTTCATCTGAGGTTGGTGACTCTGTAGTAGAGGCTTGACTTAATTTCTCAATAATAGTGCTAGAATTGAATATCGCACCAACAATATCATAACCATGTTCAAATCCATGCCTCTTAATCTGTTTGTAGAATCTTCCTTTTTGGAAAGTATAACTAAAACCCTTTAATACCATGTAAATAAAAAAAATTAAGAAAATATCATAAAGATACTATTTAATATTTGAAATAAAAGTTTTCATACTCAATACATTTCTTCTCATACTTCTTCTGGAGCATTAAATTTATTAGCTTCACAATCC
The DNA here is from genome assembly GCF_001865875.1 of Lupinus angustifolius. Taxonomy (NCBI): domain Eukaryota; kingdom Viridiplantae; phylum Streptophyta; class Magnoliopsida; order Fabales; family Fabaceae; genus Lupinus; species Lupinus angustifolius. The sequence continues at coordinate 4,637,355 of NC_032023.1, read as the reverse complement.
CATGTAACTCTTGTACGAGGTAGTAATATTGAAATTCACGATGTTGTTGGTGTAGTCAGTTAAAATTTCCTTTAATCTTATCTACACCATAATTTTCTCCAGTAACCTTCACCAATTAATTGTTTATATCTTCCCAAATTGGTGTTTTTAATGTTGATCCTTGCAATAGTTTCTTCTTCACTCGATCAAAAATTATTGCAATGAATGTCTTTGTATTTTGGATTGTCCAATCCATGTTCTCTCCCTTCTCAATTTTTAATCCCATGTATGGTAAACCAGATGCCCATAAAAATACATTAATGTAATTGAATAAAAACAAAAATCACATTCAAGTTAATGATATCCATAAATTCATGATTCAATTCAATAGTCAACTATTAAATAGCCAAAATCATGATTCAATTGCAGTTATATGTTTTGCAAACAAACTATAGGAAGCAAAAAAATCCAATAAGTGCACACTAGAATGCAATAAACTCTGCACATAATTTTTATTGAAGTGATGAGTGTGAAATTATGCTACATTTGCATTGCATTTAACTTGCATTTTAGGACATAATTAGGACTTTAGGATTGTTTTTAGCTTTATTTCTCTTTGTTCGGGTTGAGCGGGTGTTTTTGGCTATGTTGTGTAGTTTGTATGGATTAAATCCAAAAGGAGTAGAGATTGCGTACAAGAAGATGGAATTCAATGTTGAGGCTGTGCAAATACCAATTGAAGGGCCAAAAAAGTCATAGGTATTATATTATATTATATTCCTATTTTTTAGATTTGGTTTGTTGGGTTTAGCCCAATATTTTGTAATTAGGATAAATGAGGGTTCTCTCTCAAGGATAAAAACACTTTACACTTTATACTTTACATTACAATTCTCTAATTTAGAATTTGGTACTCTCTTCTCCATCATGAGTGAGTAATTCCCTTTGTTTCTAAGATTGGGGCTATGCCCTTTTACATTCAATAAACACTTGTTCTTACTTCTATTTCATTGAGTGTTGTGATTTGAATCATTAAACTGAGTTTTACTCGTGTGAGTTGTCTGACCAACAAATTACACCTCTTAGATACATTGGGGAAGGACCAAGAGGTGAACCCAACTATTTGACCATTTAGTTATTCAAAATAGAATCCTAATTCACGAGAGTAGTCTTAGGATTCTCAGAGGTTTCTGGAATTCACCTTGGGTTGTGACGAAGCGATTGGATAGAAAGATCAAAATAAAGGATTTGATTGATAACCATACCACGAGAGTAGGTGCGACTTCAATTGAGTACATATGTCGAAGCTCGAGAGAGGATGACACATATCAAAGAGCAATTCACCCTCACAACTTAAAGTTCATGAAAAGGAGCAAAACAAGGATTTGCGAGTGTACAAGCGGTAACCTTTATCCTGGGAACTCTCCCTAAATTAGATTTCAATCATTTTTAATACTTTCATAATTATTCTTGTTAATTTATCAATCGCTAAATTCAATTTTATTTCCTTATTTGAGCTCAAAGCCATCTACTGAGGAGCATATACAAAAGTAGGGAGATGGTATAATAATTATATCAATTCCCAAGGAAGTCTTCGGGGATAATATTGACGAATACGTTGGCATCAATGAAGTCCAGGATGTATATAAACATGATTGTATACAGTGGCGGATCTTGATCTAAATTTTAGAGGGGGCAACAATATTTAACTACAATTTTATTACTAAAATTAATTGAGTAACGATGAATATGAAGGATCATATAAGATAAATTTTTTAGTTATTTCCTTTTCAATATAAATTACTATATAATTTACAAATTTATCTTCTATCTTACTACATAATTTTGTTTGGTTATTTTTGTTGCTGAAAATGATATTTATGTAGTAACTAAACCATAATAGCTAAAATAAGATGAAACAATATATGACTAACGACGAATGATTGAGAATTTGTTTTTGTTATGATTGAGAATTTTTCAAACTTGAATGACTAACGACAGGACAACAAAACTTTGAAATTGATATCTCAAACTAATCTTTTGTTGCTAATTGAAATTCACATAATAGATTTTTGACAAAAATACATATCTTATAAATATTAAATAAATTATAAGCATCATTAGTGTATATATTATCAATACATACATAATATCTTTGATCAAATGTAAAATAGTTACTAACTTAAATGAAATCATATTATTATAAGTAACATCAACATCTACACATGTAAGAATTTTCTTTTATCAATTATGTATAATTTTTTGAAGGATAACACATGTTATACTATATTTATTTATAATCTATAAATGTGTATTTCCATAAAGACGTCATTTGGGTGGATGAAGTGAAGTACAATGTTTTTCCAAAAAATATGTCATTATATATATCACTTTCGATAATTTAAGAGTTTAATAATTAAATACTCAACCATAACCAGTGACACATGAAACAACATAGGATATATTGCTATAGGTAAAGAGGTAAAAAACTAAAAATTCAGGGGGGGCAGTTGCCCCCACCTGCCCTTTACATGTTCCGCCTCTGATTGTATAGGTGCAACTACTATATGTATATATATGAGGTAAATTATGTTTTCTTAACCTCTCACTTTTGCATGGCGGTGTGTTATAATTAACTAACATTTGTGTTATATATATTAGGTACTTGTATGAAAATTTTATTTCGGTAAATAAAAAAAAGGTGATGTTCATATCCCCACACCTTACCGCTTTGGTGTCAAGTGACAAAAATAAGATTGTGGAACAGAGAAGATGCAGATTTATTTCTTGCACCTTTTAATACCGGGATAAAAAAAATTAATTGTCTTTTATATTTATTTCTTTAGTATGTTTGTTGTGCTTAACATTTCCTAACCATGTACATATATTTTGTTAGGCAACATTGGGTTTTGGTTGCCATCAATCAGATCAATAAAGAAATATACTACTTTGACTCATTGGCACACGGTGATCTGAACAAGTACCCCATTATGAAAGATTTTTTTCCTAGGTAAGTGGACTACTCATTTAAAATTTTAGTTACACTTTCACTTTCCTAGTTGTTTAGTAATTAAGTACATTTTCTATTGTTTAGTGCGGTGAGAGTTTACTAAAGCTATAATTGTGCTAGAAACAAGTTACCAAATCACAAAATCAAGTGGACTCATATAAAGGTATTGGCACAAATAATCTCACATAATTATATGTGTAATGTATTCATACTTCAACTAAGGTTATACTTCTTTATTTACTTTATTTTAATTGTAGACCCATTGCCAAAAAAAACAAGGTAGATTGCGGCTATTACGTGCTGAAATTCATGAAGGAGATCATTCAGCAATGACCAGCTAATGAAATCAAGATTGTTGGCAAATCATATACTGATGACGAAGTCAACCAGATTATAGAACAATGGTCAAATTTAGTACTTAGTTCTGTTGACAAATCATAGCTAAATGTATAGTACATTAGTTTTGCACAGATTGTAGCTTAGGGAATTGAATTAATGTTCAATGTAATGTATATGATTTGGTCTATGTAAACATTACAGTGTAATTAATATTCAATATATAAATTCAGTTGAGATTTAGTTGTGTTCATATAGTTGTCATTTGGTGTTTCTGTATGCATTCATTTTGTTGTTATGTTCTGTTTCTGTATGCATTTAGATTATTTTCTATTGTGAATGTAACTGTGTAGAATTAGGAATAATGGTCTTCGATAATGCTTTTTTATGAATTCGTTGTTGTTATACTTGTACAACAGTGCATTTTTAACAATGCGTTGTTGTTACGTTGAATTCAACATCACATTCACAAAAATACATTGTTGAATACTTATCTCTCATTTATTCTCTTTTAGCTATACAACAACACATTCGTAAAAAGCAATGTCGATATGATCAACAAAATTATTTCCTCTGCGCTTAATCGCTTAACATAGTGCTTAATCGATTAATTGTTTGAATGTTATTTATTGCCATTATTAATTGTTCTATATATTTAATTAGTTGTCATTAATCAAATGTCATAATGTAATTACTAATTTGAATTTCATTAAAAAAATGGATTACTGAAAAAATTATTATATCTTCCATAGCGTTTCCTTAAAATTGCGCTGTGGAACACTTACCTTCTTTATATTTGAATGGGGAGTTCTTCCATAGCGTTTCCTTAAGATTGTATTGTTAATTATATATCATTGGCAGCGCTATCTTCATTATGCACTGTTGAAGATACTATCAGACCCTAAAAAATTAAAATGTGTCTGTATTCTCACACATTCATCGGCAATCCCAACACTCATTTACTCTCAAAGTCGACCTAGACAATCATTCAACCTCATCATAATTCATCCCTTCAACACCGAAAATCATTCACTCATTCAACACGAAAATAATTCAACACTAATTTCGAAAATCCTTCACTCGTTTAACCTTAAAATCATCATTCACGCATTCAACACCGAATTGAAAGGGAGTTTTTCCTATAGTTATTTGTCTTTTTAATTACATTATATTTAGCTTGTATTGAGTGATTTTACTCATATAGCTTGTATTGAGTGGGGGTTTCCGAGTTCCGACTCATTTAGCTTACGTTATGAGTTAGGATTCCCCTATTTTTATTACATAATAATGCATTTGCTCTGCTTGGTGATCTTAACTCCAAGCTTTAGGGATTTATGCCCATTATATTTTTTTATTAATAGAAAATGGATCGAAAATGGATGAGTGCCAATCGATTGACGAATGGGTAAAATCATTTGTTAGGTGTGCAATTGAGAATGTTGAAAACCCTAATAGAATTGTATGTCCTTGCTTAAGATGTTGTTACTCAAACCGAATTATTCTAAATGAGTTAAAAGTTCATTTAGTGTGTCACGGTATTGATCAAAGTTACACATGATGGATAAGATATGGTAAGAAGAGAGACATTATGGATTGTGATGATGAGATGCATATGAAAGACAACTACAAAAATGCATATGAAGACGATCGTTTCGAGGAAATGGCAAACGTTATCGAAGAGGATCTTCAGGACTGTCCTGAGATGTTTCAGCGGTTGATAAGTGATGCTGAGAAACCATTATATGATGTTGTACTAAATTCACAAGATTGGTAGTTGTGTCAAGATTGTACAAGTTGAAATATGTTAATGGATGGGTTGTAAGAGTTTCACCGACTTGCTTGCACTTCTGAAGGATATGTTGCCGGAAGATAATGTGCTCCCTTCTCAAACCTATGACGCAAAACAAATGGTACCCTCCATGGACATGGACTTCACTAGGATAATGTTGGGTACGAATAAAGTATGATTACACCTAGAGGGGGTGAATAGGTGTCATGGATCACTAGTCCCACTTTTTCGATGTTTATGCAGAATTCAAAGTTGTTGCAGTTAACTGATTATCAACAGGGTTAATTGATTAAAGTCATTTCACTTAATCGATTATTATCATAACATTCATCGATTATCCTAATTGTTTTACTTTGAAAATTAGTTTTCTCGCTTCGTAAAAACCGTGATAATTCTTGATCTTTACTATCCTAAGATTGATTCTTGACTAACAACAGATTAACACAGCAAGCAATTAATCACAGTAATCTAATCAAAACAGGAAACAATAAAGATTGAATTATAAAGAGATAGGGATAGAGAAAATTTGCTCGAGGGTTTTTATCCTAGTTCGTTTGCAGTCCAGTGCAAACTACATCCACTCCTCCCGGTTGATCTAGGAGATTTTCTTCACTAATCAGAAACACAATTTACAACCACACTTCCAATACAACGAGATAGAAACTTCCTTCTTGAGACCGATGAGCCACAAATCTCGGTTTGACCCCTTATCTACGCCTACTTGGATACCACACCTTTCGCTCAATTTGCCCCCAGCCGAAACTCTTGCTCGAATCAAGACTTTCTATCTAATGAAGACTGCTAATTCTCAACCTGTGATGATACCACACATTACGAGAATTTTTCTCAATTTCAGAACTTTTGCCAAGTTACTTTGCACACTAGAATGTGTGGATTACAACTCTATAATCGGCTCTAATCACCCTTGACAGAAAGATCTCACAAACACAGCCCTAAGACTTAATTAGGAAATCATGCAAGGAATGTTTTCAATTGAATGAAAAATGGTTCTGCTCAATGAAAATATTTTTCTCTCTTTTCTCTCTATTCTCTCTATTCTCTCTTTTTTCACTCTTGAAGCTCATGCAAGAAAACTCAAAGATACATCAAGATAGCTTTGAAACTTTTTAGCACAGTGAATCTTTGATTCTTTCTCTCATATTTTTTTTTTCTTGCTTACTGAAGGTGAAGAGAAATCTATTTTAAAAACGGAATGGATTTTGTTTCAAACTAACAGAATTAGCTCATAACTGATATAACAGATATTAATCGATTAAATTGTCATGTTAATCGATTAACAGGTTTTTGAAAATAGACTTTCAATTATGGCTTAATCGATTAAAATATTACTTAATCGATTAATACACAGAAATCCTGGGAGGTTAGCTACAGTAACTCCATTTAATCAATTATGACTTTCCTTAATCGATTAAGGATTTCACCAGGACTTAATCGATTACAAACTGGGTTAATCGATTAAATTCATTAAAAATGTTTTCAATCTTTAAAATGGTACACACCCTATATGATGAATGGTCATGCAATCATGATTTTAGAAATGATTAAACCTTTATGCATAAAATCATGTATGCTAAATGCAAATGGATAAGTGTTACTTATCATATATTTATGTGTTGATAGTATGCCTCATTTTATGTGATTTTTATTTTAGACTCTTTGTGAGACACTTCCATCTTGGGTTTACCTACACTAAGACTAAATACTAGGCAATCATCTTAGGACTCTAGAATGTAAAAAGATAATCCTAGATTCTATGACAATGACCTTGAGTTCTTGGTATGTTGTTTGTTGAGATGTCCAAGTCTTCAAGCTTCCATGTAAGAACTTGTCTTCACCAAAACTTCGTAGATCGGTTATAATGCCATCCTTTGACTAATTGCCATTTCAGATACATGCTTGTGAAAATGATTGTATCTTATTTTTTAATGATTATGTTTCATTAAAATTTTGTCCTAAATGTAATGCATCACGATATAAGAAGGAAGACTCAATTCCGAAAAAGGTTGTATAGTATTTTCCTATCAAATCAAGATTAAAGCGTATGTTTAGCAATGCCAAAGATGCAAATAAGTTGACATGGCATGATGAAGAAAGGATTAAAGATGACAAGATTCGGCATCCTACACATTCTCCTCAATGGATAAAAATTGATCACGACTATCCTAGTTTTGGTCAAGAATCAAGAAATCTACGTCTTGGATTGTCAACGGATGGAATTAACCCACATAGTGTTCAAAGTTGCTCCCACAGTACATGGCCAGTGATGTTGGTGATATACAACCTATCTCCTTCTCTGTGCATGAAGCGCAAATATGTGATGTTATCTATATTAATTTCTAGACCTAAACAACTAGGAAATGACATAGACATATATTTGGCTCCATTAATTGAAGACTTGAAGCAAATGTGGGAGACATGCATAAATGTATATGATGCGTATAGGGAAGAAAGCTTCAACTCGAGGGTTTTGTTTTTCGGCACAATCAATGATTTCCCTGCATATGGTAATCTGTCTAGATATAGTACAAAAGGACATTTTGCATGTCTTGTATGTGACAATACTCATTCAATGAGGTTTGAACACTATAAGAACACCTTCCTTGGCCATTGTAGATCTTTTCCTTCAGATCATCACTATCGATGATGGAGAAAAGCATTTGATGGAAACAATGAAGAAAGTCGTGCTCCATTGTCGTTGAGAGGTGACCAATTATTTCAAAAACTAAAGGGTTTGAATACTAACTTTGGTAAACCTTTTGCAAAAGAAATTGTCACAAGTGGGTGGAAGAAAAGGTCAATCTTCTTTGAATTGAGTTCATTATATGTCAGACATTTCTTCGATATTATGCATATTGAAAAAAAATGTGTTTGAGAGTCTCCTTGGTACCTTACTCAATGTCCCTAGTAAGACCAAAGATGGCTTGAAGGAAAGGTTGGACTTGGTTAGTATGGGAATAAGAAAGGAATTGGGGTCGATAATGAAAGGAAAATGTACATTTCTACCTCCAACAGTTTATACTTTGTTGAGGAAGGAGAAAATGGAATTTTGTAAATTCATTCACTGTGTTAAAGTTTCAGAGGGGTACTTTTCCAACATTCAAAACCTCGTATCAATGAAAAACCTCAAGTTAAAAGATCTTAAGTCTCATGATTTTCATGTACTTATGGAGCATTTCTTGCCTATTGGAATACGCTCAATTCTACCTAAAAACGTTTGAGGAACCATAACTATGTTATGCTTCTTCTTCAAGGCAATTTGTAGCAAAGTGATTGACCCTGAGAAATTACTTGCATTGCAAAGACAAATTACTTGGACTTTGTGTGAGCTTGAAATGTATTTCCCACCTTCTTTTTTTGACATAATGGTCCATCTAAGCATTCATCTTGTTCGAGAGACACAACTATGTGGCCCTTACTATATGAGATGGATGTACCCCTTTGAGCGTTATATGAAGACATTAAAAGGGTGTGTGAAGAATCGATCAAGACTAGAGGTTGTATTGTCCAGCGATATGTTGTTGTAGAAGCTCTTGATTTTTGTACCGGATACCTTACCGAAGGTGATTTCATGGGCATTCCAAAGCCTCGATATGCAAAAAAACATTTGGTGAAGGTATTACTGGGAAAGAAATATTGACTATAACAAGAACCAAATTGGAGCAAGCGCACTTATATGTTTTACATAATGCTGACGAGGTTGAACCATATGTTAAAACACACAAGGAAATGCTAAGGAAGTCTTACCCAAGTAAGAATGAAAATTGGATTTCCAAAGAGCATAATTGGTGTTTCATAAAGTGGCTAAAAAATCACATTGATGAGGAGCTAAATATAAATGCACATTCAGTTTCCGAAAGATTGAAATGGTTAGCCAATGGTCCAAGCATTCATGTCTTATCCTACATTAGTTACCTAATTAATGGGTTCATATTTTATACGATAAGCAAGATGATCAAAGTCAAATGCAAAATAGTGGTGTGACTCTTGTCGCTCGAACTTTACACATGTCAAGTGCAAAAGATAGAAACTCAATATATGCGAACATGTCATACTTTTGAGTGATTGAACGAATATGGGAATTGAATTACACAATGTTTCGGATGCCGGGTTTTTATTGTATATGGGTTGATAACAATAATGGCTTCCGATTTGATGAGTTAGGGTTCATGCAGGTGGATCTTAATACCCCAGGATATAAAGATGAGTCATTTATTCTAGAATCACAAGCTCAACAAGTATTCTATGTTAGTGATCCAACTGATATGAAATGGTTCATTGTTCTTTTAACTAACAAAATAATCATCAATAATATTGATGACCAAGAATATGAAGACATTGATGAAGATGATCCTTTTTTGGGGACATATCAGTCGCGTGAGAGCGGGCCAACTACGGATGACGATTTATATACAAGAGATGATCACGATGAAAGGTTTTGGGTAAATCAATATGCTCCTTCAAACAAAGATGACCCTACAAGACAAAAACAATCAAAGAAAAGGAAAAAGTAGATTCAAGTAGTCTTTGGATAATTATAGCTTAATTTTAATTGTTTGTAATTTGTATAATATTGTTTCTTTGTAATTTGTGTGCTGTTTTTATTTGTAATTATGTACTCTGTCAAAACATAATTGGCATGATATTCATTGTTTGTATTTTGTATTGTATTGATGTTAATAAAACAAACTTATGACCTGTATTAATGTGTCTGTGTTGTTCAGAATGTATAAATATCTGTGTTATTGAGAATGTTTGTTCTGCTAATAAATGTATATGCATGTATTAATTTATACAAATCAACAGCGAATTCTAGGGGAAACCCTAGCATGCAATATTGTAAAGGATAACTACAACATCGCTTTTTACAGAAAGCATTGTTGTACATTATTAATACAACAGCGCAATGTGTGTGATGCGTTGTTGTATTAAGGTGTTGTTTGAGAAAATTTACGAATAATACAACAGCGCTTTTCTGTTATTGTGCTGTTAAATATATGAACTTCAACAACGCAACAATAAGCGCTTTGAAATTTTTTGAGACTATTTTAGGTATTTTCTTTTTTAAAGGACTAAACTGGTAAGATCGAAAAATATGAGGGACTAAAATGAGTAATTACTCTAAAAACAATAACTAAAACAGAGTTGGTTGCCAACAACACTACACAATATAATATAATAGAATCAGTAAACACATCCGAACAAATGGACAACTAAGAAAGACTAATACCTTACAAAGTTCATTTGCACATTTAACTAAACACAAAACATGCACCCTTTAATCAATTAAAAATAAATATACAATGGATGACCTCATCAACACAACATAGTCATTATTTTATAATCTGAATAGAAGTATAAAGTGGCAAACACAATATAGAGATACCCAATTTCAAATAGCTTGAAAGATTAAATATTTTAATGAACAAACTTGTGGGTTTCAATTAGAAAGGAATGCATGATAAGAGGTTCTTATAATGTATTCATAAACTGGGGTAGAAAAGTGGACACTGTGTAGTGTGGTTAGGTGTTGAAAAAGAGAAAACAAGTAAAAAATGAAAGATATATATCTTGGTTGAGGTTGAACAAAAGCCAACCAGAATCATGCAAGACAAAAACAGAAGTTTCAAGGTCATAAGTGCTACAAAATATCAATGGGAATGAGGAGTATCTGATTAGTGAGAGACAAAATGATGTTGTTAAATAGTGCACTTTCATAACCTTCCCTTTTGATTCCATTTCTCACGTTCCCAGAGTTTTCACGAAAAATGGTGGAAACAACTTTTCCATGTTTCTAAATTTTCAGCATTTCAAAGAAATGTTTTTAGAAAACATTTTCACTTATAACTAAGCAAACATATTATTAACCATATTATCTATTTTAAAAAAACATGAAAATGAGAAAATGGGTAAAACAAACATACCCTTAATTTTTTAAGGGGACCGATTACCCTACCAGGATAACAGATTATTGGGTATTGGGGATTTCCAAAAATCCTCGAACATGAGTGAGTAACCGATTACTCACTAGGAGTAATCAATTACTTTGAAAAACAACAGGACTAGTAATTAGTTTCTCGGTGTGAATACCTATTTTTACGACCCAGAAAAAGCCTAAAACCTTTTTTTCAAAATAATTTTCACAAAAATAAATACATAGATTTTTAAAAACAAATTAAATATATATGCATGTAGAAACCCACTTCTTTTTTTCTAGAAATGCAAAATAAATAAAGTATTTTTATTATTTATTTTTTAGAATTTATATTATAAAAATAAATAAAATATAATTAAAAAGATTTTTTATTAAGTTTTATAATTAAATTCGAATTTATGAAAAAATAGGTAAATGAGATATTCTAAATATCTAATTTAAATTCCAAATAAACAATAAAATATTTTTAATTTTTTCAAAAATATAATTTTAAATAATTAAAAATTATTCAAAAGATATTTTTTATTATTTAATTTGAATATATAGAAATTTAATAAATAAACCAAATTTAAAATGTATTTTAATGAAAAGAATTAGAAAAAAACACCAAGTCAAATCTGACTTGGTGGGTGCATACTAATATGGGATTGTGGGTTAGTAGATATTAAATTTTTTAGCAATTTGTTAGGATTAGGTTAGGTTAAAAAAAATTATAAATATGTGTTATTAGTAATAGGTTAAGGTTCTTCTTTGTTTGTGAAAAAAAAAACTATAGAGAGAAATATTGCCAATAGTGAGAGAAAGTAAAAACAAAAAGAAAGAGAGAGAGAGTGAATAACCCGTGCGATCTAGTGTGCAAAAGAGCAAGCGAAGCAGTTTGCACAAGAGCAAGAGAAGCCGTGTGCACTCATCCTCAACGCCATCGGATCAATCATCATTGCAGGCAACACCATTGACCAATAACCAGCACCAATCAGTGAGCGACAACCAGGCAAGTGTAACCTTCCACGGGTGTACGCGTCACCCGGGATCCAGACACCTCCACTCTAGCGTGTGATCGGGTGTGGACGTGTGCATCACAGACACCGTTCACCCACTCATCCAACGAATCTGGTTGCAACAAACAGAGGGTGCAAAATCCTTTCTTGGACGCGATCGCACCTAATCAGAGCCCTTCCAGCATTCCTTCCAGTGTGCATAGGTGCATGCTAAGCGTGGTGCAACCGTCCCCTCCAGCCAGCCACAGACCGACACGTGGTGCAAATCCAACTCAAGCACTCTAGGCGCGACACGTGGAAAGTGTAAGTACTCCTCATCCGCATAGGATCACAGTCCTAACAGGTTTATTATGTTTTTCTCTTTTACTTATATTTGTATTAATTTATGCAATTCAACCATAATTTTCTAATAAATAATTTTTTAATATATCTTAGAAATCGACTGACATAAATAAAATAAAATAATTTTTTTAGATATATAGATAAAAATAATAAAAGCAAAATGTGGTAAAAACCCTTTAAGGTAGCCACTAATCAAATTTGTTTTATGCCTTATTTTTAATAGTTAATTAATTTAATTTTTTATACTGTAATCATATAAAAAATAATTGTTATTAATAAATGGTCACAACATTTTTTAATTTAAAATTATTTTAACAAAAATTGTTTGATTTAAAAAGGCTTTTACATAACATTACCAATGTTTATAGTAAAAAGTATAATTTATTTTTGGGATTAATCAAGGGATTGAGGCAGGTCGTGTTAACACTTTTTGTCATCATATCATCCTTGAACGGTCGTGTTACGACGCTTCTTTTCATTAGATTAATTCCTAATTAATAATAAAAATCCAAAAAATATATTGTAATTATTTTCAAACCTTTTTAAAATGGGATGCAGTGTAGACATTAGTTTTTATTACTTCGCCCTTTTTAAAGAGTTAATTATTTTCAAACAAACCATTTTCAAATTTGAACTACGTAGTCTTGATTTCCTAAAATGTTTAGGGGTACGTAGGAGCAAGTAATCTTGTCAGACGTAAAAATAAAAATAAATATTTTGTTTTATACAATCTAATTTTAATAAACTAAGGGTATTTAAATCATACAATTGGCAAGGGTACCGTTTAATTACGGGCGGACGATGTGCTTATACATTCCTCAATCTGTAATCGATTCCCGAACCTGGATATCACAATCCAAAAGTCCAATTTGATTGGACATAGAATATTTTTCTATAATTTTAACCATAAAATGTAGTAGCGACTCTAAGAGGTCACGTAACTGAAAATCAGGGCGCGACAACTGGCAACTCTGCTGGGGACTTTTTTTAGAGAGTCAGGCCTAGTTATAGCCATTTGCATTCATTTAAATACCTTTTTTTTTTACTTTTCTTTGGCTATTATTTTTAACAATAATAAACAATAGTAACGAAATAGTTGTTTATACAAGTTTATTTATAGCTTTAATTTAATATTATCGTATATACTTACCATTTTTTATGCAGCTTTGGGGTGGAGGTTTATTTTTTTTTTTAAATTTCACTTCCTCACACACTCACAGTACACTTGAGTTACACACACGTATGCCCTATACCCAGGTTGTTAGAGTTTAAGATTAAGATAAGAGGGACATGTGCTTTACCGATGTTGGACTTGTCTCTTGGTCTTAGCATAATGGACCACCCAAATTGTCTCGGTACTGTGAGTTGGACGCTCAAGGGGCTTGACTCGTCCTATTTCTAACCTACGATATTGGGACTCTTTTCTTTCAAGACGGGAGGAAATTTGGTGACCTAGAAGTCTAGATCCTTTATCCAGTCACTTTAATGAGACTTAATACATTGCCATAGGGTTGTGTGACTGTTAGTCTATCTAAATCCTATAAGTATACCATGTGTAGGACACTAGAAGGAAATTATGTCCACCCCATTCTACATCCATACATGCATAAAATGAGATTTAACATTCTAAATGATTTCAAAATGCATCATTCTTGTTATTTATCTATAATTGCATACCCACAAAACGGTTTCGTACCCTAGGATAGATTTTTCTTTCAAAAAAAAATAATAACATAAATTTTGCAAAACTTTAGGGGTTATGCCCCAAAATATATTCATCACTCCCAATGATGGGCCTCAAACCCTAAGATAAGTTTTGTCCACTTTTAAAAAAGAACTTAGACTAAGCCTTGGCAATATAATGAATGTCTATCCTAACATGGTATTTAGTTTATATTATAATGGGCTATATTATCTCACAATATAGGGTCAACCACCCTAAAAGAGGGATTTACACCATTTCATATCATAAATTAATCATGACATATGTTATTGGATTAATCATATCATAAATAATTACATATATCATTTCATTAATCATATCAAAATTATTGAATGTCTCATTGCATATCCATTTATCATTTTTTTTGTTTTATATAAACAATTTTAATCACATTTAATAGACATGCACATTTTCAGCTAAAGGTTCTTCGGTATAGCAAGAATGGAGGCTATTTTTAAAACTATGGGTTCTAACAACTCTCTCTCAGCCAAAAATAAAGTGAAGTTCGAATTGCAGAACTTTCATGTGGGCCATTTGGTGGAGCTTCTTGCCAAAGTCCCTAAAGATATTATGAGTCAGTTTGCAAAGGAGTATGGTAAATTGGCAGATCTCCTTCTCTTCCTATTGATGCTGGTGCTTTAGATGCTATGGGAGCCATGGAAAAATATTGGAATACATCCCTGCGGATTTTTGATTTTCCAAATGTAGATGCTTCTCCAACAATTGAAGAGTATGACATTCTTTTGGACATCCACTAAACAGTCGACTTAAGGTATACTTGTTCACTGGCATACAGAATGTTATTGAAGGTCTCCATGAAGAATTGATAGGTGTCCGTCCAGATGCATCCCACATCATCAAGAAAGGGCCTTCTTATGGATTGAAGTGGAGTTTTCTGAAAAAGCATCTTGATCAAGTGGTGGAGAAAGAAGATTGGAATTTGTTTAAACCAGCATTTGCATTAGCAATCTATGACAGACTCATCTTTTCTATTCACAGTGATATGATGGACCAAGGTGCGATCAATGTCTTGGTCAAGTTCAGAAAGTTCGGAGTCAACCTAATTCATGTCGTGCTAGTAGATACTTTTCTCGCCCTCCAGAGAAGTCTCGAAAAGGGTATCCATAAAATCAGAAGTTGTGCATAGTTGTAGTATGTATGGATGGTGACAAGGTTCAAGCATCATCGATATCCATATTGGACCATCAATCCTCTTCGTCGATTCAGAAACACAAAGCTCCAGCCTATGTAGCTATCTAACTAGGAGACACTATTCAGAGAAGTCACCTCTAGAAAGTTTGGGACTAAATGCACTATGTACGATAAGCAGGACAAAATCAAGTACTATGTAGAACCTATCCAATATGGTGCTCCTGGGACCACGAGGATGCATTACTATCACCCTCGCTTTAGTACTTGGATAGATGAAATGGGGCGTGATGTTAGTCCCTTATGAGCAATTGTGTAACGCCCCGAAAATTACTCCAACAATATTGCCCAAAAATGGGTACATTTTTTTGTTTTGTAATGTAAAACTCCTTTCTTTACATTTGACTCTTTTTCAGGACATCACGTTAAGTAACCTAAACTGCGGAAAAGACAACAATCGTTACCTATAGGTAACTAAAAGCCACTTAATATATCGTGGAATAATTCTGTATTGAAATACATAAAACGTTTATACAAAAACCAAAGCGGAAATACAATCTTTGTCCAAACTTAAATATACATAACAGACTGCTTTTTTCATCACATTAAAAGTACCCTACACAGATACCCGCCTCAAAAGCAAAATGGAAATGGAAATGACTACTAGTGACTAGCTTTGGCATTAGCGAGTGTGCTAGGACACTCGTTGGGGTCATCCTCCATCTCAAAATCGAAGGAGAGGTCCACCACCTCAATGGAGTCTTCTATACAGACTAACTCCACACAGTCCTCCTCTTCGGCTTCCAGCTCCAGATAGAAGTCACCAATGTTGTTGGGGATAGTCGAATAACTAGAAGTGGACGTGTCTATGTTCCCTCAGATACTGAAAAGGTCTTAGCCAAGGATAAAGGGAAAGTGTGTGTCCCTATGGAAGTTGAATTGGAGGCTAATTTGAACGACCTATTGCATAAGCATGGAGATAAAAGGGAAGTATCTAATGAAGAAGCTTGTGAATTTTTGAAATTCATAAGACAGAGTGAGTATAGGGTCGTTGATCAACTAAACCGCACATCAGCCAGGATATCCATTCTATCTCTGCTAATGAGTTCTAAGCCCCACAGAAAAGTACTGATGCAGATACTGAATCGTGCACATGTTAGCCATGACATAACCACTGACAAGCTTGGTGGTATCATCAATAACATTGTGGTTGATAATTACATATCTTTGAGTGATCGGGAAATAACTTTGAAGGAATGTGACATACTAGCCCTCTAAACATCTTTATAATGCATCAGAACTTCTTAATTGGCAAAGTTCTTAACGATAATGGCTCATCTCTCAATGTCATGTCGAAAAGGACATTATCTAGGCTTCCAATCGATGCATCGTATATGAGACCGAGCTCTATGGTAGTGAAGGCATTTGATGGATTGAAAAGAGATGTCATGGGGTAAATGGATTTGCCTATAAAATAGGACCCTGCATTTTCCAAATAGTGTTCCATAACACAGACATTAATCCTAGTTACAATTGTTTGTTGGGAAGGCCATGGATCCATGCTTCAAGGGTTGTGCCTTCTACATTTCACCAGTGAGTTAAA
Organism: Lupinus angustifolius; assembly: GCF_001865875.1. NCBI lineage: Eukaryota > Viridiplantae > Streptophyta > Magnoliopsida > Fabales > Fabaceae > Lupinus > Lupinus angustifolius. The sequence continues at coordinate 4,620,473 of NC_032023.1, read as the reverse complement.
TACATAGTGGATGGAAAGCTCCTTACTGTTTTGGGAGAAGACGATATGTTGGTATCCAGATCTCTTAACACTTTGTACATCGAAGCAGTAGAGGAAGCTATTGAGACATCATTCCTAGCATTGGAGATTATCAATGCCTCATTTGTATGAGGAGGGATACCTGCACTACGTTCCCAACCTTCGGAGGCATCACTGATGATATCAAGAGTAATGCTGCAAAAGGGCTATCGACCAGGAAAAGAACTTTGGAAGTTTGGCCAGGGAAGAGAAAGCCAGTCATGCTACGACACACCAAATATCGGTATGGCCTGGGATACAAACTCACCCGGGAAGATAGAGAGAGAAGTGCTGAAGAGAAGAGGAAAGGAAGGAGGGCTCGCTTGGGGCAGTGGGAGTATGAAGCTGGAGGGATGTTCATCCCACACATTACCAGGAACTTCGTCAGTGCGGGCTTGGAATCAAGAATGATTGTTGTTGTAGGAGATGATGATTCAGAAAATGGGGTAGACTATGTTGTTCAGTGCCTTCCAGGCACCACTCTCAACAAGTGTTTTTAGAAGCAATGTAATAAGATGATAGAGTCTCTTAGCCATGTCTAAAGCTATTGGGTTTATTTTCTTTCTTTTCGAATAAGGACAATTTATTTATGTTTCATTGAGTAGTACAAGTTTTTGAATTTAATAAAATGCATTTCTTTCTTCATATTCCGTGTTTCATTATGTTCTTCATATTTTTACAATTGCACACACACAAAAACACAACAAGTAAAACCATGAAAAACCTATAAAAAATTAATCATAGCATCAACCTAATGCAGATCTGACATTAACCCTAGAAAAAATAACCAAGTTATTAGCCACACGTACAATCATGATCATCCAATTAATCAGCTCGACGAAAGAGATAGTGATGAAGAATGGGAGGCATCATCTGAATTATTGTAGATGGTTAAGCAAGAGTCCAGAGAGATTAGGCCTCATGAAGAGCCCACTAAGCTAGTAAATTTGGGGACATAGGACGATAAGAAGGAAGTGAAAGTAGGTACTTTGATGAAAGAGGAAGAGAGCAAAAAGATGATTCAGCTTTTGCGCGAGTTCAAAGATGTGTTTGCATGGTCATACGTCTACATGCCTGGTCTGGATAGAAACATAGTGGAACACAAGTTGTCGTTGAATCCAGATTCACATCCGACTAAGTAGAAGCTACGAAGGATAAAGGCTATAATTTCCTTAAGGGTGAAAGAGGAGGTGGAGAAATGGCTAGACCCTAGGTTTGTGACAGTTTCTACATATCCAGGATGGGTGGCTAATGTTGTGGTCGTACCAAAGAAGGGAGGCAAACTCATGATCTGTGTAGACTACCGAGATTTTAACAAAGCTAGCCCAAAGGATGATTTCCTAGTACCTCATATAGATGTCTTAGTTGACAACACTGCAGACCATGCCCTTTTCTCCTTCATGGATGGGTATTCTGGTTATCATCATATCAAGATGGCCTCTGAAGATGTGAATAAAACTACTTTCATCACCCCATGGGGAACCTTTTGCTATATAATCATGCCTTTTGGTCTAAAGAATACTATTGCAACATACTAGAAAGACATGGTAGCTCTTTTCCATGACATGATGCATAAGGAAGTGGAGATCTATGTAGCCGACATCATATGTAAGTCCAAATTAGAAGGGGAGCATGTGGAGAATCTAAGGAAATTATTTGAACGACTCAGAAAGTATAGCCTCAAGCTAAACCCCACAAAATGTAGCTTTGGGGTTAAACCAGGATGAGTCCTTGGTTTTATTGTCAGCCAGAAAGGAATTGAAGTAAATCCCGAGAAGGTCAAAGCAATCATGGAAATTCCAACACCCCAAACTGAGAAGGAAGTCAGAGGTTTCTTGGGGCGTTTGAAATATATATTTAGATTCATCTCTCAGCTAACAGCTACATGTGATCCAATCTTCAAGCTATTAAGAAAGAGTGAGGAAGTTAGATGAAATGATGATTGCCATAAAACCTTTGAAAGCATAAAGCAATATTTGACCAAACCCCCAATATTGATGCCTCTAGTACCTGGTCGACCTCTTCTAATGTACCTAACAGTATTGGATGACTCTATGGGATGTGGCTTAGCCCGGCATAATGAATCAGGCAGAAAAGAGCAAGCCATATACTATCTAAGGAAGAAGTTCACTAAATAAGAGACAAGATACTCATTGTTAGAACGTACCTGTTATGCTTTAGCATGGGCATCTCGTCGCTTGAGGCAGTACATGTTGAGTCATACCACTTGGCTGATTTCAAAAAAGGATCATGTGAAGTATATCTTTGAGAAACCTATGTTAACAGGGAGAATCACTCGGTGGCAGGTCTTATTGTCAGAATATGATATAGTATATGTGACATGAAAAGCAATCAAAGGCAGTTCCCTTACGAATTACCTTTCCAATCAACCCATAGAGAAGACCGAACCAATGAATCAAGAGTTCCTAGATGAAGGTATCATGAGTCTATCCTTGGAAGAACCAGGAAAAGATGGTGTTTGGATGTTAGTATTCGTTGGGTCCTCCAATGCACTCGGACACGGAATAGGAGTCGTACTTGTATCTCCAGAAGGCAACTTCACTCCTATTATTGCTAGGTTATGCTTTGACTGCACCAACAATATAGCTGAGTATGAGGCATGTGCCTTGGGTTTGCAGGTAGCGTTGGAAAGAAAAGTCAAAATTCTAGAGGTCTTTAGGGACTCAGCCCTAGTCATCCATCAGTTGAAAGAGGAATGGGAGACCCGTGACAAAAAGATAGTACCTTCCAAGGAGTATATTCATAGAATGGATGAACACTTTGAACAAATTGACTTCTACCACATTCTGAGGGAGGATAATAGACTAGCTAATGTCTTATCCACATTATCCTCAATGTTCAATATAAGTGGGGAGGAGCAACCTCACATCAAAATAGAAAGCAGAGATAAACCAATCCATTGTTGTGCAACAGAAGTGGAGCGAGATGGGAAGTCGTGGTATCATGACATCAAGGTCTATATACAGAAAAAAGAGTATCCCATTGGAGCCTCAGAGACTGACAAGAGAACCTTGAGAAGACTGGCCATGGATTTCTTTCTAGATGGGGATATTCTTTACAAAAAGAATCATGACATGGTACTCCTTAAATGCCTAGAAGATAAAGAGGCTGAAGTAATACTCAAGGACGAGCACGAAGGATCGTTTGGAACTCATGCAAACATATATGTTATGGCTAGAAAGATCTTAAGGGCTTGTTACCTTTGGATGACAATGGAGACAAAATGTTGTGCTTATTTCAGGAAATGCCACAAGTGTCAAACTTATACAGACAACATCAATGCTCCACCAAATCCTCTAAATATCCTTTTAGCACCCTGGCCCTTCTCCATGTGGGGAATGGATGTGATTGGACCAATAGAGCCAAAAGCTTCTAATGTGCATCGCTTCATCCTTGTTGCCATCGACTACTTCACAAAGTGGGTTGAGGTGTGTTTATTTCCCAATGTGATCAGGACAGTGGTACTACAATTTATCAAGAAGGAGTTGATGTGTAGATATGGGTTACCCAACAATAAGATGATGATTGAGATGTGTAGCAAGTTCAAAATCAAGAATCAAACATCTTCGCCTTATCGCCCCAAGATGAATGGAGTAGTAGAAGTAGTAAACAAGAATATTAAGAAGATTGTTCAAAAGATGGTGGTGACATACAAGGATTGGCATGAAATGTTACCTTTTTCTCTACATGGGTACTGCACCTCGGTACGTACATCAACTAAGGCAACACCATACTCGCTAGTATATGGAATGGAGGCAGTGCTCCCTATTGAAGTAGAAATTCCATTATTTAGAGTCATGGAAGAATCGGGATTGACAGAATCAGAATGGATCTAGGCGCGGTACGACCAACTAAACATGATAGAAGAGAAAAGGTTAGCATTTATATGTCATGGTCAAGCGTACCAAAGAAGACTCATGAGAGCTTATGCCAAGAAATTTCGGCCACCCCACTTTCAAGAGGGGGATCTGGTGCTTAAGAATATACTCCCAATCCAGAAGGACCATAGGGGAAAATGGACCCCAAATTATGAAGGACCATTCATGGTGAAAATGCATTCTCTGCAGGAGCATTGATATTGACTACTATGGACGGAAACGATCTACCTCTTTCCTGAATTCAAATGTCGTGAAGAAATATTATGCTTGAAAGACCTTTCAAAAACAAACAAAAAACAACAAACAAAACAAAAAATGAAGTTCGTGCACTCTCCTAGGAGGATGATGTAAACAAATCCCATACAGTGTGTACCTCCGACAGTTCATATTGATGACACGAGGCTTCTTTGAGCCAAGACAATGTGAAAGAAATTTATTCAAAAAATACAACAACTTCGAAGAACACCAATAAACCGGGGAAAGGGTAGTTTTCCAACAAATCCTCAAAAGATAAAAAAAAAACCAATCAAGTGGATTACAAAAAGAGCCCGCTAAGAGTTTAAATAAACCTGAGGCAAAGTTAGGGCAATTCAAGAAAATCTCAAACTAGAATGGTTACAAAACCTTCCTTTTCCAAAAGTAATGGAAATCGTATCCATGATTGAAATATAGGAGCTGTTGGAAATAGGATTTTGGAGAATATGGAGAAATTTGGAGGTGGGAAAAACATTTTTTGAGCCTTATATCTTTTTCTTTCTTGTAAACCTCTAACTAGATCACATTACAAGCCCAAAAAGTCCTTGTTGAGACTCGAACTGTTTGAAATACACACCAAGGGTACCAAATATCTGACTCCAAAACAAATTCATAACAATTTTTCTTAAAAACAAATCTATGCATAACATGATCAATACACAAACCCTCTTAAAAATGAATAAATTCTATTATGCTGAAAACCCGAAAGGACGGTCTAAGCAAAATTTAGGGACAAAAGAAAAGAAAAGGAAAGGTCTCTTAAGAGCATAAGGCAATAACTCAATACTAGGGTAAATTTTTGGAAGACCAAAAATCAAGCCAATACTGGGGCAAATTTTTGGAAAACCAAAAATCAAGTCAATACTAGGGCAAATTTTTGGAAGACCTAAAAATTAAATCAATACTGGGCCAATTTCTTTTTTTTTTTCCTTTTGTTTGGATGGTCAATGATTGTATAATGGTGACCCAACATGTTTTGTTATTTAAAACCAACTCCCACCACTCCACCTATAACACAAAAAAGCTAAACACGGTTGTATTTCTTTAGTCACTTATGAATTACAGCCTTTTGATTCGCATAACTTGTTTTCATTAAAATTGTACTATCTCAAGAATTTTAAACATGAAGTCCTAATTAATATTCAAAAAGAGAAAAATCATGTTTCCGTTGAAAGACAAAGTTAATCGTCGTCTTCTAGCATGAACAAACAAATTGTTCCCTGCAAACAGCAATCTATAACCAAATGTTGAGGATGCGATGGAGCAATAGCGATGAGTATTAGTTACAATGCAATCTGTGTTGAAACATTATAGAATTATCAAAAATGAGCATTTCATAGCATGCATCAATAATAGCCATTTGCATTTATAGAAAAATGAAACAACAAAAACATGGCATTCCATATTCATATACCTTTTCATCCCAAGTTCCGGAAGTACACCAACCTGCGTTCTTGGTCCTTAACATAGTGTCATCCAAATTTCAGTAGTGCACGGACCTACGTCTTTGGTTTCATCCTTTTCACCCCAAGTTCTGGCAGTACACTGACCTGCATTCTTGGTCCTTAACTTAATGTCATCTGAATTCCAGCAGTACACCGACCTGCGTCTTTGGTTTCACCCTTTTCATTCCAAGTTCTGACAGTACACCGACCTACATTCTTGGTCCTTAACCCAGTGTCTCCAAATTCCGGTAGTACACCAACCTGCGTCTTTGGGTTCACCCTTTTCATTCTAAGTTTTTGCAGTACATCGACCTGTGTAACACCCTGAAAATTACTCCAACAACATTGCCCAAAATGGGTACAAAACTTTCTTTCTTTTTTTGTAATATAAAATTCCTCCACTTACATTTGACTCCATTTTGGGACATCACATTAAGTAACCTAATTTGCGAAAAAGTCAACAGTCATTACCTAATGGTAATCAAACGCCACTTAATATGTCGTGGGATAATTCTTTATTACAAGTGACGGAAAATGTATATACATGAACAAAGCGGAATAAATCCTTGTCCAAATAGAAAATATACACAATAGACTTATTTAATCAAAGCATCAAAAGTACCCTACACAGATACCTGCCTTAAGGGCAACTAGAAATAGAAATGACTACTAGTGACTAGCTCCGGTGTTAGCTGGTGTACTAGGACACTCGCTGGGGTTCTCCTCTGTCTCAGAATCGGAGGAGAGGTTCACCACCTCAATGAAGTCCTCTATACAGACTAACTCCACATAGTCTTCCTCTTTGGCTTCCAGTTACTCTTCATCTGGTTCATTGGATGAACCTTGTGACTTACTTCCCACTCCCGCATATGCTTGAAGATCGGGTAATATCTGACTAGTAGCTCTCTTCAAGGTGGGGAATTAGGCACATCGTCTCTCCTCCGTCTCCTAGTAGATGGTCCAGTAGCAGTGGGTCCATGAGGAATAACAGACTGAATAGATGGTGTAGTAGGTGCAAATCTCCGAACAGGTAAGGTGAAAGAAGCCTCTGAGTTCGCATGATGTAAAGGGAAGCGCATCATAGAGCCCTCAAAAGTCATCTCCAGCTCTAAGGCACAAGGGCCTGTGTAGAGAAATCGATGTTCGTCACTACTCCATGTCTCCTCCTGGGACATCGTGAATCGGTAGCTCCGAATCTTCGCGGTACGGTAAATCTGAACGAGAACGTGAACCGAAGACAAGCATAAAGAAGAGAAAAGAAAAGAGAGTAAGACATCTAGTGAATATTATTATTAATGGCATGGAATTACACGGAATATCACATCCAGACAGACACGCAGAATATACACAATATATATCACATACATAAATGCAAATGATGAATGATGCTTGTAATTCGGATATGGGGATTAACATCCACGAGTACAATGTATGAATTCTATGATTATTTCATCCATCCTTACATCAATATCCTCCCAATATACTATTCATAACATCTTAAGCAGCGCGAGACATGTTAAGCAGCGCGAGACATGTTAAGCATCGCGAGACATATTCATAAACTAGGAATTCATAAAACAAGACTAACACTCAACTACGGTTTAGCCTAATTCAATACCAGTTAAATTCTAAAACTTTTTTTGTTAAAAATAACTAATTAAAAATATATACATCGAAAATTCACGGTGTTACAACCTGCATTCTTGGTCTTTTCCTAGTGTCATCCAAATTCCAGCAGTACACGAACCTGCGTATTTGGTTTCACTATTTTCACTCCAAATTTCAGCAGCACACCGACCTGCGTCTTTGGACTCACCCATGTCATCCCAAATTTCGGCAGCACAACGACCTACGTCTTTGGACTCACCCATGTCATCCCAAATTCCGGCTGCACACCGACCTGCATCTTTGGTTTACATCAATTTTTATCATACCTCTCAAGAGTAAACTCAGACCATCTTAAAGATAGCTCAACTCTTAAAAGAAAGATTGATATTTTCGAGCACTAAGATTTAGTCAGATAGGCTTCTTTTGAGCCTCAACAAAATTAGCATTCATTTCTTTGTTAGTTACTTATCATGATATCCCTCAAACCCCAGTTTGCTTGCTATCAAATAAGCAACTTGCAAAGAAGAACAGCTGTGAATACTCATTTTGTCTGGCCCAGAAAAAGCTCAAAACCGTTTTTTCAAAATAACTTTCACAAAAAATAAATACTTAGATTTTTGAAGAAAAAAATAAATAAATAATGGGCATGCAAAAACCCACTTCTTTTTTCCTAAAATTGCAAAATTAATAAAGTGTTTTTATTATTTATTTTTATTTTTGAATTTATATTATATAAATAAATAAAATATAATTGAAAAGATTTTTTTATTATTTTTGATAATTAAATTTGAATTTATATAAAATAGGTAAATTAAAATAAATAAGATATTCTAAATATCTCATTTAAATTCCAAATAAACAATAAAATATTTTTAATTTTTTCGAAAATATAATTTTAAATAATTAAAAATTATACAAACATATTTTTTATTATTTAATTCGAATATATAAGAAATTTAATAAATAAACCAAATTTAAATGTATTTTAATAAAAAGAATTAGAAAGAACACCAAGTCGAATCTGACTTGGTAGGTGCCTACTAATATAAGATTGTGGGTTAGTAGATATTAAATTTGTTAGCAATTTGTTAGGATTAGGTTAGGTTAAAAAAATTTATAATTGTGTGTTATTACTATTATTAGGTTAAGGTTCTTCTTTGTACGAGTCACACGGGATCCAAGCACCCCCACTCCAGTGTATGGTCGAGTGTGGTAGTGTGCATTACAGACACCATGAACCCACTAATCCAACGAATCAGGCTACAACAAACAGATGGTGCACTATCCTTTCCTAGACGTGATCACTCCTAACCAAAGCCCTTTCGGCATATGTTTTAGTGTGCACAAGTGCATGCTAAGCACGGTGCAACCGTCCCCTCCAACCAGCCACAGACTGACACGTGAGGCACATCCAACTCAACCACTCTAGGCGCGACACGTGGACAATATAAGTACTCCTCGTCCGTGTAGAATCACAGCCCTAACATGTTTATTATTTTTTTTCTCTTTTACTTATATTTGTATTAATTTATGCAATTCAACCATAATGCTCTAATAAATAATTTTTTATACTTTTTTAATATATCTCAGAAACTCATTGACATAAATAAAATAAAATAATTTTTTGAGATATATGGATAATAATAATAATAATAATAGCTAAAAGTGGTAAAAACCTCTTTAAGGTAGCCTAATCAAATGTTTTTTATGCCTTATTTTTAATAGTTAATTTATTTATTTATTTTTCTACTGTAATTATATAAAAAGAATTGTTATTAACAAATGGTGAAAACATTTTTTTAATTTAAAATTATTTTAACAAAAATTTGTTGATTTAAAAATGCTTCTACATAACATTACCAATGTTTATAATAAAAAATAATTTCATGTTGGGATTGATCAAGGGATGGAGGCAGGTCGTGTTAACACTTCTTGTCTTCATATCATCATTGAACAGTCACGTTATGGTGCTTCTTTTCATTTGACTAATTCCTAATTAATATTCAAAACCAAAAAAAAAATATTATAACTATTTTCAAACCTTTTTAAAATGGGATGTGGTGCGGACATTAGTTTTTGATGTTTCACCATTTATAAAGAGTTAATTATTTTTCAAACAAACCATTTTCAAATTAGAACTACATAGTCTTGATTTCCTAAAATGTTTAGGGATACGTAGGAGCAAGTAATCTTGTTAGATGTAAAATTAAAAATCTGAGAGAATGTGAATAGGAAGGTATTATGGTTTTTTTTTTGAAATATTTGAGGTCAAAGATTATAAAAGCGAACACCAAAAAGGATCTCCTTTTTTCCCTATTCACATGCATGTGATGTTAGATTTTCATAATCACATTAATCCTTTATTAGTGGACTGTTGCATCACATGAGACATAAATTTCATGGACCAGTTCAGCACTTCCTACAACCAATTCGTGTGTTTGACATATTGGAAAATTCAAAAGCACATTTGAGATCTCTAAATTTATTTAAGCTTTTTTTAGCATGTTTAACACCCAACAAATTTGTTACTTTTAATTGAGTTTGAATTCCGAATGGTGTGGTTAAAGTTTTTCAAAATTAGTTTTCTTTCTATTTAATAAAAGTTGGATTGAGTTTTCAAATAATATTCTGCATAGCATCCTTAAAAAAATTACCAACTATTTTTATTGTTACTAATCTCATTCTAAGCCAATGTTCTATACTCCAATCAGACATCAAATTGTAAGAAGTCTAGTATTAGGTTTAACCGGTTAAATCGTTCAGTCGAATCAGGTAATTTTACATATAATTAATAATTATCTATAAATATATAATTATATATAAACACAAAATTGTATAATTATATTAGAGTAATATATCTTTCTCATTTAGTCCAGAGTAAAACAAAATGTTAGCCTGCTTTTTTTTTTTAAGTTAATTGTCCATATCACTTTCTGGGTTATTCCAATTTAAGTGTAACACGGTTGGACTGAAATTTTAATGATTCAAAACTGTCCAACCCTCAATCGGTTAAGACTGCATACCACATTCGTTTTCATGTTCGGTCAAAGATTGAACTAATCGGACTAACTATTTCGGTCTGATTCTCACAACACTATTCTAAACAATAAATAACAATATTATTCTTAAAAAATATATCAACTATTACCTATTGTAATAAATTAATCCATAGAGAAATAAGTCTTCCAAAAATACAATGATTATGGAGTTAATCCTTCATATATATATATATATATATAAAAGACAATAATTAACTTTTAATCTTAACCATCCATAATTGATTGTAAGGCTTAAATGTATCTCACAATTTTTATATAAAAACTATTCTCACTTTAATCATTTCCTATATATATATGAATTGGCATATATGCACACTAAAAATGTAAGATTTTTACACTTTAAACTTATCATCCATATCTTAATCATTATTAATTCATAGCAAGCGACATAGACCGTGTAAAAAAATATCAAACTAAAATTTACTTATTCTATCTACGGTGAGATAAAAAAGATCAGGGTAACATTTAGAAGGTATTTTTAGAGTTTAAAATCTATACACTGTTAATATAAAAAAATTTACACTATCAATACATCATTCACTATTGATTTGTATTACTTTTATCTGAGAGATAATAATAGTTAACCTATGAATGATAGATGATTCACTAATAATGAAAAATACACTTACGATGTTAATATATACATATTAAATCTATCTTTATGTATTGTGTTTATATTTGAAAAGAAATATATTATTAATGATTGAAATATTTATGCACTATCGGTGTTAAATATTTATACCAATCATTATATCATTCATAATTCATTTGTATTATTTTAAAAAGTTAATAATAATAAAATATGAATGATAGATAATATACTAATAGTGTATAAAACTAATGCAATGTGTATGGATACACTTTCATCTCTATTTATATTTACCTGTTTCATATGTCAATTAAAAACAAATAAAATGTAGCAACTCTTCAAATTCTTGTGTATTTCTAATAACAGGCCGGATAAAAAGTTTAAGAGATGTATGCTCTAACAGCGTATGAATTTTATATACAATCAATGTATCATCTACCATTTATGTTGAGTTATCATTGACTTTTCAAAAAAATAATACAACTAAATGATGAATGATATATTGAATGTGTATAAATCTTTTACACCGACAATGCGTAATAGATATTGCACACCAAAATTTTACTATCACATGTGTTTAGAAACCAAAACTCAAATAACTAAACTAGAAGAAAAAGCTATGTAACAAGTTAAGGACCCTGGACTTTGGACCAAAAATTAAAACAGCTAGATCTCTTTCCCATCCAGTGAAGAGTTATACACAACACAAGCCAGTGATTAGCAACCACAAAATTGGAATTCCCTTGTGTTTCACAACAAATTTCCCCATATCATCTAACCTGTATATAATTCTCAAGTCCAGCCTCCAACATTACACAAGGTTCATTTTATTCCGTACAAAATGATAATGAACACATGCATCTCTAGCCAATTGGTTCCTCACAAAACATCACAAACAACCTGAAAATTGAGCATAGAGATGTATTATTGCAAGAGAAAATATATGTTCCTTCAAAACAGACAATTCATTGCACTATTATTACAAATAAGTCCTTAGATTGTTAACGTACAAGTTCTAAAATAAAATATTGGTAGTGTTTGATAGTTGTATAATTGTATTAGAATAGGACAGGAAACCAAGAAGACATTGGTCAAGTAGTATAAGGCCTTGCTGAATCTCCAGAATGACCAAAATGCCAAGGATTCGATTCCTGTGAGCGACACTTATTGAAAAGGGCAGTCACGCACAACGAAAGGGATTAGCTCCTCAACCATAAAGTGGGGATACCCTTAGTAGTACAAAAAAAAGAATAGCACAGAAAATAACATTCAGGTTTTGGTCTATGTATGGTACAATTTGGTTCTACTAAAGGGGGTGGAACATAAGAGAACAGAACAGAATAATTTGGTCCATCTATTATGTCCACCCACCAAATACTATCATAATTTATAGCTTGACTTTAAAACTTATGATAGCCTCACCAGTCCTCTAAATCAATAGAATAGACATAATGACTAACATAAATATATAAATATTTAATTTTTTTATAAGTATATAAATATTTAATTGCTTACCGTTATAGGACAAAATTCAATTCCCTGTAAGAGCTCTTCTTTTCACCACCAAATCATCAGCTGAGTAGTAATCAGCTATGAGCTTGTACATATATGATGGGTTATGTCCTCCTCTGACAATAAGTAATTTCCAAAACCAGCAAATGCAGAAAAAGATACAGATTAATACACTTGTTCTGAAAAGACAATGATGAAGGAAAGATAATTTTTGCAATTAATTTATGTTCAACTTACGTGTCGGTAATAAAGAGACTAACAAATTTTGGTGGCACATAATCAAATGTTGGATTAACAACATGAAGAGAACCAGCACCACTTGCAGAATCCATGCAATCTGAAAATTCCCCAAAGTCGAGTAGCTCGGATGGGGATCTCAGCTCATTCAGTAGAACTTCAGGATTATGCGGATACAAAGGGCACAACTGTCAATAAGAGAAAGCAACTTTTAGAATTAAATAAAAAAGGGGATAATTGGTACCTAAAATTATGAAGCAAATCAAAATTTAATTACATAACAGAGGTATGGCACTAACTTTCCTAACTAGCAAATTATGGAAAGTCTAGAGGTAAGGAAAACATGTATTAGTAATTTTCTCATTTTATGGTATTCTGCACACAACTGAATCAATAACTAAGAAGCTGCTACATAATTCATCATACAAAAATTATTCACTTCAAATTTCCAATCTCTAAAAATCTCATCATTAGAGATTATTCACTTCAAATCAAGTTGGACAGCTTGAGAGTTGAGACATCTAGACTTAAAACTCATTCATTAGAGATTAAATGAACATAAAGCCTAATGGACAACAATCAAACTGATTTCATTGAATCTATTCAAACTCAGTAGTAAGTACCTTCAATTTCCAATAATACACAATTTTAAAACAACAAATGAATTTTGGTTTCTCCAAAATTTAAAGATAACAACAACCAAGTCTTAATCCCACTAGGTGGGTTCGGCTACATGAATCGACGCCATAATACTCTCTCATAAATTATATTCATTGACGAAGCATTAATCTCTACATCTTTCATAATAGTTTCACCTATGATTTAACATGGCATCCATCTTCCTCTAGAAATTGGATTAACCTTCATTTGATCTACTCTCCTTATTGGAGCTTCTAATGGTCTCCTCCACACATGTGTAAACCACCTAAGACACAACTCTACCATCTTTTCTATAATAGGAGCCATGCAAAATTTAAAGAATAAGAATAATTGAAGATTCATATGGGCTAGAAATTTAAAATTCTAGGGTAAACTCGTTGCCTGGTAACGGGTTCAAATCTTGGAAATAATCTTTTTGTGATGGCCGATGAGTAAGGTTGCATACATGTACCCTCCGAAGACTCAACTAGGTGGAAGCTAACCCACCTTTTTTATGCAATATAAATTTCACGATTCATTTAGATCTTGTATTTTATAGACATCCAAAAGTCACAGCAAAATCAGAAGCACAATAAGCTATCTAAAATCTAAATAATTTAAACAAGGACAACATTGTAATGGTCCAAGAGTTTTTAGGGTTGACAATTGGTAGCTTGTTAGCTTTGATAGGAATAAGAAGACCAGGACACACTAGGCCTAAATTGTTATTGTATGTGTAGTTATTGTGTCACTGGGGAGTTATTTAGGCAGTTTATATGTCCAGGCAGTGTGTAAAGCAGATGTGGGTTTGTATGGCAGTTGTTGGTAGTATTTATGTGTCTAGAGTTGCAGATGGAGTACACTCTTTAATTTGTGAGGGGGAAACCCTTGATGATGTATTGTTCTTCAAATCTGGTATGTAAACCACACTATTATACTAAATATAATTGTTTGTGTCAAATTCATGAGTATTAGATGCATTTCCTCCATTTCTAATTTTACTTCCCCCACTACGCATCCTACAGATTTAGAACTGTGAGCTCACTATCCTTCCCTCATTGACCTATTTTCTACAAGAAAACCTCTTCATGAGGGAACTAGATAAATTTAAAAAATATGTTCAAATTTGTTTAATATCCAGATAAATTTGATGTAACTGTCAAATCATACTTATTTTGCCTAAAATTTGGCTTTAGAACAATCAAATATTGTTTGGTGATCCATTTTGAAGTTTCACTGAAAACATAACACCACAACAATTATTATTTTTTTATTCTGATACTCCTATTTACAAATGTACATATCTTGTTATTCAACCAATCAAGTTGCAGATGCAAGTAATAAATAGCATGTTACTGAAATTGAAATTTAGAAAACATGAAAACCTAATCCAACCATTGAACAGAACTTGGTTGTTAGCTCAAACTGACATGAGGATGAGATTTTGATCCCTATGCAAAAAAAATCAAATTATTCACCACCAACTTGTTCGGCAGTAAATTAACATCCTATTTCCATATATGACATAGAAGGAAAGAAATTATGATCAGACATCAAAAGTGAAAAGTCATAAGAATTCTTATTTCCTAGAACATGACAAATGTGAGAGGGAAAGATTATATTTTCTCAAGTTACCTTGTGACTCCCAGCAAGTACAACAAAAGGAACAGCATGCCTTTGAGCTGCAAGGGCAACCATATTTAACCCAACTGGTGCAATTACTCCACCATTAGCCATGACAGCATGAGCTCCAACTATAACCTATATAATGATAAGTTTAAAACCAATTGAAATATAAAATAAGAGTGTTGACTCCAAATATAGCATGCCAGGCTTTTCACATACCATGTTCACTCGGGAAATCATGGCAAAAATAGCAGAATCAGTAATTAGTGTGGTCTGTAAGCCTCTAGCTGCCAATTCTTTCGCAAGGAGATGTCCCTGATACCTGATTGTAGATACAGTCAACATAAAATGAACAAATCCATTGCTAATAAAACATTAACATCCCTTGCAATTGTTAATTAGGCACCACTACCAACCTTGGGGCACCCTCGGATACAATGACCTTAAATGATCTCTTTTTTTCCTTAGCAGCACAGAGAAATTCCAACACTGTTTTTGAACTTCCTAGTGTTAATATCACCTCACTGAAAATCAATAAAACAGCACATTAAATGAATAAAAAAAAAGAATAAATTTGCTTCTATCTGAAAAGGAAATCAGAGAAAAAAGAATATGATCCTAATAACAAGACATAATCACTTAAATCAATAGATGCACATTCACCTTAGTTACTAAAGATCCGATGGGTGGTGCAACATATACACCCACGCGGCGCTCAGTCACAGACAGAGGAAACAGAAAAGGAAAATGTTCTAATGATAGTCATGCAGGAAAGCTTAAAATCGAGAAACGTTAATGGTAAAAATCTAAATCATTTTCCAATAAGAAAATGAAAAACTGTGTCTAATGTACTTTCAGAAAAGAGAAAGATATTGAAAACTTTGCTGTATAATCTTTTAGGTTAAATGGCATTTGTCAAATACATGCATGACACTCTACATTAATATTGTGTACTTGAAATTTAATCCCTAAATTGTTATTGTATGAAAAACTCTGTCGCACGTTTACC